>NC_041810.1:18549549-18868266 GCF_900964775.1 Scleropages formosus
AGCTCGTGATCAAAATAACACGATGCATTTTGTACTATACATTGTTCATTCTTTAATCAGATTTGAAATTTCTGGTTTTTGCAGTGTCAGATAATGCTCGTCTTTGTGCTCTGAATTTTAAATATGGATTTACGCATGGTGTTTTTTCTACTTTTTGTTAATGAAACTATAACTAGGTGAACAACAGTATATGAAGCGGCTTTACATGAGCATAATCAACAAAAAAGTAATTTAGCTGACAGTGACAATGCTCTCACTATCAGTTCTATTATCCTTTCAGTTTTAATGATGAAGGTGGCTGTGACGATTATTGCTTTATTTCTGAGTGACGTTGGTAAGTTAATTTTTACTTCTTCCAGTTACTCAGTAAATTGAGTGTCGCCCCTCTTGGAGTCGCTTATTTTGCAAATAAAAGGTTAACGCTAATTTTGTCCTCAGATGTCGTTATGATCCATTCGATTTTGTAAATCGGAACTTTGGCCTGTTGTTCTTACGTCCGAAAGCACAAATACGTGCGGGTTACTTCAGTTGGTTGAACCACTAGTGTCTCTCTTAGTGTGGCCTTTAAGAGGTTCCTTACGACCTAAGGTGTGTTTAAGTAGAAATGCTCTTGACCTCGACAACGATGGCGCTCGGGCACAGTCACTCTCACTTGTGTTCTCGTCTCAAGTGTAGCTTTTGTATACGTTACTACAAAAAGATCACATCAAGTTTAACACTCTATGGATCTGTTACTACTGACAAAAATTATTGCGATGAAATACGTGATTATTTCATTTTAAAATGCTTATTCTGCTTCTTCCGCCCTCCAGTTGCACTGGTGTCTAGTACAACGCCTCAATCTCCCACTGCCTGCCCCACAACAACACCATGCCCCTCGTGCCCTCCGGCTGTTACGTGCCCCCCAGCTTTGACCCCTGCCCCCGCTCTGCCAGTTCTGCGTACCATCCACGTGACCCCTGAGCCAACTCCGTGCTTGGGCAGGGTCAACCTGGCATCAAACGCAACCTTTTGGCTCCCACTCTGCCAGAGCAGCCAGGGCCACATCTCTTCAAAAAGGTTGTGTGACCAGTTGGGTTGCGGACGCTTCAAGTCTTGGAAGAAGTCAAAGGGCGCTAACGAGGGGTATGAAGTCCAGGCCGATGGATATTTGAACAACGTGACGTGTAACGCGTTGATGATCCAGTGCATAGGTAAGCGTTTGCACGCACATGCCTGTTCGCGTTGACTTGACTTGCAGGGATGGATTAGCTCTCCTTGAAGAGCGTAGTCTTTCTCTCTACAGGTGATGCCGTGTGTTGGAAGCGGGCACGTTTGTACGAGACGTGTTTTACTCTTTTCAGAAGCACCTCTAAATGTGTGAAATCCTTGTTTTCCTGTCTAGCGCGCCCTGCCACTGCGGAGCTGGTGGCCTACAAGACCGTGACTTGGCTGTTGAGCACTGTGTTTGTAATCCTGATTCTAATTCGCTTTGGACCTGGGAGGTGTGCCTCCATTAACAAGAAAAGTAAGTAAATGGACGAGGGTCGATTGCACGGACTGGTTCCGCATGCAGACTGGACTCTTTTTGCCCTTCTTTGCCCAGCAGAGCTTAAAACTCAGCCAAAGGCCTATTATTAATTTGGATTTTGTTAGTGAATAGGTGCATTTATTTAAAAAAAAAAATTTTAAAAAAGATAGCGCTGGTACTTTTACAATGTATAACTTTGCAGCATAATTTTACTTTCAGCCTGACATTAACAACGTCTTCGGGTATTTCTTTATTTATCTGTTTGTAGTATCTATTTTATTTATACACTCATTCAGCTGATGCGTTTCTCCAAAGCGAATTACAATGTTATGTTTTTATACTAAGCTACTACCATTATGTACCCATTTGTGTAGCTGGGTAAATTTTTTATTGGAGCAATTCAGGGTTCGTAGCTTTCTCAGCCGGGTTCAAACCCGGATCCTCCAGGTACAAGGCAACGGCTGTAATCCCTACACTACCTGATAACTCAGACCTCATATTTACGTTTAATTCAACTGTTTATAGGAAACCAGTAACGACCCAATATGAAATATTTGTACGATAATATTTCCAGCCAATACTCTGGGACACTAAACAATTTCCATCCACTGTTGTAAAGGATTAGCTGCTATAAACAATGTATATCTGGAGTTTCTGCTAGAATCATAAGTTTAATTACATCATCATTATCAGGTCACTGTGAATTGTGCTCTTCCTACATACCTGTGAGAACTGTGTTCTCTACATGTACAAGTGTGTAAGGCGCATTTTTTTATGCTGCAGTATTTGAGAGACGAAACAGGGAGTGGATCGGACCCACGCAAAGTCAGAGTGGTGAGCCAGGACTTCTTCGTTCTGTCTGTTCTCAGTTGTCTCTTTCTATCTGTAACTCACAATTTTATAAATCGAGCACACTGAAAAGTTAACTGAAGTAATTTGCTTTAAAATTGTCGAGGCGCCGCAAGTTTGGCCGTTTCTGGGACTGGCAGGCAGACCCCTTTTCTGCTGCTGCACACTTAGAGTGTGTACAGTGTATTAGTAATGCTGCAGATTAATAGTAAACGTGCTGTTATCTGATTTTACCTTCATGTCTTCCATGCTCTTTCTTCCCAGTGTCCTTTTACAGGGCACAGGCCGCTCATCCGAACAGCAGCGCCAGCAAGAGGTCGTCGTACCCTGGTTAGCAAACGTGAATCAGTCGGGTATCGCTGACAAATATAAAAACACACGCAAGTAAAACTGTTTAAATCCTCTCTGCACAAAAACAACCTTTGACATTACTCTGTGCTGTCTGGTTTTTCAAGACAGCCCTTTTTGCAATTTTGTACTTGTAGAGTTTTCATTCCCCACAAAGGTGTTCAGCTGATTTGCATCAAATGTGATTTTTTTTTTTTTTTTCCCCCTTCGTGTAAAAGAAGATATGCATATGACTAATTGTTTACGAGGAAGGGCCCACAATTGTAGTGTACCGAGTGTCATTTTGGTTTCCGTTTTATGTGCGACTATTAAAGAAGTTATGAGGGCCTGTAAGAATAAGTTTATATTTATAAATATTTAACAGGAAACGTAAATAAGATACATTTATCCAGAATTTCTGCTATATGATATTTTTAAATTTTGTTTTGTGTTCATGTCATGTACTGCTGTGATATTACTATTAATTGCGTCAAATTAAACTTTATCCATGTGTCACTAAATATGTGGGTGCACCCACAGTCCTTCGGCTACAGACGTGGCTCACGGCTACTGCAGCCGGGGTATTTTAAATGTTCATCTGTCTTTTCGCCCCTCATCCTCTACCTCTGCTCCCAGTACACGATAGCATGTACTTCTGTCCTGTATGCTTGGCATCTGCATTTTCTCCTTGTGAATAATGTCTGCTATGTGACCCTCATGTTAATAATCGTCTTCACCTCTGCATTCTGCCCAGCACTGGAGAGACTGTCCGTCCATCCCAGCAGAGAACCGTCCTCAAACCGGAACAGCTGTGATTCATACAACTGAACAGTCCACCTGGATCATCCTCACCATGAAACTCTATCGTTTTCACCAATGTACCTAACAACACATGCATTCGTAAGTCTTTATTCCGTATGCGTGCAATTTAAAATGACGTATTTTTTAAAGAAAGGCATGTGTTATTTACTGCGTACCGCTGGTGAAAAGTGCCAAATCCCACTGTTCTCAAATGAACCACTGAATCATAAGAAAAAAAAAAAAACTGCAAAATGCCCTCCCCGATAAAACATATAGATACGCATCACTTATTGCAACCGTTGGCCGTGGTTAATGACTTAAGAATCATTGCGCAGAATCTGAGAACTTTTACAATATAATTGCCTGTCCCACGTGAACTTTTAAAATGTTTCTGACGCCACCACTTACCCATCAAGATGTGCTGAGGTTGACTTTTTTGAAAAGGAGGAATTCATAGTAATTTAGTGAAAAAGGGAAACCTTGTCTTGACTGCTCTCGATTTAGCAGGGATATTGCAAGACATATCTTAAAGCCTACTTTAATGACAAATACCATTTAAGGTGTCAGCAGAGAACTATGAATGAATAAACACTGAATTTGGTTCAAATATGTAAGTATATTTGGTCCATAATATGATTATTTTATATTGCATCCTTCCTAGTACGTCTGTGATATAGGTCTATATGACGCTAGTGCTGAATTTAACTGTGTTGTTCTTAATATTTTTCTTCATAAATGGCCAGTTAATCAATGACATCAAAGTAAAGTAAAATTATATGAAGCAGAAATGGGAGCTGGAGAGTCAGATGCGTGAGGAAAGAAAAAGATTTGGGAAGACAGAGGAAAGAGAGATTTAGAACGTTAGTCTATTTTTGTGCAGAAATGGGGTTTCCTGTGCCGTTTTCATCCGTTTCCTGTACTTGCGTTATTTTTGTCTTTTGTTTTACACATGTTTTGGGCCTTTTATTGTTGCATTAAACCTTTGTACTAAGACTATTCCCTGTTTCTTCTTGATTCTCCTTTTTCCCTGTTTTGTCTAACATGCATTGCTTCATCTGTTTGTAGAAATTCTGAACATATTTGAATAATTCTGAAAAATGAAAATGATATATTTAAATTTTTTATGTATACAGTCAGAAACGCTACAATGATGCAATTTGAATTGATCAAAAATACAGACAAAGTCATGGAAACAATAGGTCTTGTAGGCACTAATTTTCAATGCATCCTGGGAGCAGAAATATTTAAGTAAATTCTCCTAAAAAATCAGCACCATTTTCATATGGATTGAACCAATGAAAAATATTTGAACAAGTTGGATGTATAAATATATTTTAAAATTACTTAAAATTCAAATTAGTCATGACATGCAAAACACAAAAATGAATTTTTCAGTGTACATGAAATAAAAATTAGTTTTATATTACTGCATTTAATAAGCACAGACTTTTTTAAAATTTATGTAGCAGAATATACAGATGACAACTGTTACCCACCAACTACCACATGCCCATAATGGGGAGATGGTTGGTGTTTACGTGCCTTAAGAATTAAATTTAAAAAAAAAAATCACAGAAAACTGTGATTACAGTGAATGCGAGTGGTGTGAAATTAAATATTTGTTATTTGTTTTGACTATTAAGCCAGCTTTTAATTAGCAAAGCGCATCGACGGCAGTTAATCCACGTGTTCAACGGACAGGCAATACCAGCTTTCTTTAATAATACTGACATCTCAGATAGTTGTCAGCTTTCAAGATGCTGTGACTTGGACTCCTGTGATGGACCGGCGTCCCGTCCGGGGTGTAGCCTTCAGCCTTGCGGCCAGCGCTTCTGGGATGGGCTCCTGGCCACCACTACCCTGACCAGGGAAAATGTTTAATTAAAGTGTGTGAGTGTGTTACTCCAACTGTACAGTTCATTCAATTCCAAGTACTCAGTGACCATGATCTGAGCCACAAAACAAACGCACACTGAGGGTCTCCAGTACCACAGCTGGCATATACTCACTGTACCTTCGTGTACCTTAAATATCACCAACAAAACTTCTTCATTTCGTGTGTTTACATGTATTTGAAATACAGTGAAATGGCACAAGCACAATAGAATAGTTCACATGATTTCTGCAGCAGGATGACCTATATTTGCGGGAGCAGCAAACCACGGACCGCGTTTGTAAACTCCATGTACTAACTCCCTCAGCCACGTGTTAAACTTTAAGTAAAAAAAATGTGCAAAACCTGCGATGTTTGAGAGATCAAGAAAGGAAAGAGGCGGAGAAAAAGAGCAGAAGTGCAGCGAACATCTGTTGTAGAGCAGTCGGTCCAGTCGGCCTCAGAAAAAGCCCGTTTCCAAAGAGTCGACGTTTTCAGCGGATTCGATTGTTGTCGAAATAGCTGTAACACCTCGAGTGTTAATTTATTAATAACACCTCGAGTCTTCGGTGCTGCCGGCCGGGATACTACTAACTTCTGCTGCTCCGGAAAAGCAATAAATTGGGTTTCATTGTTCGCAAACGAGGAGCTACGAAGGGCAGAAAAAACGACACAGCGCCGTGGCGTGAGAGAAGCGGGGAGCAGAGCTGAGAGCGCGAATATCCCTGTCACGCGTAGCCTGCTGCTGGGTGTATGACGCGCCTTTTTAATTACATAAAAATGTTACTGTTTCGAAAATAATAATGCAAAAAAAAAAAGCGCGTGTCTGAAAGCGGCGGCGCAAACACCGCGACCGAAAAGCGCTTCAAAGCGGAGCGGAGCACGTGACACGTTCCGAACGGAGAGTGACGTTCAGGTGCGTTTCAATCGCGGCACTGGCACCTTCGCGCTTACTGACACTTACATTTACGCTACTAACATTAACGTCCACACTAACACTTACATTTATTTATTTAGCAGACACTTTTCTCCAAAGCGACTTCCAATCAACTCTGTAGTGTTAATATCAGCCCACACACCTTATATTCACCAGGGTAACTTACACTAGATTATACACTACTTACTGGCTGGGTCACTCATGATCCAGTGGAACACACTGACACTCTCTCTCTTACTCACACTTACGGATGAACCTGAACAGCATGTCTTTCTTTGGATTTAAATTACGCTAACGTGATTTACACTTAGATACCGACATTAACATTTATTCATTAGCGGAGCACAGATACACACTTAATCACGGCACTAGAGGAGTGCGGACACCCCGAGCTCACTTTACACTTTACAACAGTTAGAAGAGTCACGAGCCAAGAACGAACCGCACCGGTGAAACGACGTAAAAGCGCTGCTCCACTCACTCACTGACCTCGGCTCGGTAGCTGCCTGCTATACCTCCGGACTCTCGTCATTTCACTTCACGAAACTGTTCCGATTCCATCGCAAGTATTTTTGCTGCTGACGGTCTTTAATATCTTTGATATTTTATAAATATATATTTTTTTTCTAGGGGGTGCGGTGGCGCAGTGGGTTGGACTACAGTCCTGCTCTCCGGTGGGTCTGGGGTTCGAGTCCCACTTGGGGTGCCTTGCGACGGACTGGCGTCCCGTCCTGGGTGTGTCCCCTCCCCCTCCGGCCTTACGCCCTGTGTTGCCGGGTAGGCTCCGGTTCCCCGTGACCCCGTATGGGACAAGCGGTTCTGAAATTAAATATTTTTTTCTCCAGAATGACTAAAGCATCTGTAACCTTTAGAAGCAAACGCCCCCGATCTCCGGAAGGCGGATAATAATAGGCGACAGTAGGGGGCGCTCCACCATAGGGGCCGGGGAGCTCCGTGGACTGGCTTCCTATCCCGAGTGCACTCTATCTCAAGCCCTGTGCTTCCAGGATAGGTTTTGGACCACCGCGACCCTGTGTTAGCCCAAGCGCATATCAGTATGGAATGAGTGAATGGTTCGTAACACAGCTATTTTACACTGATACAGGCTCATTAAGGAGACAATTTAATAAACTCAGTATAATGAAAAGACAAAGTGTTGAATGTAATAAAATCATGTATCTGCTAATAAGTCATCATTATGCAGAGTATTAGGGACAACTGACGTAATGTTCTACTGCCATCAGGGACCTGGGTTGTAAGAAGGTTTTAGGGAAACAACATTTTTCATCTGTAAGTTTATTTTTCATAGAATTTCTGTTTAAATGTAAGGACAAAATGATTGGTTCATCACAGGAATGAGTTAAGACACTAATAATGACATTCAAAAATTACTGGATTATAATAAATCTTTATCAGCTAGAAGACAGTGATTCCCTGGAATAAGACAGCATGGTCTCGGTAGTGCTGCCTGTGCTTCGACACAGTGAACAATATGAGCTGTCAGTGTGTGTGTGTGTGTATGTGTCAGAACTTTTTACCAAATTCTTAATACATACAATCTAACACATACTAGAACACGGTGAAATCAATTAATAAAATATTTAAATAATAATGATAATAATGAATTAGGGCTTTTCTCAAGACTCAGTGGGAGCTATGGGAAGTTTATAAACAGCTCTTCAGGTTGGGTGGAGGTGCAGTGGTGCGGTGGTGCAGTGGTTTAGACCAGGTCCTGCTCTCCGGTGGGTCTGGGGTTCCAGTCCTGCTTGGGGTGCCTTGTGATGGACTGGTGTCCTATCCTGGGTGTGTCCCCTCCCCCTCCAGCCTTACGTCCTGTGTTGTTGGGTCAGGCTTCGGCTTCTCGCAACCCTGTATGAGACAAGTGGTTCGGAGAGAGAGAGAGAGTGTGTGTGTGTGTCCCCCTGTGACCCTGTATGGGACAAGTGGTTCAGACTGTGTGTGTGTGTGTGTGTGTGTGTGTGTGTGTGTGTGTGTGTGTGTGTGTGTGTGTGCGTGCATGTTTTGGATTGGCATGTGTGATATACTTAATGGAAATAGTGGGTTCATTTATAATATATCAGGTATGAGTTTATTCATTTATTGTTGCAGTGTGTGATCCCTCTCACCTCTCTCCCAATTTAATGATCTTAACAACTTTTAAGTGTCTAGTTGTGGTCAGTCAACCACCAGCTCTGCTCTTTAATCCAGCAGACATCCACCCTTGGCAGCAAAACCCTGAATAAGAGAAACACCTTTATCTAAAGCTAGTATGAATATGACTGGGTTTTCTGCATCATAACATCTTGAATTGTTCTTCAACTCTTCTCATGTTTCATGACTATTTAAGCATTGACCCCTGGAAGCAAACCCTTATTAACAGAAGTGCCCATAAAGCTCTCTTCTCTATTTAAAATGAGACAAGAAATACTCGAGATCATAGTGTGGTGGACAGTGCAGTCCCAGTCCTTGGCAAAGGGCCAGGAGACGCTGGTGGGCATCATCAGGTCGGACGCCCCTCACAGCCACATTGCAATACGGCTCCTCGTATTCCCCGGAGATGATCTCGTCCTCCAGCTCGTTGAGCCACAGGGCCCCTTCCTGGTGCAGCTGGCGAAGGCGCTCTGGCCGGGCGATGGTCTTCAGGGCCTGCAGGTGTTGCGACACCACACACATGATGCCGACGAAGTGGCCCAGCGCGGGGAGGGCTGTGGCCGAGGGTAGGCGAGGGGGGATGCCGCACGCCACCATGAAGGCTGCCAGCAGGATGTCTACGCCGTATAGCTGCTGAATCCAATCACGCAGGTAGAAGCCACCCATGCGAGCGTTGATCTCAATGAGACGCGGACCCAGGGTGGTCATCTTGAGCTCCACGTTGAAGACGCCGTCACGCAGTCCGCACGCGAGGCAGCTGTGGTACGCGGCCTGCACCAGCTGCTCCCGCTTATCTGCTGGCAGGCTGGAGGGCATCTGCGCCGCCGTCTCCGTGAAGGAGGGCATGCGCGTGGGGCCATTGTCGGATACAAATGCACCTTCCAGCTGGCCATCAAACAGGAGCAAGTCTACATCGTGTTCCGTTCCACAGATGAACTCCATCAGGGTCATGGCATTGCCAAACCCGAGCCCAATACCCGGGTAATCTGTTTCCTCCCGCAGGTCACCAGCAATCTTCTCCAGATGCGCGAGGCTCTCCTCTAAAGACTCAACCTTCTTCACCCCCACTGCCCCTGCTCCGTATTCCAGCTTCATGATGGCTGGAAACCTCACCTTCTGTCGCTCCGCTTCATCGTTCACGGCGTTCTTCAAGTCCAAAGCGCTTTCAATGTGTGCACAGGGTACAGCATAGGCACTGGGGCAAGGGGACAGAAGGGGCATTCCAGGGCAGGGTAATCTGGTTGAAACAGGAGTATCAGAACCACCACAAAGTGGCTGATGAGTCTTTCCGTACTCCCCTTTGAGCGCCATTTTCTCTCTGTCTCGGCCAAATTCCATCATAGCCCTCAGACTGTTCCTCTCAATATCAGCAACATCATCTATGATCAAATCCAACTGTCTGCTTCTCTCCTCCATCCTGAGCTCTCCGCAATGATTCAGGCTCTCAGAGAGAGCAGTTTTCTTCTTCATGAATGGTCTCGTGTTGGACTCGTTGGCTGGCATGCCTCCAGCGAACAAGGCAGGCCTGACCTTCGTGAGTCCCAGCAGGTGCAGGTGTGTGCTGCTCTTCTCTTTGGCAATGTGGGCGGCTTCGACAGGGAGGCCCCGGAGCCCGAGTTTCTGACATACGAGGGCTGTGAGGATCACGCAGTCATCCCAGAAGCAAACGCACCCATCAGGCTGACGTCCGGCCGCCGCCACCCATTCGCAGATGCGGACGCAATGCTGGTCGTCACGACGATGGTCGGGGAGGTCAGGAAGGGGGAAGAAGTGATCCACTAAGTGAGAGGCGAAGTGGGATGGATCAGATTCCACAAGCATTATCTAAAGGGAGGGAGATAAGAGAAGGATAAATGAAGAGATGACCTCTGAGGTGGAAAGATATGTAAAATTGCTCACCTTCAGATGGTATTTCTTCGCTGCTTCCCAGACAAACTTTTTGCTGAACCCCCCTGCTCCGATGATCAGTATGGTCTTCCCCTCCATCAAATAGCACTGGGAACGGGTGAGCGGGGTGTGGAGGAGGTTACCATGGCAATCAGACTGAGTGCCAGACCCTCCAAACCCTGGCTTCTGGAAGGAGGAGTGCAGACAGAGGGAGGGGTGTAGCCCCAGGACAATGGTGCTGATCACGGAGTTGGAAACAGTGAGGAGGAGGTCCACCCCTGTCGGGGAAAAGTAGTATGGGGGGGTGTCGGAATCAGCGAGTGAAATGTAACCTAAATTCATTTGCATGCATTTCACAGAAATCAAACTAAGCACATGCAGAATGAATACAGCTGAGGTTTTGCTCAATATGCAGAAACAATATGTGTATTCAAAGACAACATGTACCCCTTCTTTTGGCTTTTAGAGGGTTAAAATTTGAAATTGTACTGAAATTATTCTTATCAAAGTATTTCTTGCCTTAATATGAAGTGGTGTTTAAATATTTACCATACACATGTAATATACTTTATAGTGTGAATAAGGAACAGGAACAAGGTGGATTCTGGCCACACACCAATGAGGTCACTTTGAGCACTGATTCCGCCGCGTTGCTCAGGAGTCATCCCAGACTCCGTCTCCATGACAACGCGAAAACAAGCCAGAGCAGCGTTGGTCACCTGGCGGCGCAGGGAGGCCACAGTGGCAGTGTCGGTGAAGCCGAGGTCAGACAGAGTGGTTTCCAGAGACTGGGAAAGGGAGTGCAGGTGGGAGAGGGGAGCGCCGGACGAACCCACTTTACACACCAGCTACGAAAAGACAAGTTGAAGGAGAAAGCAGGGGGAGAGAAAGAATTAAACATGAACCAATGATGCTGTCAACAGCACCTGTGTCGACACTATCTCAGCAACTAGAAAAATGGATGCGGCCTTTTTACACACATTTACACTTTAGTTCATGACAGTTGTTAAACCACTGAGAGATGTGGTGTGGCCTCGAATGGCAATATAAAAGCTGTACCTGGTTTCCTCCAGGTAGGTGTATACAGTGGTGCTCCAAAGTATGTGAACCCTACAAGAATGCTCATTATTCCTGTGTAAAATATTAACCTTATAAAGTCTAAATCTTATCTATTAAAATAAATGTGTAAAACTAATAAATGACTATGATTTACACGCCTGATTCCACTTACCTTCTTGCTTTAACCAATACAACTTGTATTTCACTTATTTTTACACCTGCAATAGTTGTGTGTTTCTACTACACACGATTTTCTGTAAAGCAACATATGGAATTGGTAATTACACACCTATTATGTCACATGAGAAACACTGATTTTCATTAAATAACCACACACACACACACACACACACACACACACACACATTTTCAGAACCGCTTGTCCCATACGGGGTCACGGGGAACCGGAGCCTAACCCGGTAACACAGGGCACAAGGCCGGAGGGGGGGGACACACCCAGGACGGGACGCCAGTCCGTCACAAGGCACCCCAAGCGGGACTCGAACCCCAGACCCACCCGAGAGCAGGACTGTGGTTCAACCCACTGCGCCACCGCACCCCCATTAAATAACCAATGCATGGTAAAACTAAGGGACGCAAGGAGTTCTCACACTTTCAAGCCAGCATCGTGCATTGTGTATGTTATGTTTTTGATGCGATGTCTTACTTTTCCAGCACAGTAAATATGCGTTGACTTAAAAACTGAATGCATGAGGGATCTGTTCGGGTGTTCAGTAGTATGTACAGTGCATTTGTAAATTATCTCACATGTTCAGCTGCCAGTTATACATTTTTGTTTTACATTAATAGTGAAACACCTTTTGCAGTATGTAAAATGGAATGATGAGGGCAGGGGAAGGGAGGATAAAGGAAGAGTTCAGCTAATACTGTAACATACTGTAAACTATGACTAAACTGAAAATAGTACAGACCACTACAAAAATAGTATAAAAATGTCCAGATATGTATGTCATATTTGAATATACAGGTTTACAGTAACAATATGTACTTTGACTTTCACAGAAGACAAAAAGCAAGCGATGCCCATAATGCATCCATAATCTCACCTTGTACAGCAGAGGCACATTTTGGGGGGAGCGAGTCACAATGGCACAGACTCTGAAAGACAACTCAGGGGTCGGAGAGCTGCAGTCTATTAAAAAGAGAACAACACAGAAGACGAAATGAAATTAGACCCCCTCATCACCATGTGTGTTCTTTTCATTTGTTAAAAATGGGTGAGAAACACAGTTTCCCACTTTTTCATGTTTATGGAAGCAAAGTAAATGAACTCCAAATCCCAAATAAACTCTTGAAGAGATCATTTCACTTACAGCTGTAAAATGTACTGTGTAGCCCTTACCAGTGTCCTGTACACATTTACCACTGTTCCCTACATATTTACCAGTGTCCTCTACTGTTCCCTACATACTGTATTTACGAGTGTGCTTTACATATTTACCAGTGCACTGTACATGTCTGTGGTCTTGTACTTGAGGTCCAGGTCTCAAGGGAGCAATGTAGGCCTCCACGAGCACCGACTGCCCAGGGAGCAGCAGGGACAACAACTGTTGCACCTTCTTACACACTTCTTCTTTGTTTCCTTGTGGCAGATAAATTGGTCCAGCAACACCATTCACACATCTGCCTCCGGTGGACCTCAGAACTACCTGCACACACCGTGGGGAGGGGGGGGGGGGAATTCAATTCGTCAAGGAAATGTGTGAAATGACTGTGAATGAATGAATGAATGAGTGAATAACAATCTTAAAATTGTCCTCCCTGTACACAGAGTATAATAATAAATAGTGCTGCATGAATTAAACTCAGTAAATGTCAGGTTGTACCTTTTCTGCTTGTTTCAAAGCGTCACACTCCAGGAATGCATGTATCTTGTTCTGGATGAAGTCCGTCCCTTTTTGTGTCTCTGAGTCAAGAAAGACTACCTCTGTGTCCCCCACATGTCCCTCCTCCACGCCCCTCTGAGCTGGTGGCAGGAGAAGGGCAAGAGTTGCGGGGCACTTGATCTTTTCTCTCTGTAGAAGGACCCTGGCAGTCAAGATGTCACCCCAAAACTGCCCTAGCTTGTCGGACCCCCCCATTGGACAGTCTGTCCCTCGAGTCAGATCTTCTCCAGCAAAAGGGGCACAAGACAGGAAATACGTGACCCGACGGGGCGGGTTGAACTGGAGAAGGCTTGAGTGGCCACCCAGGTCAAAGGCCACCGCGGTATGGACAAGGAGCATGGAGGCAGAACGAGAAAGCCAGGATGGGGATAGACACAGGAGAGAGTCCCCTACATTGAATGCAGGAAAGAAAAACAAATAAACCAGTCATGTGAAGCATGCAAACATCAGTTTTTTCTGCTGAAAATGCTACCTTTTCCAGAAAATCAATAAGAGGGTAGACACCACTTAAATATTTTAAATAATTTCAGTTTACAGGCAGTCCCCAGGTTACAAACATCTGACTTGCGAACAACCCATAGTTACGAACCTTCCCTGTAAATCCTATTATATTAAAAATTGGAGTTACTGTACACACAATGGTTCGTAATAACAAATGGGCGCTACTTTGCAACACGCATCAACATCTGGTCACCTGCCCGGAAGGGACACAACCTGTGGTGGTTCCCTCTGAATATCATGACCTCTGCAAAGTATTTAGTAAGACCCGGGCGATGGCTCCTCCCCCTCACCGGCCATGGGATTGTGCCCTAGATCTTCTGCCCAGCACCTCACTACACCGTGTTCGGGTCTATTCCGTCTCTCCCGGAATAGAAATCCACGAGAGACAACATCACTTAAGCGCTTCATGCAAGCATCATCAGGCCTTCCACGTCTCTGGCCTCCGCAGGGTTCTTTGTTCTTTTGCATTAGGAAAAATGATGGGGGCCTATGCCCCAGCATAGACTATCAAGGTTTAAACACCATCATGGTCCGGTACCTTCATCCTCTGCCCCCGATCACAGTCGCCTTAGAACGGGTGCATGGTGTGACCGTGTTCACCAAGCTCGACCTCTGGAGCGTGTGCAACTGGATCCGAGAGGGAGATGAGGGGAAGACTGCTTTTAGTATGTATCTTGGGCCATTATGAGTACCTCGTCATGCTTTTCGGGTTATCGAACGTGCCCTCTGTGTTTCAGGCCTTTTATCATGTCCTTGGGGACCAAATCAGCGAGTATGTTTTGGTATACCTCAATGACATTTTAATCTTCTCTAGGACCTGGGACCTACACATGCAGCAGATACAAGCAGTCTTGCAATGGCTCCTGCAGAATCACCTGTATGTTAAGGGGGATAAGTCTTTATTCCACCAGCCACAGGTGTCCTTCCTCGGGTGCATCCTAAAGAAGACCGTGAAGGCCCTTCAGCTGTTCCTGGGGTTTGCCAATTTTTACTGGAGATTTATCAGGGGGTTCAGCTCCATTTTTACTGGAGATTTATGAGGGCCCCGTGTGGTTTGGACTGATAAAGCGCAGCACGCTTTCTAAGAGCTCAATAACAGGTTGACATCGGTGCCTGTATTCCGTCACCCTGACCTCACTCTACCCTTCGTGGTAGAGGTGGATGCCTCTGTAGTGGGAGTTGGAGCAGTCCTGTCCCAGAGGCAGGGTGACTCCCCTAAGCTCCATCCCTGCGTCTACTTCTCGCGCAAAGTGTCCCAAGCCAAGCGAAATTACGATATAGGGAATCGAGAGTTGCTAGCTATCAAGTTGGCCCTGGAGGAGTGGCAGCATTAACTCAAGGGGGCTGCGCATCCCTTCCTAGTGTTAACCGACCACCACAATTTCGAGCATCTTCAGTCCGCATCCCGTCTCAGTCCTTGCCAGGCCCTATGGGCTCTGTTCTTCACCCAGTTTCAGTTTACCTTGTCTTACAGGCCTGGTTCCAAGAACATTAAGACTGATGCCCTCTCACACCTGCGTCAACCTGACCTGTCAACCAAAAGCCCCAAATTGATCCTCCCCAGGAAATGCGTGGTGGCCCCGGTTCGATGGCAGTTCTTCCAAGATCTCCAGGCTGGCAAGCCCAGCCACACTGACAGACCCGACGCCAAAGACTATGTGTCGTTGGATATGAGAACACCACTCTTACAGTGGGTCATGACACCCCCGCAGCGGGGCATCTGGGTGTATGTCGAACGCTCTCTCTCCTACAGGATGGTTCTGGTGGTCCTCGATGTAGGAAGATATTCAGGAGTACGTAGAAGCCTGTACTTTGTGCTCCCAAGCCAAGACCCCAACCCAGAAACCCACAGGGCTGCTGGAACCTCTGCCAGTGCTTTCCCGTCCATGGTCCCACGTGGCAGTGGACTTCCTGGTTGACCTTCCCCCGTCCGAAGGAAAGATCACAATACTAACCCTATTCGATCAGTTTTCTGAAGCTTGCCATTTGATCCCCCTGCCCAGGCTGGCCATGGCCCTGGAGACAGCTGAAGCTCTCTTCCAATAGGCGTTCCGGTTGTTTGGTCTGCCCGAGGACATCGCTTCAGACCGTGGTCCTCAGTTTACATCCTGGGTTTGGAAGGCCTTCTAGAACAAGCTGGGGGTGTCCATTAGCCTTACCTCCGGGTACCACCCACAAGCCAATGGCCTCTGCCAAGTGACTCCAGTCACGTACAAGTTTCTGTTGCCTCTGAGACTGCGCATCCACCCCACATTCTACGTCTCCCTGGTCAAACCCTGGGTAATGTCTGTCCTCCAACATCACCGCTCTGCTTCCCCTGGAACAGGTAGATGGGAGGTCCCTTACACTGTATGGGCCCTACTAGACTCAAGGCGACGATGTAGGGTTCTCCAATACTTGGTTGACTGGGAGGGCTACGGGCCAGAGGAGCAATGTTGGGTACCCGCGCGTGACATTTTGGATCCTGTTCTCATTGCTGACCATCACAGGGCCCACCCAGACCGGCTGGCGCCTCGTTCCTGGGTGCATCCTCCCACTTGGCAGAAGGCGGCAGGGGTACTATCACGTCCCCAACCACGTGCCCGACAACTGCACCTGTGTCTGATCAAGGAGGCAAGGGATAAAAAGGCAGCTCGGACGCTCCTGAGTGCGGAACCTCTTCTAGAGAAGCTGCAGCTCTTTGCCAATACCCTGTGTTCCTTACCATTGTTTCTCCTGTCCAGTTAATCGACCCTTTTGCTCTTGTTTTCTTGGTTCTGATACTGTCTGTCCCACTGTAGAATGTTTGCTAATCAACTGACCCGCTGATCACCTGTCCCTGACGATTCTTTTTGCCTGCTCCCACTGAATAAACATACTCCTACATTTTAGTCCATCTGCTGGATTCTGGAGTTCATTATGACACACGGATTCTCTCTCTCTCTCTCGCTCTATTATAAATACTGTAGTTACATTTATTATTATATTATTATTATTACATCATTGCACTGTGTTATGGGGGGTGCGGTGGCACTTGTGGGTTGGACCGGGTCCTGCTCTCCGGTGGGTCTGGGGTTCAAGTCCCGCATGGGGTGCCTTGCGACGGACTGGCGTCCCGTCCTGGGTGTGTCCCCCCTCTTCTTCCAGCCTTACGCCCTGAGTTGCCGGGTTAGGCTCCAGCTCCTCGCGACCCCGTATGGGACAAGCGGTTCATAAAGCGTGGTGTGTGTGGGTGTGTGTGTGTGTACATTGTATTATTCCTATTATTACTGTATTGTTATATTAAAGATATTTTAGTGTATCCAGAAGTGTTTCTTTAATGTTTTTTATGCATGGAAAGGTACATGATATACTATATACCAAGACAGACATTTGACTAACTGATGTTAGATACGAACTATATCTAACTGCTCTAACTTACGTAGAAATCTGATTTAAAGACAGACTTTGGAACAGAACTCGTTCGTAATCCGGGGACTGCCTGTACATTATTTCCACTTACTTAAGAAGTTCTCAATGTAAAGAAACAGCATGTGGACTGAACTACGCATTGCATTAAAATTTGACTTCATAGGCTGGCTGTTTGATGGATGCAAGGCTGGGGGATAGGATGCCCCACACACACATACTACAGGCAATTTGAAGTCACCAGTCCACCTGAACTGTGTGTCTATGGACTGTGGGAGAAAACCAGCCACCCCTCCAAATGTAATAAATTTCCCATTATTTTCCGTTTCACATGTAGTCTGATTCACACTCAGAGATACTCAGAAAGTGGGTTTGTAAGTGGCAATAATGTATGAAAAGTAGAATAATAATCTGACAGTTGTATCTTAAACATTATATGTTACAGATAAGGATATAAATAAAATACAGTGTAAGCTGATAAGGACCAGTTACCCCATAATGGTAGAGGAAGTTTACCTGGGCTAACTTGTCCAGCCTCTAACAGGAGAGAAAGGTAGGGTAGAGGGGACCCCAAAACACAGATACACATCTCCGTGTAGTAGCAGTCACCTTATTAAGACGAAACAGACAGACACACACACAACACACACACAGATGTCCAGTTTTAAATTCCAGCTGTAGAATTTAAAATTTTGAAACAGTGTGTAGTCCTTCTGGACCACAGTCCTCCTCTCCGGTGGGTCTGGGGTTCGAATCCCGCTTGGGGTGCCTTGTGACGGACTGGCGTCCCGTCCTGGGTGTGTCCCCTCCCCCTCCGGCCTTACGCCCTGTGTTACCGGGTTAGGCTCCGGTTTCCCGTGACCCCGTATGGGACAAGCGGTTCTGAAAATGTGTGTGTGTGTGTGTAGTCCTTCAGTACACTCTTCTGAAACAGTGTTTTGGTGTATCACCGCTTATCCTGCTCACCTGGTGTGGGACAGAGGGGGGTCCAATCTCTGGTCTTAGGAAGACCAAGCTCCTTCAGCGTGCTTTGAAGTGTGTGAAACAAAGACTTCTCCATGTCCTCCAAATAGACCCTTTTGTCCAGCAGGTCCTGCAGTTCGTGAGGTGGACAGCTAGAGGTGAAACTGCTGGGGAGAGAGCTGAGAGAGACCTGGAGGCAGAGTAGGAGTGAGAGAAGGAGGGGGTCAAAGATACGGGGGGTGGTGGAGGCAAAGACAGTTCATTTTTCTTAAACATTGGCTTTTGTGAGGCAAAAGTCCACGTCTATATGATACATATAAAAGACTGAAAAGGTGAATGTGAAGTAGAAGTAAAGATAAAGAGAAGAGGAACTCTTTGTTAACTTTTAAATGATAAGAAACTGAAGAACAGAAAAGGCTATAAAAAATGTGTATGACATAATCAGTGAGGTCATGATAAATAATTAAATCTTACTGCACAATATTTACCGTATCGATCAAAAGTGTCACGTCCACGCCCACACCTCATTCGACAGCACCTGACTCCAATCAAGCACCTGACTAACCGCTCACCATTTAAAAGACCCTTCTCAGCTCCCATACCTTCGCGGAATCTTGTCTGAGATAACGGGCCTCTTGCGCCATGTCATGCTCTTCTTCATCCCTTGTTTCCAGTCTCCGGCTTTTGACCCTTTGCTTTGTCCCCTGACCACGTCCTTGGATCCTCGCTCTCACTCTGACTGCCAATCGACTGACCCTTCACCTGTGCCCGACAACGAGAATTCGCCGGACCCCTCAGTTCCAGACGAACGATCCCGCACTTGGGTCCAACTGTCCTGGATTCCTCAGTTCCGCATGACAGAAGATTCCGCCTTACGACACATGGACCCAGCAGCATTCAAACAACTGCGAAATGCCCTGGACGCACTCCAGCGTACATTACACCAAAGCTCAAAAAGACGCGAACCTTCAAAAGAAGCAAAACCAAAGCCCAAAAAGACGCGAAGCTCCCTGCAATACCCATGCTCCACCAGTGAATCCTTCGGCCACCTCACAAGCTGAAGACCAGGAGTTAGATCAATACATACAACGGGTGATCGCCTTGGACAATCTGTCACACAAGCGTTCGCCACAGCCTCCACTGGTCACCAGAAAAACCCTAGCACCCTTACAGGTCGGACAAGGACATCTGACTCCCATTGAAAGGCAGGGACGCCTCCAAGAGGACCTTTGCTTTTATTGTGGAAGAGTTGGACATCATTTAGCAGCCTGCCTGGAGAGGCCTGTCACAGGGGGTCTCCGAGCTAGACAACCCAAGGCGAGTAGACCCCTCCAGTCAGTCTCTCAACTCACTGTTCCTATTGTCCTAACGTGGGAGCTGTGCTGGGTGCTTACACACATTTGTAGATTCAGGAGCGGCTAGCAGTTTCATGAATGCCACTTTTGCAGAGGCACACGGTTTTCCCACGTGCTGCTGTGAGGTCATGTTACGGGTGAAAGAGCTCGATGGGCAACCACTAGGGACCAGGGTGGTGGATATCAAAACGGTGGAGATTGGCCTCCAGACAGGGGTGTGTTATGTGGAGACCATCTCCTTTTTTATTATTAGGTCCTTTGATATTCTGGTGGTTTTGGGTTACACCCGGCTGGCCGTGCACAACCCAGTGTTTTCATGGAGTTCTGGGGAACTGATATCGTGGGGGAAGCAATGCGCCTCCTCTTGCCTTACTTTGCCTTGCCGAGAGAGCCACATTGATCAAAAGCCCTGACTCCACACAGCCTCTGATGGTGCCAGAGGACTATGCAGACCTCACCGAGGTATTTAGTAAATCCCGAACAGCTGCCCTACCACTGCACTGCCTATAGGACTGTGCTATTGACCTTATGCCCGGAACTACTCCTCCCAGGGGTTGTGTTTACACGCTGTTGCTGCCCTAACAGGAGGCCATGGAGGCTTATGCGAGACCCTATCCCTAGGCATTATTAGGCTGTCCACTTCACCAGCCTCCGCTCCACTTTTTGTGGAAAAGATGATGGCCTCCGCCCTTGCATAGATTACAGAGGTCTCAATGAGATCACTATTAAATATCCACATCCCCTGCCTTTGATCACAGTCGCACTTGAACACATACACAGCGCACGGGTTTTTACCAAGTTGGACCTATGCAGTGCATATAACCTCCCCCGGATAAGAGAGGGGGATGAGTGGAAGACTGCATTCAGTACCGCCCTAGGCCACTACTAGTACCTGGTCATGTTGTTCGGGTTAGCCAATGCCCCCTCTGTATTCCAGGCTTTCGTTAACCACGTGTTGGGTAATTTAGTGAACAAATGTGTCCTAGTGTATTTAGACGACATCCTGGTGTTTTCGCCTTCGATGGCCGAACACCTAACACACGTAAGGCAAGTGCTCAGTCTCCTCCAAGCCAATGGCCTCTTCTTCAAGGGGGAGAAATGTTTATTTCACCAGGAGTGGGTCTCTTTCCTGGGCTTCGTCCTTGGTCCTGTCAGGGTGGAGATGGATCCGGTTAAGGTCCAGGCAGTGCTGGATTGGCCCCATCCGACCACAGTGAAGGCCCTACAATGCGTCTTGGGGTTTGCAAACTTTTACCGCCGATTCATTCATGAATTCAGCAGCCTCACGGCACCCCTCACCTCGTTACTCAAAGGGAAACAGTCCCAGCTCTCCTGGTCTAAAGAAGCCTGTGAGGCTTTTCAGGATCTCAAGCGACTGTTCACAACCGCTCCGATGCTTAAGCATCCTGACCTGTCACTGCTGTTTGTAGTAAAGGTAGATGCCTCAACCGTAGGGGTCAGGGTGGTTTTGTCACAGAGGCAGGGAACACAAGCAAACTCTTCCCATGTGCGTACTTCTCCCATACATTGTCGCCTGCCGAACGTAATTATGACATTTGGTAAAAGGGAACTGTTAGTGATTAAACTGGCGCTAGAGGAGTGGAGGCACTGGTTGGAGGGGGCTGCTCACCCATTCTTAGTTCTCACGAACCGCAGAAATTTGGAATACCTTAAGGCTGCCCATAGACTCAATCCGCGACAAGCCTGTTGGGCTCTTTTGTTTACCAGATTCAGGTTCACCGTCTCTTACCATCCCGGTTCCAAGAACACCAAGGCGGATGCCCTGTCTAGGCTGTATGACAAGGACCCAACTCCAGACGCACTCAAGCCCATCCTGCCCAGCATCTGCTTCATGGCCCCCATTCATTGGCAGTTTGCGCAGGACCTCCAGCAGGCCCAGATGGAGGAACCCAGTCTGGCCGATACTCTTTACCCCCAAAATGTAAAGAGTATGTTCCTCCCAGGATGCGGCCCCAGCCACTCCATTGGGCGCACGACACCCCAGCTGCCAGCCATCCAGGGGCTCAACGGACCCTTGTTCTGCTCGAAGAAATACTGGTGGCCCTCTCTTTGAGAGGACGTACAGGAATTTGTGGAGGCGTGCGAGGTATGTTCCCACAATACAGTAATCTTGGTGGTGTTGGACAGGTTCTCTAAGTCATAGAATCTGCTTCCTTTGCCCCGACTCCCCACTGCCCTGGCTACAGCTGAGCTTCTATTTCAGAATGTCTTCCAGATCTTCAAGTTACCCAAGGACATTGTCTTTGACCAGGGTCCTCAGTTCGTATCCAGGGTATGGAAGGCGTTCTGGCAGAAGCTTGGCATATCCGTGAGCCTCACTTCAGGATACCATCTTCAGGCTAACGGACAAGTGGAGTGTTTGAACAAAGACCTTGGCTGTGTCCTGAGGAGCTACTATGGAAAGGACCAAGTCCAGTGGTCGCGTTTCCTGCTCTGGGTCGAATACGCCCATAATTCCCTCTCTCATTCCTCCACAGGTCTGTCTCCTTTCTAATGTGTCCTAGGTTACCAGCCTCCCTTGTTGTCCTGGCATTCTGCTTCCTCAGAGGTCCCTGCTGTGGATTCCTGGTACCTGCAGAGCGAGACGGCCTGGCGAGTAGTGAAAGACCACCTCCAACAAAGCGTCCACCGGTATAAAGAACAAGCAGATCAACACCGCCGCACCTTGTTCTTTCAGCCTGGGCAACGGGTATGGCTATCCACATTCACCTCAAACTACCCTCCAAGAAGCTCAGCCCCTGGTTTATAGGCCATATAAAATCCTTTTGAGGATCACCCCTGCCACTTACAAGCTACAGTTGCCACCGCACTTGAGTAACAACCCCACGTTTCATGTCTCCCTTCTCAAGCCCTACAGTACTTCCATGCTCCAAACCGCCTGGGGTGAACCAACACCCCCTCTACCAGATGTGGATGGGGACAAGGTCTACACCGTTCATGCCCTCCTGGATTCCAAGTGCCGACATGGGGGGCTGTACTATCTGATGGACTGGGAGGGGTACGGTCCTGAGGAACGCAGTTGGGTGCCAGCTCGCGACATCCTCGACCCATCTCTCATTGCCGATTTCCACCGGAACCATCCGGACAAGCCGGCTCCCCATCCCAGTGGCCATCCTCCTTCCAGGCACCGCAGGGCGGCTGGAGCCGCTAGTAGGGTGGGGGGTACTGTCATGTCCACGCCTGCACCTCAGTCGATAGCACCTGACTAACTGCTCACCATTTAAAAGACCCTCCTCAGCTCCCATACCTTTGCGGAATCTCGTCTGAGACAACCGGCCTCTTGTGCCATTTCCTGCTCTTCTTCATCCCTTGTTTCCAGTCTCCTTTGCTTCATCCTCTGACCACGTCCTTGGATCCTCGCTCCCATTCCGACCTCTGATCGACCGACTCATTGCTTCGTCCCCTGACCACGTCCTTGGATCCTCGCTCTCACTCTGACTCTGACTGCTGATCAACCGACCCTTCGCCCGCCCCCGACAACAACAATTCACTGGACCCCTGAGTTCCAGACGAACGATCCTGGACTTGGGTCCAACAGTGCCAGATTCCTCGGTTCTGTGTGACAAAAGGTCTGAGTATACCTGCTGGAAACCAAACTTGTCTTGGTCAGAAAAACATAGAAGAATGAATGTCAATCTTATGGAGGACTGAATAAAAAATTGATGTATTTGGATGCAACTGCCAAGTATTTGTAAGATACAGACAGGGGGAAAGCATGAGTTGTCCCTTTACAGTTCCCAGTATGAAATGTGGTAGAGAGTGTGTCATAGTCTGGGGTTGCTTTGCTAGTCACAGGGTTGATGACCTTTGTCAAACTGCATGGTCATCACAATGTGCTGAGGCATTGTATTCCAGAGAGTCATTGTATTCCAACACTATTACAACTGGTTGGGTGGTCCTTGATGCTCCAGCAAGATCACAAGGTAAACTTTATCTCTGGAAAAACTATTTTGTGAAGAAGGAAAGTGAGGGTCGGCTCAGATGAATGGCCTGTGGTTGAAAAGCTGTAACATGTGTAAAAATGGGCTTCTAGCAAGTGTACTCAAACTTAAAACATAATTATCTAACAACCCCCATTCCTGTTTTAGGCAGGAAACCTGTTAAACATACATAGTTGCATTATGGGGAAAAATGTGGACTGTAGGTGTACAACCACTGGGGGCACTTATGGGGAAAATGATGGGGTGACCATGTTTGCCAATATCTTGAGAAAAAACCTGGGGGTGCTAAGCTCACTGGGAAGGTTGGCTAGCTGTACAGGTCCTGGAGAAACAGGGGTCCTTGGACCAAGAGTATTATTTCTGTGTGCTGGTGTTCAAATAAATGTGAAGATTAATGCTCTCTCTGTGTCTTTCTTTGCCCTATCCAAACCTACGGCGCTCTGTGCCACAATATTTATAACACACAGAATTTGATGTTGGTCCCAAGGTTAATGCAGGGACTTAACCTGAACTGCATTAGTATTTTCTCAGCTTAAAGGGGCCAGAATGTGTGTGAGACAAATCAGGAGTAACATCACTTATGTTGGAAAAAGGCCAGTTGCTAGGCAAGTAGTGTAGTGTAATGATACATAATTCACTGGCATGTGCACATACTGTATTAAGGATTTGTAGACCATCTAAATTTGGCAAGAAGAAACTGGATGACCTTGTAATATGAACTGTGTGTACTTATCGATGCTGCCATATGCAATTGCCAGCATGACCTTTACTGCGTTGTCAGGGGGGTCTGTGCTGCAACGCAGCAGTAGGGCAGTAGGGCAAACAGCTTCAAGTTCATTTATTTCTGGAAAATGGGAAACACGGGTTTTACCTTGTTTTGGATTACAGAGTGTTTTTCTTGTGCAAAAATGCAGGATTATCCTCTGTTTGTTTTGTTGGAACCAAAGTTGGGTCAGAGTACCGATACTTTAAATGAAACCCCCCACACACAAACGTTCCCTTTCCAAATGGCCCCTTACTCTGTTTTACTCCAAATGTGTCACCTGTGTCTTTCGTCCACATCCTCTGTGTATAAACAATGGTGTCTTTACATTTTCACCATTTTCTCCACCGAGTAGCTACTTTACTGCATCCTTTCCATTAGTGTCTTTACCGCAATGTCCCTCGCTCATTTACTGAAAATATTGAATTTTATTTTACCCCGCTCAGTGTCACCCTTGTCATGTACTTGTCAGCCTCAGGGTCTTTTGCTGCTCATGTAGCCAAAGCTGCTCCAAAGAGCTAGAAAAACTAACCTGTTCATGTGTGCAGCAAGTATAAAACAAGTGAGAATAAAAATGCCAAAAGCTACGTTTTACTAAACTTTCCAAAAGCGCAAAGTTCACACAAATCCTGTTTTAACAGCTTCTCCGGGTTTTTGCCTGATTAGTGAAAATCATGGAGAAATCACTTCACACACCTTGCAGAAATCCACTAGGGTGAAATACCCTAGACAACTGTACAATGACAGCACTGTTCCACTAAACGATTAAGAGCAAGTTTTCGATGAAGAAAAGCAATGAGGGTGGCTGCAATTTTTTGCAATATTCAAGGGCTGAGGAAGGTCAGCGCCTAGCTAGTGAAATGTGGCAAGAAGTGATGGATATCATTCTGCTTGCCTCTTTCTCTCCCTCTGCTCTTTGCTCCCACTCTGTCGCCCTTTAAATATGTGTGCAGGGTCTAACTACTTCTATAAATAATCCTCACCATGTGCTCTCCCTCATTCCATCAACATGGATCTGATCAGTTTTACTTTATTCTGTTAAGCGGACAGAACAGAAAGACTACACCCTGATCACAACAGGCAAAAAAGTGCCCTAACATCTAGGATGTGAGTGACATTTGTATGCAGGGTCCCATCCCATCATAATTCAATGCAATCCAATCCAATTTCTAGAACCGCTTGTCCTGAGCAGGGTTGCGGTGAGCCAGACCCTATCCCAAAAACACAGGGCGCAAGGCTGAAGGGGCGGAGGGGTACACCTTGGATGGGATGCCAGTCCGTCGCAACCCATCATAATGAAAAAAATAATCTTTTATTCTCAAACACACTCCTGGCTTACCCTTATTTTTGTCCCAGATGAGCTCTCAATAAAATCAATTTCCAGTGATTTAACAGTTGATGGAATTACAGTTAAAATGGGGGGGCAGTTTCACTTCTAAGTGTCATGAAACCAAGGTGGAGTTGGTTTGAGATCCTTGTTAATGGTTCACTGTACTTTTAAAATGCAACCATTCTGGATTCATTGTGTTGAAGTATTGAACTTCTTACCAATGAATTAATGCCCTAGTTGTTGGAATATTATTAATATGCATAGTATTTGTAGTAAGTACATGTTTTTAAAACTATCACTAAACTAGGACCAAAATTAAACATGAGGTAGTGTAGTGGTTCAAGCTGCTGCCTTTAAATTTGAAGGTCTCAGGTGTGAATCCCGCCTCCTGCTGGAGTGTCCATATCAAGGTACTTACCCTGAATTGACGATGGAAAAACTGCCCTGCCGTATAAATGGGTAAATCATTACAAACAGTTTATTATAAGTTCCACTGGAGAAAGCATCAGATAAACATATAATTAAATAACATCTTCGCTGATATTTTGCCATTAGATGCATTTCCCAAATAACACAAATTCAGTTTTTAACAATAAGGTACAGTGGATGGTTAACTTGTTTTGACGTGTGCAGGGAATTCAACTGACAGGTAAATGAAGTATGACCAATGAAGAGCTGAGGCAACAAAAACCACAGTAAAAAAAATATATATATACATATATACAGTATATAAATGTTATTACTTGATTTATAGATTGCTGTAATGTAGTGGAACCATTCTACATGCCAAATGGGAGCAACTGCACAGCTGCTCAAGGTCAGTACAATGAAATCACTGCAATCGACACACATAAAGTTTCTCAAGATCTAAGGCTTGGAAAATGTGTTTTGACCAAACTGTAATGTTGAAATTGATTTCTTAACCCAGTCATTGAAATGAAAGACATTTTAACAGGAAGATATTCAGCCAACCATCCTATACATACAAAGTGATTTTCACCATTGTAAAGTTTGACAGTAATATTATTTACACATATTTATTTGCATGTAAAACAAATAGGAGCACTGCTTATGTCTATTCCCAACTAGTTACATTTCCTACTGTCAAACAAGCCAGTCTTTCTCGTTCATCCAGACTCACCATCGTGACAGCACAGACCAAATGGCACTCTGCAAATGACAGCAGAGGTGGGAGAACAGGAGAGAAGGCAAGAGGGGCAGAAGGGGGGTTTAATGACAGAGGGAGGGAGTGGACAAGTGTGTGTAGGTCAGGAGGAGAAGAGGAACTCAAGAAATCCTAGCCTGCAGAAACTAGTGTCATCTTAACCAAGTTCAGCTGTCTTTCCTCCAGTTAAAGTTCAGCAAAAAATGAGACACCTGGTTGGCTGTTCAGAAATGTGTGTGTGAGACAAACAGCAAAAACCAATCCTGCAAAAAGATTTCCAATTTCAGCCTTGTCTACATTATGTCTTAATGTTTTAATGAGAAAGTAGCAATAAAATAACCAGCCAATAGGAGTACCGCAAAATCAGACCAGCAAAATGATTTTTAGTTTCTGCTTAACATAGACATTATTAAAACTTGTTTTTTAACATTGTGTGGTGGGGGATATGGAGTTTGGTGAGGGACCAGGCAGGAAGCAACAGGGGGAGGTTTTGCACATCGTTATTATGAAATAAAAGAAAAATAAAAACAATCACATCACCACAGAAAAAGCTCCTACTGAAAAAACAAACAAGTGAAATGGCCTGCAAATATCACAATACGTAGGCAACAAAAACAACAAGATTTAAATGAAAGCTGAAGTTGTGTTGAACTCAGGAGTTTGGCAGGGCACCGATGAAGTTTCACTTCCATCCATCCATCCATCCATCTTTTGTCCCGCTTGTCCTTAAAGAGTCACGATGGCAGCAGGGAGAGCAGAGAGACCCAGCTGCCCCTGTCCCCTGCAACTTCCTCCAGCTCAACCTGGGGGATCCCCAGCTGTTCCCAGGCCAACTGTGAGATACAATCCCTTCAGCGGGTCGTGGGCCGACCTCGTCCCAGTTGGCCGTGCCTGGTATACCTCCAAAGGGAGGCGTCCTTATCAGATGCCTGAACCACCTTAACTGGCTCCTCTCAATGTGAAGGAGTAGCGGCTCTACTCTGAGCTCCTCCCGGATGTCCGAACTCCTCACCCTGTCACGGAGAATGAGTCCCAGCACCCTGCGGAGAAAACTCATTTCGGCCGCTTGTATCCGCGATCTTATTCTTTCGGTCATCATCCAGAGTTGATGACCATAGGTGAGGGTAGGGACGACCGGTAAATGGAGAGCTTCTCCTTATGGCTCAGCTCCCCTTTCACCACTACAGTGCGGTACAGCGACCGCATTACTGCTGCCGCTGCTCCCAGTCTGTGGCCGATCTCACGCTCCTTTCTTTCCTCACTCGTGAACAAGACCCCAAGATACTTGAACTCCTCCACCTGGGGCAAAAACTCTCCCCTTACCTGGAGAGGGCATACTATCCTTTTCCGTGACAGAACCATGGACTCAGACTTTGAGGTGCTGATCCTCATCCCCACCGCTTCACACTCGGCTACAAACAGCTCCAGTGCGTGCTGGAGGCAGCCATGTGACGTTGCCAAAAGGACAACATCATCTGCAAAAAGCAGAGACGTCACCTTCCGACTCCCACACAGAATGCCCTCTGACCTTGACTGCGCCTTGATATCCTGTCCATGAAAACCACAAACAGGAGTGGAGACAAGGCACAACCTTGACGGAGTCCAACACCCACACTGAACAGGCCTGACTTAATGCCGAGTATGCGGACACAGCTTTCGCTCTGTACGTACAAGGACCGAATGGCCCGCAGTAGTGGCCCTGATACCCCATACTCCCGAAGCACCTCCCACAGCATTTCCTGGGGAACACGGTCATAGGCCTTCTCCAAGTCCCCAAAACACATGTAGACTGGATTAGCAAATTCCCATGCCCTTTCAATGATCTGTGAGAGGATAAAAAGCTGGTCCAGTGTTCCATGGCCAGGGCGGAATCCGCATAGTTGAACCTCAGATTGAAGAGGAACAATCGGCCAGACCCTCCTCTCCAGCACCCCGGCATAGTTAGCACACAGTCTCCGGTCCCCTTTCTTAAAGATAGGGACCACCACCCCAGTTTGCCAATTCAAGGGCACTGTCCCCGAGGTCCATGCAACATTGCAGAGGCGTGTCAACCATGACAGCCCTGCAACATCCAGGGCCTTAAGCATTTCCGGGGGGATCTCATCCACCCCTAGTGCTTTGCCACTGTGGAGATTACCAACTACTTCAGTGACTTCCACCAGGGAAATGGACTCTGACAGCCCGAAAGCCTCTGACCCTGACTCCTGAAGTTTCACTGATAAAGATAATTGATTGTTGATTTTTCTGTGCTCAGTTACACTTTTCTGGAGCAGTGGTAACTGAAATGTCATGTTTATTGGCATGGGAATGAAGAACTGGCAACCTGTGACACAACTCCCTTGATTCTGATAAACAAAGAAGAACCAAGGGCAATGGAGAGGGAAGAAAAAACAAGGAACAACTTGACACCAGAACACATTAACAAGCCACACAATTTATTATCTTGAGACCCACTGTTAGATTAGAAATTGTTTTAATTTTTATCTCAGCTTTCTGCCACCTCAGAGCCGTCCATACACCAGAAACCAGTGATCACTGGGAGGAGTAGGACACAAGAACAAGCAGAGTGTTTCGTTCCAAATTCTCCTCAGGTTTATTCTATGTTCACAATGATTATATATTTATTATTTTGCAGAAGAAAGAAATAAGTTCTCATTGGTTTAGAAAGTGAGTTGAGGTCTAGGAACAAGACTATAAAAGGTAATATTAAACAACAGAACACTGTAATTGGTTATACACATAGGGAAGCTATAGGGAGGGTATGTGATATTCCAGTCACCTCCGTTTGCCCTTGAGCATAGACAAAGAGAGAAACGTTAAAAAATAACTTAATTCTTGCACATACATCAACAGGTCTGACAGACACACACACCAGAAGAACAGGGAGGACAGAGAGATAGAGGTGGAGAAAAGACACGAGAGCCATTTATTTCTCACACCCAGCCATAAATGATTTATTTTTGTCCACTGCAGAGAACACATCTTTATAAATGTACCACCCAACCTGTACTTGCTACAGTGTCCTACTTGACCTTCCAGAGGACATTGAGAAAGTACCGCCCATATCCTGACATTAGCAAGAACCCCAGTGCCGACCCCCTCGGCACCTTAATAACAGCTGTTGCGCGTAATACCTCAACAGAATAAAACTGAACTGTTTGGGGACATCTGTGGATATGTGCAGAACATTAGAACATTAATGTTTTCACAACATGGTGTTAATTTTAAAAAAAATTATATGAAAAGCTGTGTTTTGGCAGAGGCCCCTTCCACGTCCTTCCCAGAGTGTCAGCTTACAAGCAGTCTTTCCAACTGCTTCCTGATCTGCTCTGGACCAGCACTACTGTAGCTTACTCTGTTGTACTCTACTGCTTACGTGCCCTTCATATACTCACAATGTTTCCCTCAGGTAGCTTGCATTTTACCCTTGTAAAATACCAGCTGCTTCTGTCCTGTGTTGATTAACTCACCGCTCCTATGAGCTCTTTCCACACGTCTTACGTATGAAGACCAATGTGTGCGTGCGCGTCCCCGCGGCAGGCACCTTCATTACCCATAAATCACGTCTGCTTCCAGTGAGTAAAAAGACACAAACTTTGCCCACGTCAACAAGGCGAAGATGCGCTGAAGGCCGAGCGACAGTCACAAGTTGCGTTTCCGGGTTAATCATGAAGGGCGTCCTGTCTAAAATTTAAAGTTGTCTTTAGGAAAAAAATGTCCTCTCCGTTTAACTTGAAAATGACAAATCACATCCCGGAAATTATATAGATATCAGTATGAAGCAGCATTTTATGAAACAAAATTGAATGTGCAAGTACGCAAAGGATGTGTATAAGTCTTAGGCAGCCAACACATCCCCACTTCAAATTTCAATTTTTATACCTTTACATATCATGCTAATAAAACAAAAGTCGTACATCCCTGGTGGTCTAGTGGTTAGGATTCGGCGCTCTCACCGCCGCGGCCCGGGTTCGATTCCCGGTCAGGGAATAGATCTTTTTTCAACAAAAATACTAACACTGGCTCATCGTGTAACGAACGTTCGACATGTGTATTTTCCAATGTACAAAGATTTACCCTTTATTTATTTCCCATAGCCTTTTCTGCACGGCTCTATTTTGTAACATTTCAAAACACACTCGGGAACAAGTGTGGGAGCACCTTCGGGCTACTCACTTCCGGTGTCTAAAGCTGTGTCTTTTTCTTCTTTTTTTTACTAAAGCTACTGTAGAAGAGCCTACCCAGGCTGAATAAATGGAGGGATGTCTGCATTATGTTGTTTTATTGTTTAAATTAATTTGAATTACTTATAAATGTGGGGGCGCGGCAGCGCAGCGGGTTTGAGCGGGTCCTGCTCTCCGGTGGGTCTGGCGTTCGAGTACCGCTTGTGACGAACTAGCGTCCTGTCCTCGGTGTGTCCCTTGCGCCCTGTGTTGCGGTTTCAGACGATGTATGTATAAACCTTAGTAAGAAAACATTCAATTTAATGCACAAATTACTTTCGCTACGGCAGTTCAGTCTCAACCGGGGGTACTCAGAAGTACTGCGCTGCTGTGGACACACGCGAGTACTACAACTGTTGATGGAAAAAGTCCTTTTTTGTCAACAAACTGCAGTAACTTCTTCTCGGCCTTTTGGCTAAGATCTTTCTTGCCACAAGGTGCTACTGTGTAGTTTAGAGAGGATAGGGGTGATCCTGGTGCATGTCCAGTAGGTGGCTTGTCCGCCGCTGGCATGGGGTGAGCCTCTATCCTCTGGAAGGCTTTTATTTTCTTTTGGGTAGCCCAGCAATCCTAAAGCGTGTCTAGTGGGTGGCATGACCGCTGCTGTCACGGGCGGGGTGAGCTGCAGTTTTTGTTTCCTAAATCTCTTCTTTTAGCTTTATGTTGGCTTAAATATGACACTTTCACCAAGGATTCCATCTGCAAGGGAGGAACCTTTGATGGGTACGCCATTGAAAAATGCAGATGGACCATTGGAGAGAACAACAAATACTGGCAGAACTTCTTTTCCGCCGAATGGAATGCGGGCAGCAGATGGAGGACCGTTGAAAAACACAGCCCGTTTTTATTGGAGACCCCAGGAGGAAGATAGAGACTTCCATGATAGACTTACCTTTATAAAAGAGGTAATTTTGGGTCTCCTGGGCCTTACTGTGGAGGACGTTATTTGCATTCAACGGAATAACCCGCTGTGGTTCTTTGATGTCACTTTGACTACAGATGCTTGTTTTAAAAGGATGATTGAGAGTTGCAGGACTCTCGCTGATCATTCTGTATTGAAATTTTATGACGTTGAGAACCGTTGGGTTAATAACTAACGCATGGTGACTGTGCATGTTTTTAACCATTTTATTACGGCGGAGTCTATACGAGAATTTTTATGGAGGTATGTCGAAGTCCTGCCCGGTCATAAAGATATGAGGGATGAACTTGGCTTTTGGAATGGAAAAAGGCAGTTTCGGGTCCGTTTGCTTCCTGACCCACAAGGTTTTGATGGGTTTTGCCACCCACCCGCTGCTTTTAATTTAAGCACAAGCAAGGGCTATTTATTTTATTCTAACCAGCCATCCTTCTACCGAGTGTGTCAGGGGTTTGGGCGCACGGGGGCTGATTGCACCAATATGCGGTGCAATAACTGTTTGGAGAAAGGTCATATGGCTAGAGATTGTAATGGTCCACGCAGGTGTAATGTCTGCGGGGCAGAAGATCATCTTGCCCGCACCTGCTCTCTGAGGAAACCCACCTCTGCCGACGCCGTGTCGGGAAGCCAAGTGTCTGGTGGAAGGGAGGGAGAAATGTTGGCTCAACCTGATGTTGTTGAGGAGCAGGTGCATGCAGAGTTGGCAGTAGAGAAGGAACACCTGACGTTTGTGACCCCAAGGACCGCGCCCACCAAAGCCCAGAGTACGCCAAAGGATATAAATAGGAAAAGGAGTAAAGGCCCTACTCCAAAGGAACACAAGAAGAGCAGAAAAGAGGAGGGGGTGAGCAGGAAAGAAGAAAAGCCAGCAGCAAAGATAGAGGAGGACCGAGACCAATGTTTGCTGGTAGGGGATGGAAGCCACACGGATTGGCCGGTTGTGACTGCACCCCCCCCTTCAGTATGATGAGTTCCCCTCTTTATTCAGACCGGAATGATGATATCAGTGAGCAGCCATATGTTGCTGTAGATTTTCAGAGTATGATAGAAATGTCGGGAGGGGAATGATTTTGTTTTAAATTTGTTTTAAATTTGTTTTAATGAATTTTAGTAGAGTTTTACTGTTCTTATGGTTGGTTAATTATTTAATTTGTCCCCTTTATGGCTGATTTTAGAATTTTAACTTTAAACGTCAGAGGATTGAAGAATGTTTTGAAAAGGGCAGCAATGTTTGATAGGCTTGCATCCTCTGCCTTCCAGCTATTTTTTTCTGCAGGAAGTTCACCTTCGAGATCAGCGGGATGTGGCCATTTTCTCTTCAGGGTGGAGGAAAGGTAGATCATACTGGAGTGTGGGTGGCGTCCACTCAACGGGTGTAGGCATTCTTTTCGGAGAACGGAGTTTTGAGAATGTAAGCACGTTTACAGTTTTACAGGGTAGAGTATTGGGAGTGGACGCCACCTGGAGGGGACAACACATCTGTGCGATGTGTGTCTATGCTCCGGTGGAGGCTGCATCCCGCATATCTCTTTTGGAGGAGTTGACCCCCTTTTGTGTCTGTAAAAGGCACTTAATAATCGGGGGAGATTTTAATATATATCTGGAGGGTAAAGAGGATGTCAGCATCAAACATTTTAAGAATTTTATGCTCAGATTTAGTCTTTCTGATGGTTTTAAAGTATGCAGCCCCAGTCATCCAGGCATTACCTGGTCTAATAGTAGAGGAGCACAAAGTCGCCTGGATTATATTTTAGCTTCTGACTCTGTTGTTTTTAAACGGGTCCACCTCTCTCCTTATTCGCCGACGGACCACTTGATGGTAGAGGCTACGGTTTCCCTAGAGGCTCCGTTGCATGGTCCTGGGTATTGGAAACTGAATGTAGATGTTTTAAAGGAGAAAGAGTACAGGGACCTTTTTTATAAGCATTTTAAGGTATGGGAGGAGCTTAAATCTTTCTGTGGCTCGGTTTCGGATTGGTGGGAAGCCACCAAAACGAAGGTGCGAACCATTACTAGGCAGTACTGTCTTCGTAGGAGAGCTCGATCTCGCAGAGCAATGCAGAAAGTGGAGAAAGAGTTGGAAAAGCTCTATGCCTACCATAACAATGGAAAGGATTTTAACAGTGACAGAGAAGCGGAATTAAAGGCAGACTTAAGACGACTGTATGACCAGGAAGCTAGCGCGCTCCTCGCACGAGCCTGAGTAAGAGAATTGGAGGAAGGTGAAAAATGTTCCTCTTTCTTCTTTAATAAAACGACGGGCTTTCAACATGATAGGGGTTTTATTTCTCTGCGTACTGGGCAAGGAGAACTAGTTAAGGATACGGCCGGGATGATTGGGGTTGCTACAGAATTTTATGAAACTCTTTTTAAGGGAAGGGAAACTGACCCTGTCACAGGGGATTCCTTTTTTACAGCATTTGCGGGCGACCCTCCCGGCTGAGTCCCGGGCTTGCCTAGAGGCACCCATCACTCTGGGGGAATTGTCCGACGTGCTCTCCAGAATGAACCGGAGGAAAGTCCTAGGCTTGGACGGACTGCCAGTGGAATTTTATTCCACATTTTGGGATGTCCTGGGCCCTGTCTTCCTTGAGGTTGTCAAAGAAGTGCTGACTCGAGGTAAGTTGACGGACAACATGAGGTCGGGGGTTCTATCCTTGTTGCATAAGAAAGGCGATGGAGCCGACCTGGGCAACTGGAGGCCCCTGACCATGCTGAGTGTGGATGTAAAGTTAATTGCTAAAATCCTGACCGAGCGTCTGAGGAAGGTGATGACTTTCCGGGTCCACGAAGACGAGACGTGTGGGGTTCCCAGGCGTTCGGCAATTTGGAATTTACATCTTATAAGAGATGCGATCGCCTGGGTGGAGGACCGAAAAATTCCCCTAGCACTGGTCAGTCTGGACCAGGAGAGGGCGTTTGATCGTGTGGACCATACTTTTATGTTCAATGTTTTGGGCAGATTGGGATTGGGCCCCACCTTTCTCGGGTGGGTCCGAACACTTTATAATGATGTCGGTAGCCAGGTTATGATTAACGGCTCTCTCGGAGAGTGGTTGCCCCAGACGAGTGGGGTTAGACAGGGGTGCCCGCTGTCTCCCCTCCTCTGTTTTGTATGTGGAGCCGTTGGCGGCGGCAATTCGGGCCCACCCGGGAATAGATGGGTTGCACATTCCAGGAGGTGGTGGTAGGACTGTTAAGTTGGCCCAATATGCAGATGAGACAGTCCTGTTTGTGTACTCTGACCGCTCGCTTGCCCAGGCATTGCGCCTGACTCAGACGTTCGGTAGGGCCTCGGGTTCGGCGCTCAACCTCAGGAAGATGGAGGTAAAGTACTTTGGATTCTGGGGAGCGCGAGAAGACACTTTTGGCGGCCGTTTGCTCTGTAGAGGTCCCCTCAGAGTGCTGGGTGTAAGTTTTTTCTCTCGAAAGGAGCAGCCCGGGTCAACTGGGAGGAGCGTCTTGCAATAGCTAGACGGAAGATGGGGTTGTGGAAGGCAAGGTCCCTGTCCTTCCTGGGTAAAACATTGATTCTGAAAGTTGATGTCCTCCCGACCTTACTTTACTTGGCTCATTTCTACCCCATGCCTCGCAATTTAAGGAAAGGATTCGTGAAAGATGTGTTCGGCTTGGTATGGGGTGGAAGGCATGAGTTTGTGAGAAGGGAGGTGATGTATCTAGGGAGGGACAGGGGCGGAAGGGGGGTTCCTGATTTCCCCCTAAAATTTGATTGCCTTTTTTTTGCGCGGCGCTGTTTCCGTCTGGCAGCTCCCCTGGAGCACCCGCACCAACATTTTATTTGCCTCTGGCTGTCTTTCTCGTTGCGACATTTGGTGAATTCGTGGTCCAATGTTGGACCAAAGGCCGAGTCTCTGCTGGATCACTACAAACAGATGGTGAAATGGAGCAAGATCATACCAAGAGACACTGACGCAAATACCCTCCTCAAGCACAGGGTGTTATATAATGCCTTGTTGGCGAGGAGGGGAACGCGAGTGATGTTAGGCCTTGGGGAAGATATTTGGGCCCGAATTCAGCCAAAAGGGCTTGACAATAGGCTGCAGGACTTAAACTGACAGTGTCTCCACGATAGATTACCTGTAATGGAGAAACTTTACAGGTACGGGTTGACCGGACATCCCGACTGCCCACGACCCCAGTGTTTGGGTGCGGAAACGATTAAACACGTTTTTTGGGATTGTGGTTATGCCGGGACAGTCTGGTCTTTGGTTGAGCCCTTGTGCAGAGAGTTAGACGGCGAGATAGCATTGACTTTTGATAATATCATGAAGGGACTGTCCCCCAAGGCAAGTAAAGCAACCTCTGGTAGGATTTGGTTGATTGTGAGTTTGACAAAGAAAGAATTGTGGAATGCACCATTAACCTTGTCTCAAAGGGGTTGAAAATGGGAGCTTATGGTGCCTTTTTGAAGATTCGAGCTGAACTAAAGTTCAGAATAAAGCGGGATCGGATTGCCTGGGGCTACCACGAGGCAAAAGATAGATGGAAAGACCTCGCGGATAAATGTGTCTGAAGCTCTGAGGATGGACGTTTGCTTTATGGAACTGCATTCTTTTAAAACATATTGTACTTTCTTGTATCTTACCCCTTTGTATATTTATTTTTTTATATTTGTTTGTGTGGTTTTTATTTGTACAGTATTCACAGATTCTAGTGGTTTGGGTTTGTGCACTTTTAACTATTTTTAACTTATGTGGGTTACTTGTACAAGTGTTATTTATAGATTTTAATGGCTTGTTTTATGTGTTTCTGTGCACTGAGTTTTATACTGATGATTACTTATGTTTGTTTTGTATTTATTTGTCTGGTTTTAGGGGTATGACCAAGTTTTATGTTGTAATTTAGAAGTATTTTATGTGTTTTGAAGGAAGCATGTATTAAAATGACTTCAGCTGAGCTGCTACTGGGGGACAGTCCTTTTGGGTATGTTGGTGTGGGGAAGACATGGGTCAGTTATATTTTTTTGATGCCAGAAAGGGATTGTTATGGGAAAGACTTTGTCTTGACAATGTTTTATGTAATGGTTGCTTAGCAACTTTTTTGACCAACTGTAGGAAAATGGGTTTGTTGGATTGTGGATTTTAATATTTTTGGTTGTGTATTATTGATAACTTTATTAAAGTTTATTGAAAGAAATTCTTCATACCCGAGATGTGAACAAACCAAGTATCATTACTTCTGGCTTGGTTGATGGTGTGGTGGGAGGTAAAAGCACTCTGAGTACAGGAAGAGGCTGACACTGAACAGATCTGTGGTGTTACAATACAATTCGCTAGGCCCTCAACTTATACTGGGAGTGTGCAACTCAAATTGTTTGTAACACCAGTTACCTTTAGTGCTACGTGGCAATCAAAAACTCTGTAAAATGTCTTATAAAACTGATTAAAATCAAAAGTGCCAGCCATTGCAGTGGTGCTGACCTGGGGCAAAAGCACAGAAAAGCATCACTGTTTGCCATATGGGTTTCTGAACACTTGGTTGTTCTACAATTTGGCATTAACAGGAACACCAAACAATCCAACAAATCCAACAGTTTGTTACCAAAATGAGCACTGTTCCACATGTTAGTACTTTGAATATTTGCACTTGGAATATAAAATGCATATTTATATTAGTCAGCAATCATTGAAATGCTGCAGCAGTTTCCAAATTTAATTTGTTGCTTTCACATCCCTCTTTTTAGATCAGTGTGTACACATCCAAGGGTGTAGCATCACAAATAAACTGTCAACATTTGAATTCGCAAATAATTTCAATATTTTGTTACTTTCATATTCACAAAAAGCCAAAAGTATAGCATGCATATTTGAATACTTTTCACTTAGAATAGGAGGGGGGGCCCAGGGGCGCAGCAGGTTTGGCTGGGTCCCACTCTCTGGTGGGTCTGGGGTTCAAGTCCTGCTTGGGGTGCCTTGTGATGGACTGGCATCCCGTCCTGGGTGCGTCCACTCCTCCTCCAGCCTTGTGCCCCGTGTTGCCGGGTTCGGCTCCCGTTTGCCGCAACCCCGCTCAGGAAAAAAAAAGTTTCAGACAGTGTGTGTCACTTAGAATAAAAATGTTACAATAATGACTGGGGTAGCTGACCACTGACTGCTCTCAAAGGGAATCAAAATGTGTTTTACGTCATTAGAGCCCAGCTACTTTTGTTTTGGTCACTTGTTTATTTTTTAGCTAGTGAGCTTCTTATACCATGCATTTTAGCCACACAGAGCAGTGTTAGCAGAGAAGCTGATGCACAACTGCATAGACTCAGCCAGTGAACCAATATAAAAGGTACCCGAGTGGTACAGTTGGCATTAATAAAAAGTTATTGAACAAAGCCAAGCTACTATGGCTACAATATGTAATAAAACATAACAGCACACAAAATGCACTTTGCAGGTTATAGTGTACTCAATCACAAATGCTGCACTAGACACTGACATGTCTGCTCCACTTTCTCTTCAGTTAATGTGGATTTTTTCCTTCACTTAGAAAATCTAGAAAGCCACTTAAAGCTCCAAGTATCTTTGGGCTGACCAAATATCTTTAAAACATACTAATTTTGGAGTAGCCAGACCCTGAGCAATCCAAACAGTCTGAACTGACAGACCAAGTCTTAATTTCAGTAATTTCTCAAAACATCTCACTTACAGATTTTTGTTGTAATAAAATTTGTACTCCAGAAACATTTGTTTCTTCATTTGAGTTCTATTATTGTGAATTCTGTCTTCCTCTTCTAAGAGTAAAATTCAAGCATCAAATATTATTAAATGGAGGAGAGTTAACAATTCTAAACCATCAGGAAAGTACAGATGTGTCAGTCACTTCAGAAGGTAAACCTCCAGCTGCTGGGGTATCCCACTTTATCCAGGTTGGGGTTGCAGGCAAACTGAATCATGGGAGGGGGTCCACACATCAGGATAAGGGTGTCCTCCCCAGGCGGAGGCAAATGGTCCCGGATCATGTCCTCACTGATGAACCCCTGGCTAAACTGCCAGCCTAGGATGGACAGAAGATGTCAACACTAAGCGCAAGCCTGACCCATCAGAGCGCAGCACTGCTGGATACAGTAAACCGTGTGGTGGGACAACAGATGGACATGCTGGCTGAATGGAGTTACCCTCGGGGGCTTTGTCCAGCGTTAACCATATCTTGAAGCGGGATGGGTGTGCAGCTTCTATCTCCTCCAGCTCGGGACGAAGTAAAATGTCCTTTTCTGTCTGAAAGAGACACACACCAGTGCTGAATATTAATTGCAGTAGTCTTGTCACACAGATATTTATTCCTTAAGGGTTTAATATTCATAATTAACAGCTTGCTTAGCTAACGCCTTTATTATCCAGAGTGACGCAGTATTTGATTCACTTTTATACTCCGGTATTTTACTGGAGCAGTACAAGGTTAGTTTCTGATCAAGTACCTTCAGCTTACAAGTCTGTCTCTAACTACTATCTGCTGTCCCTACACTAAAACACAGTACTCATGCAAATAGCTTGACGGATGATCACACTGAATACAAGGAGTCCTTCTGTAACATTTCAGCCACAAACGTTCACAGATATGCTTTCTGTTTATTTTTTTTGTTGTATTTCTGGACCCAGTGAATAAAAATGTACTTCTCTATTACTATGGTTTTATTTATTGTTGTTACAGACAATAAAGCAAACTGAAAAAATGTGGTAAACATTGTAAAATAATTTTATTTTAAAGGAGGTTCCCAGGATAGGTGAGGGAGCATCAGACAGCATGCCTTGCTTACCTGGTTGGCAAAGAGCAGGTAACAGACAGTCTTGTCAGCAGGATCCTTCATTATTGCACGGATAATCTGCAGCATGGGTGTTATTCCTGTGTACACAGACAAAGCCACTGACATGGCTGTCGAGAAGCACAGACTCACAGCCTTACCACACAGCCGGTCACCATTTACTCCACAACCGAACCTCCACTAACAGTTGACACTTGACACTCAGGAATCAAGGAGCAAACAGGGAACACCATTCAGCCAAAGTATGACAGACAACAGTGCACAACACTCTATAAAGCTCTACACAAAATCCAGAAGGATTATTATTTGCCTTGTTATTAATCTGCGTGCAAGGAAGGCACAGCACTATGACTTACCTGTTCCTCCAGCAATCATGCCAACCTGCTTGGCTGTCTTGATCACTGCATCTGACTTCTTATCCGGTTTTATGGCAAACTGTCCTATTTTAACAGTTTTCTTTGGTTACAGCATCCATGCCATAATAAAGGATCTTTTAAGATATATCAAGATATAGACGTAAACAAGCAATTTCACTGTTACAGTAGTCACGCTGTTTAACAATGATCTGAATAAACTCAAGCGTGCTGGGAAAAATGTACATAAGAGGATGTCTTTTTGTCAGACCTGCTTAAGACAAAGGGGAACAATAAAATGTAACTGGGCTGACAATGAAGAGTTCATTCTTGGAGCTGTCCTTGTTAACATGTGTTGAAGTCTGTGTGACTAAGGATTCAGAGCCCGTTACAATTAAATAATTAAAAAAAAACTGTCAAACTACAAAGATGGTCATGTTTTCACTTTGATGTTGCACGATACATGACTAACCTTTGCCCTTATAGGTTAGCAACCCGCTCGGACCACGGAAGTCAATAGTATCACCAATGCGAAGATTCTCCAAGTACTGGGACATCTTTCCTCCCTCAGGGAACTTAGGATTGACGTTTTTGTAGTAAATCTTGAAGAAAAGTTTCAAATAAATTATGAAAAAACTACATTTACTCACTAAATTTCAATATTAACTACATTTAGAAGCAATGGTTATTGATTTTTTTTATAAAAGTTATTTAAAATTAAATTTGAAGGCTTGAATTTTTTTTTGGAATTTCAGATCTTTAAGACACTTCAGTTTCAAGCGCAAGTATAATTTTAAATGCAAGAAGAATATGAACACAATGCAGACATGAAACTTTCTTACCTTGATAACCAGGTCCACGAAACCTTTGTCATCATCGCTTGATACAGGGGTATAGGGCCTGACCACCAGATTACCGTCTATTTTAGCAGACAGGTATATGTGCTGACCTGAAAATAAAAGAATCATGCGATACAGCATTTAACAGCTTTAAAAAACTCAGATTCCCCAGTGCCAAAACAATAAAGAGCCTTGGACCAAGGTTCAAGTCCCAGCCATGGAAAACTTGCCATCTGTAGGAACTAGGGTCAAAAAAATTCTGTTCTGTGCTTCCCTGATTGGATTCAAGCTAAAAGAGGTATTCCAAAAAAAAAAAAAAAAAAAATCTGAGAATACAAAGTAATTATTCCTTTACAACAAACAAATAAGTAATAATACAATAAAACAAAATCATTTCAGGTAGGGTTTGGTCCAATATTTCAAGTGTACTATTATGTTTTTAGTAATAATTCTATGGTATTGTATCTTAAAAGCTTTGACTTTAAAATAATAGATTATACTAATATCCATTGGCAAACTGTAAACATTAAATCAGTACTAAATGCTATCTAAAAGCTTGGTGAATGTATTCTGCACTTCCAAAAAATGTTTTTCATATGGTCTCCGCTATACATTGTTTGCACTTCATTGTAACTTGAAAGTAACAGGACACAAGAATAAATATTCTTATATTTTTATTTGTTTTTATCTGAAAAATATACAATTCTAAAAAAAAATTTTTGAAAGGAAATAATGTACTGGTACATATCTTTTACAGTACTGTACATTACATTTTTTTTTTTTTTAGAGCAGAGGAGATGCATATGATGCTGCCTCCTGCCACTATGATTCTATTCACTCTGTGACCATAATGCTGCCATGCATTAAAAAACGACCCAAACACAACTGTTGGTTGTTATATCAGTAAAGTAATGAAGAATGAGTATGGCTATCTGGCTTTGGAGAAAGGTTTCTGATAAATGGTTAAATATAAATGTAATAAACTCTGAATAGATAAAATGTACCATGTTATCTCAACACACAGAAGACATCTGGCACAGTGTTGAAATACACAGAGCTACGTAACAAGGTCTGATCTGCAAGTCCAGTTAACACGGCTGAGCAGTAAAGAGGCACAGGGTTGCCATAAATAAGGCAACATTTTAAGCATCCTGAGAGTTGTGTACAGAACGAGAAGCTACCAGGATGACTCACCTATAGGCAGGCCAAGAACGTGGTCAGGGGAAGGCAGGGCAAAACGGAACTTTCTTGTGTCATGGCTCACAATCTAGTAATGGCATTTCATGTTAAAAGTTGTAAAAAAAAAAAAAAAAACTAAAGTAGGTTAAAATGACCAGCTGACCAATTGCAATTAACCCATCCCCCAAAATAACAAACACAGGGACAGAATCCAAAAGTAATATCAACTTCAGTATTTATAAACAGATAAATATTACACAGCAAACTGAATTCAAAGAAACATACTACAGCAAAGATTGAGAAGATGAAAGAAGGAGCTAAAGATAGAGAATCTCTAAAATGAGTAACCTCAGAGATAAGTTTATCTAGGTTTGTGAAAACTGAAGATATGCAGTTGGACTGCCTTGCCTGAAAAGCGTCAGAGAGAAATGTGAAAGGTAAATGTCACCTCCTTGTCGACGAGCCTCAGGGGATACTTGACGTTGGGATCTTCAAGGGTTATTGCCAGCCTCTTCTTAGAGGAAAAAATACTGAGGATTAAGTTGATGATGTTGTCAATACAGCCTCGCAAGAGCTGCAAAAAAGACAAAAAAAAAAAAAAAAAAAAAAAGAGAGATTTTTCGACATCGGCAAGCCACATCAGTATGTTTTCTTACACGTGTGCATTTTAAACATCTCTTTTCAGTACTGTACATATTAAAATTCCAGGATGATGTGTGTGCTGGCATTGCCCAAACCTGGTCACACTTGTGGGATAATATTTTTTCCATTCACACACTTTTCTCCAAAATATCTTACAACGATTTACCCATTTAAATCAACAGCAGGTTAACTTTTACTGTATCACTTCTGTGTAAGTTGATCAAGGGTACTACAGCTGAAGGTGGGATTTGAAACTGGGCTCTTGGAAAACAAGGCAGCAGCTTCAAACATTACATCAGCCAATGTTGACCTACGGGCGTAAAGGCTGAGCGACTATTAAAATACCAGCAGAAACAGAGTATATTCAGTGTATTACCATAAAGGGGCGTGGCCTATATGAACAGAAAGTGATGCGCCGCGGTTCGAAATGTTCATGCGGAGGCTTTTTAATATAATATTCTTCAATACCTCCTCCATTATTTTACCCTTCAAATACACCAAAGTGTTCGTTATTCCGAATTTTATTTGGGGGGGAAAAAGTGAACAAACAAAGTTTAACCAAAAACTATGGCAAAGTTACAGAAATGGCAACGTTAGCACAGTTGTGTTTCAAACTCTGTATATCTTACTAGGAGTGGTTTTCAGCAGACTATGCTGTGAAGTTTTTTTTTTTTTTTTTTTAAAAAAAAAAAAAAAAAAAAAGGTGAAGGAATTGGCATGCCTCATTATCAGCTAGTACAGACGCTGCCAGGCCACTTTTCCGCATATGTCATGATTCAAACTAAACATTTGATTTGCAATGTACTGCTCAACTTTCGAAAAGATCCACACGTAATAACACACGTCATAATACATTTTGACTGTTTTCAACGCGTCTAACAAAAAAGTGAAAAAAGTGCGTAACTACAGTCTGTGTACTTACGCTCACAATGTACGACAACATTGTCAGATTTCGTCGTTCTTCCAGTACCTCTTCAGTACTTTAAAGAACTTGCTTTGAAGCCAACTGCAAAAACAACTTCTGCAGCGAATTAACGACCCCTCCCACAAACAGCTACACTTCCCCCTGCGCTCCAACTTGGCGCAGCTGTGACGTTAACATTACGCGCCGGAGTGGGCGTGGTCTGCGGGACGCTCCCATTGCTGGATATAGTTGAATTATGTGAATTTTGAGCAAGAATGCTTTGAATGCCTTCACGGTAAAATGTTCTTTACATTTACTAGAACACATTGTTATTAATATATTTTTTTAAAACATTTTAATAAAAAGTCAGCTAAACAGGCAGGAGGGAGGGTGGTACCCCCGGTGTCCAAGACAGCTGTATCATCATGGCCCCAACATTCTTTCGTCCCCGCAACACACCTGTCAAGTTATTATTAATTTTTTAAAATTACCTCACAGGTTTGCAAATTGCTATGTGCAGCCTATTACAGTATGTCCGGTACATTATTCTATGTCAATAACATGACAGTCATCGCTATAAGTAACAGACATTCTGACAACAGTCATTGCTGTGATACAAGCAACTGTGTCATTCATTGTAACACGAGTCACTGCTAGGCTATAGCACAAGTAACAGTAAATTCTATAACAGTCACTCCTATATATAACACAAGTGAGTCATTCCTACACGTCAATCCAGTGACTCCTAACACGACTGTAATTTCTGTAACACAAGTAAGAGTAAATCCTATAGGAAAGAAGTCATTCCCACAACACTTTCTTATAGGCACGTGTAACGCTGCCGTTACTCGTGACAGGGCGAGTTTTCCTATTCCTCGTCCCGCGCTCCCATTGGACAGCAGGGGGGCGCGTGGCCGGAGGCTCCGCGCGCTTTGTTTTCTCGCTCCGCGCGCGGCTCCGCTACACACGCACGATGGCACGCGGGTAAGGTGCTGCTGTTTCCTTCTTTCTGCGCATCACCGCGAAGGAGCGTTTTGTCGTTTCTCCGGGATGTGACACGATGATTAAGTAGGCAAACAAGTCGTCCTGCAGGGCGTCAGCTGAACGCAAATACAAAGATTAAATAAAATCTATGCAAACATTACAATGTTGAGTTCCGAAATAATAAAACAATAATACAGTGAGTAATATGAAATTTAATACAACCATCGAAACTTTCGATGAAACTTGTGATTTGAAGAACGTTTGATTTGTTCGGATTGCATGGTTTACTGAAGAATACAGTTTGAGTTTCGCTTATTCTGGAAACACTGCGCACAGATGAGTTTGTCTATTTGGTGTGGAACGTTACTTTTCTTTGTTTTAACCAGAAAGCTTCAGACTCATTTGCAGTTCTTGAGTGAAATTCTTCTCGGGGTAAAAGTGTGCAGGGTTTGTGAAAACGTGCCCGCCCCCCTACCCGCTGGACCCGCCACCCCCGCCTCCAGCCGTCGGGGGCTGAGAGCGCAATGACAGCCGCACGTGGCACTTGATGCGCATGATGATGCGCGGATCGGTGACGCTCAGCTCTGCCTACGTTCTGGGGGGAAATCATGTGCAAAAAAGGACAGATAGTCTTTTGCTGCTGACCAGACTGATTGATGAAGGGCAGTGAAAGTCCACAAAAGGGTTGTATATACAGACTGAATTGAACCCCTTTAAAGTTTAAGGCACACACTGTACATTTACTGTGGTCACTGCACACATTTTCAGTTGTGTTGTTTCCCCTCAAAGTTCCTTGGTTACAGCTTTGCAACAGTTCTGACTTTGCTTACGTTTTCCCTGCCCTTTTCGCGTTTGCACCTTCGTCTAGGGATAGAAACTAAACGCAGCCTCGTTACTTGACATGTTTTGTCTTGTCCTGTCTCTCCTGTATGACTGTGGCCTTTTCAGATCTGTCAGCCGGGACATAGCAGGGCTCCTCCTGTGCTTGGCGGTTTCTCACCTTTATGCAAGGTACGTAAGGTAGTGAAGGAGAAAACACATTTGCACGCCAGCAAACATCTTACAACAGCGATAATGGCGATAACTGTAATTTAATCCTGAAAATAGCTTTATTTTCTGCAAAGTCAACAGGAAATCAGAATCAATGCAAAACAATGATGCTTAACATTGACATGTGTTCCCTTAGTGTAAACCTTTAGTCAAAATATGGTGCCAGTTTGCCCACCAAATAACAAGTAGGAGGCATTTGAATAGAAAGTCTAGTAATTAAGTTATTCATACTTGGACTAAATGTGTGGAATAATTTTCATTGAAGGAATAAGGGTAGTTTCTCTTTAGCCAAATTGTGGATCGCAGGCTTTCGGATATTCTGAATGAGTTATGGAAGCTGGATAAGAATCGTCTGCGTCCTGGGACGGACTACAACATCTCCCTGCAGGTGTGTAGACGGACACAAGTCCTTCTATTGTCGTCGAGATCCATCACAACGCAACTTTGAACACTCTTGCATGCGGGATCTCTCTCTATAGGAAAACGGGTACTAATCTAACTGCTGACATCAATAAACATAAAATACCTTCTGTCAGATAAAATAACCAGATTTTTTTATTGCTGGAGCAGAGATAAATACATTTGACAAAATGAGAAAAACTGACAGGTTGATACATTTTCTTTATTTTGTGTCTTACTGATGAGTATTATAAATATGTTAATTGACAGTAAACTTTCCTCAGGAATGTCTGTACTTGCACATGTTGCTTCAAGAACATAAAAATTGATTTCTACTTGCAGATATGAAAAACTGACAGGTTGATACATTTTCTTTATTTTGTGTCTTACTGATGAGTATTATAAATATGTTAATTGACAGTAAACTTTCCTCAGGAATGTCTGTACTTGCACATGTTGCTTCAAGAACATAAAAATTGATTTCTACTTGCAGATATGAATTTTAGTTCCTATTGCACATGTTCAGACATATATCAGCTCAACATCTGAGAATTATGACTAATAAGGGGTTTAAACAGGGGAGTCGTGGTAACACTGTCAAGCATTCATAGCCAATGATGGTCAGGCATGTCGGTGTGGTCTTAGTGGTTGTTTGCTCTGTTAGCTGTAACCAAGACAGGTTGCCAGGTGCGCCGTGTCAGGGTGCGGCTACTGTGCCGCATAATTTGTGACTGCCCTAAGATGAATGCGTGTTGAAAAATGTTGTTAAAATGATTTGTTTTTTCCAAGGGAAAAGCTGGCTATGTCGCTAGTGGCAGTAATGTTGCCAGGGATTATGCCTCTGCTCCATTGTTCTCCTATGTTAATGAAGAAAAGCTGAGAAGCATCAAGACCTTCTCTAGTAAGTGTGTGGGCCAGCGGGAGGTACAGCTGGAACTAACACAGTGTGGTTCATATAGTAACTTTACTGTATCTCCTAATATCTCAGCACATGGCCCCCAGGATGTGTTAAACCCTGAACATGAACTTATGATGATGGTAGAATCCTTGCCATTATTACCTATCTTCCGGGAGCTTGTAAAACTCAAAAATGAGAATTATTGAGGAATGACATAAATTCACAATTAGTTATTCATTTATGGATTTTATTTGTAATAAATGATGATATTTTTATATCCCACAGAACATTCAGAATTCTATTCTAATTCTCATTGTGGAGTCCATTCAGTGTACATTTATTTTACACTGGTACACTTGTGTACTTTCTGTAAACCGATTTAGCCCGCACATGGAATATAACATTTAAAAAATGTTGGTCCCGTCATAAGTATTTTGCATTTATATACAGTAGCTGGCATTTTTTTTCTCTGAAGCAAATCACAGCATGAAGCTACTTGCAACAATTTACCCATTTATATAGCTCGGTAATTTTTACTGTGCCCTTCAAGTGCAAAGCAGCAGCTCAGATTACTGCGCCACCTATCAACTGAGTATTTGCACTAATCTAGATTTGTGTGACTTGCTTGGAATATATGCGATACTAATGGTTTACCTGTCTACAGGCCTCATGAACCTGTTGGACAACTATGAGCCGTCCACTGGGGTGGCAGAGAAAGTCACAGCTGAGGAGATTGCGGAGAATAATCGCTTCCTGAGTGCTATCTTGGAGACAGAGGTTATGAAGGTACCTCGTGCCCTTCACATGACACCTCTTGGTCTTCCATGTTGGACTGCTGTATAAAATAAGGAATCGGGTTCATAAGTCAAATGTGATAATAGCTGGGCTCGAGGAAGGAGTTACATTGTCAGATGGTTTTAATACTGTTCTATGTATAAAAGTAATTTTGTTTGTTCCATGTATGGCAAGAAGAGCTACTGTGGCATAAGAAAGTTTGAAAAGTATAGAAAGTGTGTGTTTTATTGTTTTTTTTTCCAGCTGATCTTGGTAGGATATTCCTCAAGTACTGGTCTGTAGATTCCATAAGTGAATATTCTTTTTACTTCTTTCCATGGCAGAAATATTCCGGCTTCCCCATATTTGGCTCTGTGTATGGATTGTGTCATTTTCCTGAACATCCTGCCAACCCCATATGCTCTTATGACCTAAACTCCAAAAATCTGTGTTCACAAGGGACGCCTTGCTTCCTGCCTTGCCGTGCAAAGCAAAACAACTATAAAGTTTGAGAAATCTAGCAGGAGTGTCAGCAGCCATGTATTTAATCATATCCAATAAGCCATTAGAAGCAATGTGTGTTTTAAAGGTGTGTTTTGTTGTCTCTCATGTGTTTTTGTCCTCGTAGCGCGCTCACAGGTACTTGGTGGCCAAAGGACAGTCGCAGTCGAGTCTGAGGGACTTCAAGAACCAGCTGTACAACATCTGGTTCCGCCTTTACCACAGAGACCGACGGGGAGGGTAAGTTCAGCCACGTTGTTGGTCTCATTCCACCAGTTGCACAATGATAGCAAGAGGTTTAAAGTGTTGATCACCACATTTTAAAACAGTGTTTATTAAGATTTGTCAGTGTACATGGGATTTGTCTACACAGCGAGGACTCGTGCGGGTTCGAGCACGTGTTCGTTGGCGAGACCAAGTATGGAAAGGAACTTGTAGGCCTGCACAACTGGGTCCAGTTCTACCTGCAGGAGAAACAGCACCATGTGGACTACAAAGGCTATAAAGCCAGGGACAAAGACATGGTATGGACACACAGCTCTTCAGCGCCTTGTACAAATGCAGTTCAAACTAGGTAGTGTGTGTCAGCGTGTGTGCATAAACGTAGCATGAGGGAGGCTTAATTCAATAATCATACCTGTTAGTATGACATCTTTTACTGATACACTGGGTCCTCCTGTTATGAATGTGCAAATCCTAAAGTTTCGAAGACATGGACGTTTTGAAGTTTCAAATGTTACCTGCGTTCCCATGTCCCACCATTAGTTGGCAGTACAGAGCACCCAAATGATGGAAGAGTGTGGGATCAATTTATTCAACTGATTAGTCAATTTAATCAATGTATCAGTTTATTTGGTGTCCCTCCACAGTGTTTACGGCTCATGTGTAGCGTTTGTAAATGTTGGTGATCAATGAGATGATGGGTGTTGTGCGTGGTTTTGAGATATTAAATGAGAATTCATGACGGCAAGGTATTTTTGTTTTGTAATTTTAAAGTAGTTTTAATGTAGTGAAAAGTTAAAGTTAACTTTATTATGCATACAATGTGTTTTTATTTATTATAGCTTTATATTATACCTATATTTTATTCACTTATAGCTATTTCTCATATCGCTACACATTCTACCTTATTCTTTTATTGACTCTACAGATAACTGTAGATAGTAAAGCAAACTGAAAGTGCCTAGATGCTGAAAAATTTTCCACTTGTTGTTTGTGTGGTTCGTGAAGCATGATAAAATTAAAGTCTTGTGATGGGCTGGTGTTCCCGTCAACAGTGTTCCCTGCCACCATGCCCTGTGTTTCCAGGATAGGCTCTGGAACACAGCAAACCTGCATAGTGATTGATGAAGATGTAATAAATTAATAAAAGTAGTTTTTGTTTGCTCTGAACAGTATTTTGTCTTGGAGAAAAGCATCAGATTAATGAATAAATGTAAATTTAAATGTTTTGCACAAATATTTCATTCACTGTGGCTTTATCCGAGGTCTTTACAGAATCCAACCCCCGAATAAATGGGGCATTTCTGGAATATTAATTTTTTAGTCATTGTAAGGCAGGGGTGGGATTGACAAATTGAGTTACGAACAGACTTCCTAACGTTATTGTGTTTGTAAGTTGAGGACACAGTATGACAGACACTCCTGGAATAGTGTACGACCATAACCTTTCAGGTTACATAGAGAGTGTTCTGTTTTTCCACTTAGAGCATAACATGAAGAAATGAGTATCGCAGCAGATGTGTGTGAGTTGACAGGTCCTGGGATGGTTGCGCTGCGCTGCTGAAATAACCGTCACTCTGCTGAATGTATCGCAGCCAGAGAAAGACGACCACATCCTGAACCTGCAGTTCAGCTGGAAGGGCCTGGTGAAGCCTGTGGGCAGCGCCTTCGTCGGGGTCAGTCCTGAATTTGAGGTGGCCGCGTTCACCATCCTCTTCCTCACGTCCAAAGAAAAGGTGACCACTGCTGTTGTGAACCTGGACGAGTACCAGGTGGAGCTGGTGGTGTACCGGCACGGCCGCTCCATTGGGACCGCTTACCCTAAACTTCTGAGCAGCAATAACAGGCATGTGTAGGGGACTTGCGGCTGGACCACAGCGCCTAACTGGGATGGTAAAAGTAAACAGGCCAGTCCCATCTGACACACTGCTCACCTGCTGGTTTAAAACGGTGAAAGACATAGTCCAGCTAATCCTGACTTTCTCACTTTCGTGGCCCTTTCACTTGTACATGTCACATTTTGTAGTTTTATTCCAACTTGTAGGGAATAAATGTAACATCATGTAACAGGGTTTATAAAAATTTAAGTTGTTTGAGCTTAAATGATGGTGTCATTTAACTGACTGTTTTTATTAAAGAATTCCGTGAAGGTACTAATATTTGATGCAAATATGATTAATCAAAATTCTTTGAAAATTTCTCAGTAAATTCAGCTTTTTAAGTTTTAATAAGTGGGACATAATTAACTTTTTAATGTTGTTTGCAAGTAAATTCAGCCCTCATTTAGTGGGGTGGCATACAGGGAAAAGCTGCTTTAATTGCTAATTAAAATATATACCCTTTTTCATACATCAGACTTATTACTCATTACATTGCCATTTTTGCCCAGTTGCCCATTATGTTATTTCTGCAACGGGTATTTTATTCACTGCCTACTGTGTCACTATGACACTGATTCTTTCATAATCAAACCTACTAGTGTATAAACTTCCTTGACAATCTCAACCAGTCACAACTCTTGATTAAAGTAACTAGAGTATAATATCACTACTGAAATAGCAGATTCGGTACTATTATTCTTTTTTTTCCCCCAAGGTGACTTACATTGTTGAGCTACTTCCAGTGATTTACCCATTTATACAGCAGGGTAATTTTTACTGGAGCGATTCAAAGTACGTACCTTGTTCAAGGGTATTACAGCAGAAGTGGGGTCAAACATTTTTTAGAACCAATTGTTTTTATTCACAGTATGAATTTTCCTAGTGCAGCATGTCACAGAACAAAATAACCCTGTTACATGAGGTATGATTGTAACTGTAAAACAATACCAAGCTAAACTGGCTTACTATACACATTTTTATATAAAACATATAGCTAAAAACAATTATTTTTACTAGCATAGTTTTATTAACACAATGGATTGTAATGCTTTTGGAAGAAATACTGTAATGGTGCTGAATTTTTCATTTACTCTGTTAAATAAAGGCTTTCTGTGATTCAGTACTCTGTTTTGTGTTTCATGTCAGCGCGAAGATTGATGCATTCATGAAATTTTAACACCAGGAATATGAGACAGCTGTATGCTGATTAACCATAGAAAATATGAATAACATCTTTCTGAGAGATGTGTTGAAATCATTTGTAGTGGAAAAATTTCAGATGTGAAGTGTATTCTGTTTAACTTTATGTGTCTCTTATCCATCCGCCCATTTTCTGTCCTTGCTTCCTTCTGTTTCAGGTTATTAGTTATTATATTCTGTGCCTATCTGTGTTTTTTAATCTTCTTAATTGTTGCTTCCATCACAGTCTCTACAAAACTTTCTCTTTTAGATGTTAGCTCCATGTTTGCACAGTACATAATGTTATAATGATATTTGTTAAATAGTATCAGAGTGGTAACACATAGGAAAAACATGTTTTCTTCCATTATTCACATTTTATGCTGATCACAATTCTTGTTTCCCTGTGTGTGCATGTTTCTTATTCACTTATGCTGGAGCTGCATATAAAGCTCTCTGCCAGCAGGTGGCGTAACATCACACATGGACAGATATCCAGGAATACAAACTAATCAGGGAGGCACAGGGCACCTGTGCTACCTTTTGGGTGTCAAAATAGCAAAATGGAAAACAGACAAGTGTTTGCTCACCGAGACATTCAATTCAACTAACACCACATTAACTTAAAGTCTCCATTTGTGGTTCTTTTGTCATTAACAAATCGGTGAGGTGGATTTTCTCAAGAGTGACATCTGGCTATTTACAGAAAAAAAGGCACCTCCCGGGCAGGGATGGGAATTTGCAAGACTTTGTTTATGTTTGTTATCGTTTCACTGTACGCAGGAGTGCAGCAGAAAAGAGAGACGATTTGCGCAGGTGCAGTAAATGCGGTAAACAGTACATGCATAAATACAGACTTTCATTATAAACAGTGCACTCACAAACATGATATAAATCCAGTTAAGAGAAAATTAGGCACCGATCTCTCAAGCAGTGGTTATTTTTACATTCATATGAATATAGTACATAAGATGAGGTCCTTAGAATAAGGTGCACATGTAGTGGTTTATAAATATGTAGTATAAATAAGTATAAAAGTATTGTAGATAAGGACAGGTAGTAAAAAGTAATATAAATAATGATAATGTATAATGAGTCATAAGCATAACATAAGTAAGCATTTATTTAGTTAAATTTATTTAGTATTTATTTGTGTTTGCCCTCAATGTGAAAGTTGAGTCAAGTGCGAAATGCAAATTCGATCAAACGCAGACGAGCGCCATTGATAAGAAGCCTTTCAGAATTCTTTGTTTACGTCTTTCTTCACGCCGCCTCTAACTGATGTTTAATGCTGACGGATTCAAACTCTCCCTGAAGGCTGTTTAATGCCTCACAAACCCCATGATAATACCCATCCATCTGGGGGGGTAAGTGGCTGTGTGGGCAGGCGTCTCAGTGGCGCCTAATCTCGGCCACCGAGGGATGGACATGTCCCTCGCGAGAGGACCTGTTTCTGAGTCAAGGAGCGAAATGCAGATTAAGAGCGGATCATTCCTGATGTGTTACACTGCGCTGTACAGTGCGGTGTGCCATCTCATCCCGCGTCATGGAAACTCGGTCACTGCGGCCATTGTGGAAATGCTCCCAGACGCTCACACGTGGATGGAGCGGCGGACGCCGCCGGGCCCTCCTTAATCTCACCTGCCCCTCTTTCTCCCGCTCTCTTTATTAACGCCATCGCAATGTTCCTCGCTCTTTGTTTTTCTGTTTTGTTTACACCACAACCGCCCCGCCGGCACCCCCCAGCCCCAGCCCCAGCCCCAGCCCCCGACGCTCACAGTTTTCCCACCCGGCTGCTTTTGTTGCGGGAGAGATATGGAAGGGAACCAAAATCCCAGGCGCGGCGAGCGGAGGGATTTTACTGCGTGACAAAAGAACCGGGCTCTGACTCAAGCGATTGCTTAATCCCCACCCAGCTCTGATAATGTAATTACCGGTGCCTTAAGTCTTTTAATTTCCCCCAACCTGCTCTGGGGCGACGAGGAGCCCAGACCAGCCCTCTCAATAGGCTTAAATGCTGAACAGCGGCAATCCCCCCCAGCTCCCTAATTACAATTCCCCGACATTCAGCTAATTGGTCTGACTGTATGGCGGCAGCTTAATTTCTTTATTAATTTTACTGCAGCTGGTTTTGATGTATGTAAATGCTTTTGATGCGAGGCTGTCAAAGAAATTCACGCCGCCGGCAGAAGGCCTTTATGCCTTGAAGTGGTCCCCGCGAGAGCGTTTCGGGTGGACGTTATCATGGCCTCCCCACACCTGGTTATTAAATCTGCCGCCGCCGAATAAAGCAGGAATGGGGGGGTGGTGGCCCACGTGCCGGGTCGACTCCGCAGCATCGTTGGAACCAGGTGAGGCCCTCTGAGACCCTCTGCCAAGGGTTCGCTGCTATGCTCTGATGAGGAGTACCAGCTTTAAGGAAATATGAAGTAACCAGTCATAACCAGGTGCTAAATTGCTTTGAGACATGGTTGTGGAGGGGTTGCTGTTTTGTGTGGACATTTGTGTGTGTATATATATATATATATATATATATATGTATATACAGTGGGGGGCACGGTGGGTTGGCCCGGGTTGGCCCAGGTCCTGCTCTCCGGTTGGTCTGGGGTTCGAGTCCCGCTTGGGGTGCCTTGTGATGGACTGGCGTCCCGTCCTGGGTGTGTCCCCTACCCCTCCAGCCTTACGCCATGTGTTGCCAGGTAGGCTCCGGCTCTCCGTGACCCCATATGGGACAAGTGGTTCAGACGATGTGTGTGTATACACAGTACACTCTTTACTCATATAAAGGGTTCTCATACAGTGAAAAACTGCTACAAGAGCTTATGAAAATATACATATTTTTTCATTCAACAGGCTTATTGTTCTATATAACAGCATTTTCCACAGTAAACAGGTCATTTTAAATCCATAACAGGTATTTTATTTACTGCCAACTATGTACTTCACTCTGTTAAGCATACAGGCACTGTGCTTCTTCCATGACTACAGGAACTACTTTATACACTTCCTGCTTCCTACTTCCTGTCACATTGATGGTGTCAACCAATCACTGCAGTGATTAAGGTAAACCCAACTGGACTGAAATAGAAATAACCTGTACAAATGTGTAAATATTTTACACAATCATATTAACAGCTTTGGCAGCGTAAATACTCTTAGTCATAAAAAAAGTCTTTCTCTTGCGATTCATGAGGTTGAGTCCAAACGTATCACTGACGGTGCAAAAATGATCGACTCTTCTACACTATTCACATTACCAGTGTTAATAATTTGGATCATAATTGATAGAAGTCAATAAGCTTTGTTACAAATATAGAATATGTTGGCGTTATTATCATGCATCTTTTACTCTGGCGGTTTTTAAAATTTTTTGTTGGCATTTTTCATCTATCAAGTGATTATTTTTCTTCACAATAAATAATTGTAATTGAAACCTCGTAACAATGGGAATTTGCCTAATGGAGTGATTTAATGGAACAAAACCCCATATGAACTTTTACACCATGCAATCTCAGCACCCCAACACAAAAAGCTTGTCCCTGACCCCTCCAAGGCTTGGGGTGGGCCCATTTCCCTTCTTCAGAGACATTTTACAGGTGTGTTGCTATACAGGTAGCACACCTGTGCTCTACAACCCTGTCCGAAATCATCAGCAGGACGTCGACTTGAGAAGAAGGCTGGTCAGCCTCATGTTTCCTCCAAGTTGCCCTGATCCTGCCTCCTTACACAGACTCAAGGGCTCTTGATGGGGAGGAGCTCCAACATCATCTTTCACTCACAAGTCAGAGGTGCTTACCTTGATTTTACCAGCAGCAGCTCAGATGACCGGGAACAGCAAACTCTGCACAGAGAATCTGTGCCCTTTCGGTTGTACTGATGATGTTCTACAATTTTTTTTTATTGTTTCCAGCTGTAGAATCTTTTAAAATGTTTTATGACTCAGGATAGGGATTATTTACAAGAAAGCGATGAGTGTCAGATGCGTTTCCACGGCGAGCACCCCAGCCATGCAGTAGTGCGAAACTCACAAGATTGCCTGATTTAATGACTTTTGGCAGTAACTGAAATTTAAGAGTAACTTGCAAAAACGGTTGCGGATGCAAATTGAATACCAGCCCCCTTAAAGGATTAGAACAATGGGATGATTGACTCATTTAAACTCTGACATCTCTTCAAGGTGTCTCAAAACTGTAATGTTACATAGAAAAATGAAAAAAAATTTAACAAATAAATAAAACAATAAATATTGATTTCTTCTTAAAAACAATAATAAAACAAAATAAATATTTCATCAAAACAAAAGAAATATAAAAAAATAATAAAAACTAGTAACAACCAAAAATATGTAGGCAGAGAAAACCACTTGTTATTTCCTATATATAACCCACTGGGTGAAAGATTGCAGGTATACAACAAGGTGATGAGTACCACTGTAATACTGTACAGTGTTTACTACAGTAAAATTTTTTATTGCAGCCATGTGACATACCTCTGATCTTAGACCAGGACCTGGACAACATCAAGTTTATAAAAATGCAAATTTGGATTTTTCAGTAGTGGTGGTGAGGTGTTCAACAATGTGCCAGCCATAACCGTCTCCCTCTCCCACTGTCCCTCACATCTGCTGAGTCCCTTCCAGAATTCAAGAAAGGTTTCAAAACCCACATATTTCAGAGCTACTTTCCTTCTGAGCTCCTGAAACCTTTTAAAGGGAGTTCTTGTCCACCTGCTAGTTTTTCTCTGCCAATTTTCCTCTTCGTACACCACTTCAATAGACAGCAACTGCTATGTGCGTGCTATGACAATGGTGGTATCCAATAAACAAGCCGTGCTTCAATAGTCCTGTGTCTGCACCTAAACCTTCTGTCTGTTATTGATGCACTTCTGTTTACTCTGATTTGTACATCACTTTGGAGAAAAGCATCTGCCAGATCCATGAATGTAAGTGTAAATGTAACCCAGGGCATGTAAAAAGCCACCGGAGCTGTATATGCTGTAGTAGGTAAACAGAGTGACAAATCTCCCGTTGGCTGGGGATCATCATCCTCCTCCTCCCAGCCCTTCGCTAGGAGAACTTGTTTACCGAGGAAACGGCTGCAGATGAAGATCAGACATCAGACATGAACCCCCCCAGAAGCCTAAAGTGCCATGCTAATGCTGTCTGTCATATTCATGGGCTTTGTGTTTGTTGCAAACACCCTGCGATTGAGTAGAAACTGTGTGTGTGTGTGAGTGTGTGTATAATGTATATTTGGAAGTCAGATGCGGGCAGGGCCCCTCTGTCACCGGTGTGTGTTGAGACCCTCAGGCTGCCCCTTCCAATTGGTATTAGCACTTATTGTGTCACCGTTCAGGGGGTCAGTGTGCTCAGCTGCAAGGAGACCACAGTTTGCGTAGACGTCCTGGAAACCAAACAACTTAAAACGTCACGTCACTCCAGAAAGCGGCCCTGCCCCCCACATCAGTCAGTCTGACTCATCTTCCCAACTCATGTTTGGAGGACTTGGGCATAGTTCATTACCTCGCACCCACATTTGTCAGCACAGGTGTCCAAAGTAGCTGTTAAGAGCCATGGAATCGATGTCCACTCTTGTTGACTTCATATACAGAGTTTTTCTAGAAACTTCTCTCTTCAGCTGGTGTCCTTAGTGCGCAAAGGGATGCTTCCATTCCATATGTTACCCCCTCATTGGGTAACATATAGAATTTGTGCTGTTTTTTGCATCAACAGTGTATTTCCCTCTTTGGTGAGATCAGTCCACACGAAAAGAGTATAATAATAAAAGTAACCCTTTATATTATTGGGATGCTCAAAAAATGTAAAGTTTAAATCAAGGTAGAATCAGCACTATATATTAACATATTATAAACATTATCACAATCCCATCAGTGGGCTGTTACAGAAAGGGTCTTATTTTGGTGGAATTAGGGTGCAGCGCATCACGGGTGCGAACACTTCCTCAACCCTCAGCAGGCACCACTAGGGGGCAGCGCGCAGCAAGAGTAGAGTTGCGCACCGCGTGGGGGAGAGAGGCCTAATCGGAAGGCCATCGTACTGTGTCACAAGGCAACAAGTCACCTAGAAGGTCGAGGGAGGATACGATGGCACGTTTGACATGCTAGCACCTACGTAACATGTTCATTCACTTTGCATGTCAGTCACATGCAAGGTCAGTTATGCTGGACGCTGCTGGGATATAATAAGCAATATGGTCTCAGCTTCTGTCCACCTGTATGGGTAACAGGTTCGACTCCGGCACCGAGGAAAAGATTGCATGAGCAACAAAGCAATGCGACTAATTTATTTATTAGAATAAAGGTTATTTGGATGTGTGTGTGTGTGTGTGTGTGTGTGTGTCTCCTTAAGAGCAACAGGCTCAGTAGCTGTCACGGCAGAAATTAGCGTTATTTGAGGATCATTAACTTCATCCTGCTGCAGTAAAATGCAGCTGCTTCCCACTCCAGCCACTGTGACTTTACATTTTGTGCTGCAAAATATTAGAACAGAAGACCGATTACAAAAGGGCTGTAACAGTTCTGCTTTAAACTGTCAATATTACTGTTTAGTTATGTCTATATTCTCATTTTTAAAGGGCACCAGGGAGGACGCAGGTTCGGATCCACCTCCTGCTGTAGTACCCTTGAGTAAGGTACTTACTGTAATTTAACACTGTAAAAATGATCCTGCTGTATAAACAGGTAAATCAGTGTAAGGTGCTTCAGAAAAAAGTGTCAGCAAGAAACATGTAAATTCTCTCAATTTTATCATTTGAAATGTCTTTTTAGTATATGACATTAGAAAAATGTTCCATTTAAGAAAATAAAACATTATAACAAAAAAGATGTTTGTTATAAATAAAAAAAAAACAATAGCATGGCTTCAAAAGTGGCTTCACCTGTTCTTTCAGCCACTTGACAGCCTTGTGCATTTAAATTCAGATTAGTCAAAAAACTGTGTATTTTACATATTTAAAATGACATGATAAAACAGCTTATTTTTACAGCCACGGTGAACTGGAAAAGCCCATTTCAGTCAAAGTCTTAACACAAGTCAAAGGACACACTGCAGCCTTTAAAAACGTGCTGTGTGTTTAGTCAAGTTCCAGTGTTAATTGTTGCGACCCCCCCCCCCCCCCCCCCCCCCCCCCTTGCCACCACCAACATTTAAGGGCTGTTTTTCAATTAATCTGCTCTTTGTGATGTGCCAGACTATGCAAATTTATTACACCGAAGCAGTATTCCCCAGGTCCTGGGAAAAGTGTTTACAGCCCTTATTATCTTCCCACACCCCCTGCCACGAATGGAAAAAAAATCCTGATGATGTTTTAATCAGAAAACCGACTGGCGTCACACATAAATCTATAGCTCATTAAAAAAAAGTTGCCAATGGGTGGTTGGCACAAAATAAAAACTTTTACTCTGCTAGAAAGGAAGATGAACTGTAATACAACGTAATCAATCTTACCGCGGTGTGAAGCACACTAAAGAGACTTGGGTTTACATCTATGTTCGGGTTACTGGGGATCCTCTATAATTTAATATACTTTAATCTATCACTTTATTACTATACTTGATATTAATACTTCAATGCATGTAGTCAAGTCTCACATATTTTACATATTTCATCTAATATTGATATTTCCATTTTTGTGCTCATATGACACATATGCTCATGCACATTTCTGTAAATTATTTAACTACTTCACTAATATTTCTTGTATTTTCTTCAAACTTCGTTACTTTGTATTTGCTGTTACCGCGATGCCGTTCGACACGTTGAAATTGTCCGAACGAGCGTCTGCAGCGTCGCATTCCTTGTTTGTGCAAATTTACTCGGCTAGCACAGTTTTTTTTGATCATTTACACCCAACCCAAACCGATTACCCAGAGAGCAACGGGCTGGGCACATGGACGCGGCTGGGGATGCAGCCCTGGGTGTCCTTTGGGAGAATGTCTCTCTTATTGTGTAAAGTGCCACGGGTAGTTGGCATAACACGGTAAAGAGAGTAGTCCATTCCCACATAGCCAGGGGGAATCTGTAAGGGCATTTTAGTATGTGCGTTTCAGCAAATATCCGCAGAAACGGCCTGTTCGCAATTAGAGCTGCAAGTGTGAGTGGAGAAAACGCAACAACTGCTGATCTCACGTGCTCTCGCATCAGACATATGATAAAGGTTCCCCTTCTCAGTAACTTTCTGCAGATTTAAAAGGAAGACAAACATTTCAATTTTTTTTGTTTTTTAAAAAAAAAAAACACAAAAAAAAAACAGCAGGCTGGATCCAGTGCAGCACCGCGGTTAAGTCTGCCTGGAAAACTCCCAGTCTGAGTACAACACATGTACAATTTCACAATAAGGCCACAAAAAGTCTCTGGTGAGTCTGTCATGTTAAGCTAATTTTACAGGTTTTTGTGTGACTCTTATTAAATTCCCCCGGTACTGACTGCTCTCATAATAGCAGTCAACAGAGCAGAATAAGTTAATTATTTACTGGTGGGCCCCCGTTCGCCCAGTGTGAGGGGGTCCACAGCTGTGTTGGATGTGAGGGGCTGGGGTGCGCGGGGCCATTGTCTCGCCCCCGGAGCGGAGCAGGATGGGGCGTGATGGAAGGCTCGGTCACCACTGTTACAGCGCCTTTCTCTCCCGATTTCATGCCTCTTTTATCATTCACTTTCACACAAAACAAACAACACAGAGGACGACCGCTTTGGAAACTCATCTCCCCCTTTCTCCGTGCTCCCTCTCGCTCTCTCTCCTTCTCTTCCCCCTCCCGAAAGCAGTAGATTTCCGTTTCTGAAATGAGCGACAATCACAAAGGGGAAAAATTTAAAGACGATACGCAGGGCTGGTTTTATCGTTAGGCGGACCAGGGCGATCACCCTAGAGATGCCGAAATTTTCCCTCTAAATTTAACAAATAATCAGTAATCTTGGGAAAAATTTACTTAAAAGGCTCGCTTGATAATAAGGAAAATTTTTCTCAGAAACTGGACAATGATCTGTTGCCTTTCAAGTGATGTTAACATCTTTGAAAATGTCTTTGAAATGTTGCAGCCATGAAACAAACTGTTGCTCTCCGCAGTAAAAAGTTCACATCCATTTGTTCCCTTAACAAACTTCAGCCTTTAAAATAAGTTCATCTTTAGTCTGTTTTAAGAGCATAAATTATGTTCTGTGCATGTTATAATTACAGTAAAAATGACTTAATGAATCCTATTTTCCCTAACTCAAATTCCCTGATATCTGTATTTATCTACAGATAAATTAAAAAAACTTTTTCTCATATATTTATTAATTTAGAGGCTGGATTGATTGTTGCATAGGGGCGTGACAAACCCTCACGCGGGCCCTGAGTGTATGTCTTTGAGCCGTAAAGAAGAATGACCTTTGCACCTGTTTCTTTTGTTATGATTCGATTATTACACCCAGTAAATAAATCATTTTTCCTTCCTGTATTACACAGTGTATTTATTTCATTTAGGAGACTGTCGAAATGCCTATTTTTTCCATTTAGAGCATGCGAAAGAACGTAGCCGTGTTCGCTGCCTACTGAACCGGCAGTGGGATGATCATCCTCGTGAGCTATAAACGCGACCTCTTCCGCGAAGCATGCAGATGGTTCCGGTGGTGAATTTTCTTCTGCTGGAAGAAATGACCGTTAGATTTGTACGATACTCATTTGAACTCTGGACACCTTTGTGGACAATGCACTTCTTGGACAGCGGCACTTGATCACACTCCGAAGCGCTGAGATTTTTTTTTTGTCCTTGCCCTATATATAGTATGTGGATATATTCATCATCTCAATGTGTCGTTATATCTTTTATCTGGAATTTTACCTGTAATCCAAACCTGTTCCACACACCACACAAAAAACCTGGAGATGTTCCTCCAGCGCTTTTAAATGGTTTTACCGTTGTTTTTTCCCTGAGATTTCCACCCATCGTACTTGCTCTTTGTATCCAGGCCTCCGCAGTTATTTGCTCCGTCTTCTCAGTGACAAACCGAGAGTCATGGAGGCGTAATCCCACTTTCACCGTCCCGTTAAACAAATCTCCCTGCTTCCTGCTCCTCTGTTTTCAATTGCAAATGGCGCTAATGTGTTTGCTCAGGCCAAAGCGCAGTCGATTGCTCTCTCCACAAACATTTGCTCTCACACTTGTGGCCCCCAGCTCGCTGGAGCCCTTTTTCAGTTTCACGTGAGGCGCAACTGGCGCGCCCAAATCGTCCTGAGATGCTTTTTACGGCTATTGACTGCGACAAAGTCAAACGTTTCTAAGGGGGGAGTGAAGGAATTAAAAGCAAAAGGAAAATGTATTATTTTCATGTCATCCCTTTCGGTTTTGAAACGACATGGCAAAAAGTTTTCTTATTTGTACACATCGATCCCGGGTATTGCAGCTTTAACGTGAGCGCTGTTTATTTTTTATGTTATTGTTTAAGTCTCAGCATTTAAATCCCAGTGCAGCAGGAAGCGGGACGAGCGGTTCCGAAAATGTGTGTGTGTGTGTGTGTGTGTGTGTGTGTGTGTGTGTGTGTGTGTGTGTGTGTGTGTGTGTGTGTGCAGCAGGAAGCACGTTTGGTTACATCACCTTGCCTGTACCAATGGGCATGGGTTCGATGCTGGTTCAGACTGTGTGGAGTTCACATGTCCTCCTCATGTTCGCATGCGTGTCCTCTGGGTGCTCTGGTTTCCTCCCACAGTCCAAAAGTGTGTTTCAAGGGGATCGGTGACTCTAAATTGTCGGTATGCTGCTACTTGGAGAGAGCTTGGCATTGGGGGTCAGCTGGTAGAGTAGTGGTTAGAGCCGTTGCCTCTTCCGCTGTTGGACCCAAAGGTTGGTTTCATTCCCACCTCCAGGTGTACTGCCCTTGAGCGAGGTACTTAGCCTAAATTGCTTCAGTAAAATTACCCAGCTGTACAAATGGGAAAATAATTGTAAGTACCTTAACATGGTAAGTTGCTTTAGAGGAAAGTGTCAGCTAAATAAATCAATAAATGTTCAAGGGAACATGGAGCACAGTTAACCCTCAGTGATTTTTGTCAGCTTTGACTACATTTGTTTTCAGTCATGTAGTACATGAGTCAATTTAAGTAGTTTAATAATACAACTTCATGACCTAAAGATTAAGATATTCACAATATCGATGTAGATTAAAGCTTCGGCCCTATGGAGGTGCCTCGTGACGATAGTCTTCCCTCCGGACAACTGTGCACACGTACAGTAGGACGCCAAATGCAATGATAATAAGAAAGAGTCATTTACCAGGAGCAGCTATTGAGTAGATGATGATAAGTTTTAGCATTTATCCTTAGTTTTCTATAAAAATCTACATCACTGTAGAATGAAAACTTGACGGTTCGCTCACATGCGGAAGGAGTGAAGTTGTTTCTGTCTCGCACACTTCAGCAGGTTGATGATGCATTTCTGAAAACAGCAACGGTTCCCATGGAAACTCAAAGATCTAACAGGGTGAACACAAGTCTATCCGTGTAGAAGGCGTGAGAAGGACAGCCGTGAATGGGACGGGGTCAAAGTGCAGCAGGTCTTTCCTGCTCACGACCTGGGTGCGACAGCCAGCGCCGACAGCTTGGCGCGACCTCAAAGTGACCAATATCGCAGTCACAGGTGGTTACTGTATATTTTATTCTAAACTAAGCTGTAACAGCAGCATTTCTGTAATTACGAAAATAAATTCTGTGCATTGAGTGGCTTGTTGCATGCAAACACGATATTCAATATGCTTTTGTATCACGGGGGTCCACAATGCCCGTTGAAAGAACAGACAGGCAGCCACTTGTTAAACATTCGAAAAATAAGACACCGGTATGTCGAGCCCTGAGGTAAATGCAATAATTTAGCCTACAAAATGGAATTAATCCAAGCACAACATTGTGGTATGGATTGAATATCACAATTTTTACTGGTACAGTTTTACAGCTGAACTCGTTATATATTAGTCTTCATTTCCCAGGATTTGGAAGCTCAGTTGTGCGATCCACCTCACCACTGTTAAACCCTGTCAAACCCTGTCACTGTAAAGAGAATAATGTGCTGGGATTTAACAGCTCTGAGAGGAGGGCTTTTCAATATAATTTAAATGACAGTATTTTAGTGACTTTTCATTCAGGTGGCCAAGAGAGAGTTCCAATAAATTCCAAAAGGAGAAAGTTGGTGTTGTCACCTGGTTCTTGGAAGTATTGCTTGAGCTCCACTAATGTATGGTTGCATCTTAGTGGACCTACAAATGCAGTGTGAGACATGCCATCAGTCCTCTCCAGTCCTCTATTGGCAGTCTGGTGTGTAATGTTCCACATCGCACACACACACACACACACACACACACACAGAGCTTAGGGTCACCAGTCCACCTGAAACAAATCTTTAGATTGAGAGAGGAAAGCCAAGCAAACATGGGGCAAATACGCAAACTGCAGAAACTGAGCCAGATTCGAACCCGCATCCACAGGCACAGCCCAGGACCTGTGAGGCACCACCGCTATCAGCAGCCCTGTGATTCCTCTGTCTCCTCTCCCAAGATGCAGTAGGTGGTTGTTCCTGGTGTGCAAAAATCTTCCGGTGACGAAAAGAACGGCTCCAGACCCCTAACCTTTAGCCACCTCTCGAAGAGCCACCTCTTCACATGACACCTTTGAGCTCCACCTCGGATCTACAGTTAGCAAACTTCATCTAATTCTTCTGTCTCACTGCTCCTGTTAGGAGCTTGGTTTTGTCAAAAGCCTAATATAATTAATGTTGCTGCCAGTGTTTGATCTTGCAAGTGGGTTGTTAAATTGATCTTAAAACATATATATTCTCTTAAAAAGTTTGTCTTGTGTTAAACATTTTATTTATTCTAAGACTATTCTAAGATTGCTCATTGTTAGTTTCTTTGGACAAAGACGGTAATTAAATTATAAAAAAAATATTATTATCAATAATAATAATAATAATAATAATAATAATAAGAAGAAGAATTCTTGAGAATGACCCTAATAAGAATGAAAGTCCAGTAGAAGCTAAAGGTATTTATTATATTTAAGATTTATTATGAGACTTTCAGCATCCTTTCTGAAAGTACAACACTGAAAGTTGCAGCTATGAAATAAACAGTGAAAATAACCTACAATTATGGAAGGAAGCAATTTTTATGAATTATATTTCAGTTTTTAAATAATTGTAATACTAAACCCACACACATTGCCTGAACCGCTTGTCCCATTCGGGGTCGTGGGGAGCTGGAGCCTAACCCTGCAACACAGGGCCTAAGGATGTAGGGGGAGAGGATACACCCCACATGGGACGCCAGCCTGTCACAAGGCACCCTAAGCAGGACTCGAACCCCAGACCCACCAGAGAGCAAGACCCCGTCTGCCCCACTGCGCCACTGCACCATCGTGCCACTCTGGCCTCCTTGTAATACCAAACCTCCTGTCTAAAATGGATAATTGTGTCCTTTCAAGTCAAGAACAATGTGTACATTTGTGTGATACGTTAAATAAAGTTAAATAAAGATTTATGTCAACTTTCTTGTCTTTGCTCTGTTTAGAACGCAGCACCTAGAAAGTGCAGATGCCATGACGACCTGCTAGGCTTTGTTTTGCTTGAGTAAAAAATGCGGAGAAGTCAAAGCACATTCATTCAGATCATTTGGCGCAAATGAAGAAATGACAATGTTCTGACTCAAAAGTACAGTACACTCACACAAGCGCTCTCAAAGCAGTTTCTGCTATACAAGTTTGTTTCCCCTGACCAGTTCACACAAATAAGTCCAATATTATGTATATATATATATATACATGTTTAACATTATGTAGGACTTTAGGTAGCTATAACTTTTCATCAGTTTCTACATCATGATGTTATTGCCCAGTATGATTTTGCCTTATAATTTTTCAGAATCATTCCACTGCTTAACAAAATGTGACTTTTACCACTTGGCTCAGATGAGTTTTTTTTTTAAATCTACCTTTATTCATTGGTGAATTTGAGTTTTTTTTTTTACATTTGGTACTGTTTATGGGTGCAACAAGTGTCCATACTTGGATCCTGTTCGTTTTCTTCCACTTTCTACACAGGTTTCATGTGAAAGAATTCAGACATGCCCACTGTTAAACATACCAGAATTTCTGTACATTTTTCCTTTTTATTTTTCCTGAAAATAATTCTTTAAAATAAAAATTATTTATGAGAAGCTGCCAACACAGATAACAGCAAACTCAACATTTCTGGCTTAGAGCTAATTTAGGGCCACACAACCCCCATATGAGACATGATGCCTCTGCAGATGTGTGCCGAATGACCTCGGACTTGTGCACTTGCTCGCGTTTCGTGGCAGAGTGCGAGGCGCCGGAGTGTGAGACGCAGACCAGCCGCGCAGCACTGCGTTCGCACCGTGCTTTCCGAGGGGGAAGAAAGTCTGTGGCGCTCGCTGTTCGTGGCCGGAGTAATTCAACCATAATCCCCCTTTCTCCTGCTCCCCTGCCGCTCCATTCATATTCTAATCACAGCTTTCCCTTCAGCAGGGAGCAGGCACTCCAAACGCAGGCTTTGCACTTCTACTTCCCCTTTTGTGGCTCCTACTCCTCTCCGAGGTCCAGCAAAATAAAGTTACTTCATCAGGAGAAGAAGCCCATGGTACAGCGCTGCCTTTGCTCACCGTGTGAGAAGGAAGCACACACTGAAAGGCTTTTCAATTAAAAAAAGAGAGAGAGAAAAAAAAAAAACACATTATTTTTATTAGCTTCTTAAAAAGACGTTCCTTCAACTCGTGCGGGCTTGGGTGCTCCCGACTGACACACCTCTGAGGGTGCGCTGTTCTGGCCTGCTTCCGGGTCACCTCGCCGAACATTGCCTAATGCGTGTGTAGCAAAACACAGGGCCGTGTTGTGTTCTGAGTAACTTTAACTGTCATAAAGGTTTTCGGGAATGGGCAAAGAGGCCGGTTGTCTGGAGCTTTAAATGAGAGGGGGTGGGAGAAAGTTTGGGGGGTTGGGAGGTGAAGGCGGAGGTGGTGGTGAGGGGGGGCAAGTTGTATAAAAACGTATTAAATGCTATAATGGAAGACGGGGAGGCCACAGTGCCTGGATTGCGTAGATCTAAGCCTCTTTTTTTCTGGGGAGGGAGCTTTTCTTATTCAAAACAGCCCCACAAAGGGCTTCCAGTCAGCCCTGCCACATCCCCATCTGACTCGTAGCCATTCATTAGCCCGCAGAGCCTATCAATGACATGTCTCCCATCAGGGCTCCTATAAAATCAGCCCTTTTCCCATGAAACATCAGCAAACATTTTGACGGGTCTGCTTTTCCCTCCTTTGGACTTCAGGAGCCTCCCTCCCTCCCCCCCAGCCCTCAGATCCCAGCAGATCCCCTCGCGCGGGCAGAGGCCGAGGAGCACGGTGCAGCGGCGCAGGGGGAACGAGCCGAGGCCGGGGTTACGCGCGGAGCACTTTCTCGAGGGAGCCGCGCTGCTGTGGATGGGAAGAGGATGCATTGTGGGTTGCTGGAGGAGCCCGACATGGATTCCACAGGTTGGTTGAACGGCGCCCCGGCCGTGTTGGGTGCCTGGGGAACCGGGGCTGGTCCGGAGCCTCGGAGAGCGGGGCCTGAGGAAGCGCCCGGTGTGCAAGTGCTGACAAAGTGTGTTTTCCGTCTGTTCCAACAGCTCTGTAACCAGGGTTGGGGAGACACTGATGTATATGTAATGTATACGGGGAGTAGCGCCTCTATTCTGGCAAATTCCAAACTGGTTTTGAAGGGCGAATATAATGAACCCAACCGTCCCGCAACACTTTGGTCGTTTGCGGGAAACGCTTGAAAGTCCAGTCCAGGCATGATATTTGAATTTAATTGTAGGCCAACTAGTGATGTCATTTTTACACACCTCTACAAAAAAAAAAAAAAAAAAAATGACACGCTCAACTTATTTTTAAATTCTGGGTTGGGGCGTTTCGCAGCATCGAGATGGGATTTGGGCTCTTGTTTGTCTTCCACCTGCCAGTAAACAACTTGGGCGGCAGTCTCAGCTTGCCGGAAACTTCTAACGCTATCTTAAAAACTGTTCGTTGAAGTTATTATAGCATGCATTTGCACAACACACCCTTCTGCAGTTCAGCACTCAGCGACAGGTTATTTATTATAAGTGAATTCTGAATCCTGAGTCTGAGAAATTAAGAAATGAGCTGAGAAATGAAAATTGAGCATGAATAAAGATATATATTTACACATATTTTCCCCTCAAGAGAATATTATGAAAAAGGAAAACACTACCATCTGCTTAGATTTATTGTCAGCTGTGGACGTTTGTTGCCTCAATAAAGTGGGAGGGCAGCTGGATGATTGTCTTGTTAGCAGGAGATAACCGTTACAAGTCGCGATGATAGACCCTTGTTCCGTTTTTATAATTAAAGTGAAAACAATTCAGTTATGTTGTTGATCTCTTCACATGATGATGCTTTCAGATACCGCTCACCGAGGGATCAATGAATGATACAGAAATCTGGTCGTCTCAGTAAATCATGTCTTTATTTCAGTTATATTTATAATGATACCCTTTTTAAGTAACTTATTACTACTGTATTATTATCTTAACCCTTTTCTGCACAGGGTTATTACCTCTGCCAGCAAAGCATTTAGCGCTAAATAAATGCATAAAAGAGCTTCTTTCCGGACTTTTACGACAATTAATAAAAAGTACATTATTTATGCAGCAGCGTAAGAAAGTGGAGTCTGTGAAACAGGTTTTAGTGAGGAGAAAATTCCCCCGAAAGTAAAACGAATGTCGCACCCTTGGTAAACACAAAACACGAAACTTTAGTAAAAACTCCTTTAAACGAAATGAAGCGGTAAAAACAGAAATAAAATCAAAATGGCCCGTTTTGTTAACGGTTTTAAAAAACATGAAAACAAGATGACCAGAACTTAGGACGTATAACTCGGTGGAGTATTATTAAATCAGCACCAAAATTCATAGCTCAAATATTTTTACCACCTGACTGGACTCACGTTATTATAGCTATAAATCTATTTTCCTTTTTAAGTTTATAACCACCCGTATTAGCCTCTTAAAAGTGCGATGCGACAATTAGATGACATGTTATGCAAGTAGTAAATGATAATAGAGACAGTCAGGGCGTAGCTGGCCCCATCAGTAGCCGTTTCATATATGGACCGATTGACATGATGATCATGAATGTTGTTTGATCACTGAAACAATCAATGTGTGATGACGAAATGAGTACAAGGAAAGTGTGAAAGCGACCGCGGTGCATGAAGATGGACACGCGGCTCAAACGGTCCCTCTGCTCCGTGTCTCTGGAACACATGTCCGGAACACATGTCCGATGTGTATCCAGCGAAAGTAAACTTTGCCCAAAACTTTTTGTTCGGAACTCCCCCCGTTCTGATGTAACGGGACCCGTTGCCATGACAACGGCCGTTCCTGACAACTGCTGCCATAGAGACAGTTGTCATGGTCAGTGCGGGAAACGAGATCAAGAAGAATAAAAAAGCTAAATATTATCTAGTGTTTCAGCTTGTAAAAAAGGACAGCAGGAGAGGCAGCTCTTTTAGCAGAAATGGCAAAGTGACAAAGGGGCCTATATGTCATAAAGCTGGTGTGCAATTCCACTGAGCTTGTTACTTCATGCCTCGTCATGTCTCTTCTTTGTAGGACAATAAAGGATTCCTGCAGATTTAGGGTGAAAACATCTCAAACAGAAGCCACGGACGAACAAAAGTCCATCCAGTCAACTTTTGTCATATATTTATGGGTGTGATCTGCGCAAAGAGCCCACTGACCCTGCAGTACTGGAATGCAGTAAATGTTTCACTACCAAGTACTATCCAAGTACATCAATAAGGGTGACAAAAAGTGGCTGCTGCAGCAAAGCCAAATAACTGTACTGCAGTTGTGCTTTTTCGCTCATGTGTAACACGTGATCATCATGTCATGTGTGCACGAACAAGGTCACTGCAATTAAATACAGGATTTCGTATTTAACGAGTACTCATGATGAGTAAACGAGAGAAAGTTCTAGTAAATGTATTGAAAGAAAAAAAGGTTGTTTTAGAATCAGACATTCCCCATTCGCTTCCCAATAATTTCGCACAACTTTGAAATTCGACAAACTGTGTTGCTGGAGCGACGCAAACGATGCACGTCGGATTCAGCAAGCGGACGCGATGCGCGATGGAGGTCGCCAGGGCTTTTCCGCTTCTCTTTGGGGGTAAACTAAGTACCGCAAATCACGCACTCGCACTGAGTCAGTGAGTCTGTACGCATAGCCGCGTCACGCGCGCGCCGCTTTTTCAAACAAGCACTAAGCTGCAATTTCTGTGCCACTTTTTGTTGTTCTTCTCACTGTACCGGTTACACGATCATGATGATGATGATGATGATGATGTGCCCGAGCGTTGACCTGCTGCTGCAGCAGGTAAAATGGGGGCGGACGGGCCCGGGGACGCGCGCGCGCGCTCACACGCGCACTGACACGCGCTCTTTGCTTGCAGAGAGCTGGATCGAGAGGTGTCTCAGCGAGAGCGAGAACAAGCGCTACTCCAGCCACACGTCCCTGGGCAACATGTCCAACGACGAAAGTAAGCAGCAGCAGCAGCAATGGGGGGGGGGGCGGAACAAATGATGCAGAACATACTGAGAGCACCACTAACTAACTAACACCAAACTCCACTGACTGGCGTGATGACTTATAATAAAGCAAGCAGGAGGAAAATTAGAAGCGAACGAGGGGAAAAGGACTGCTTTTATTACTCTACGTGATGAAGTGTGAGAGTAGTAGTGTACCCAAATAATTTTATAAATATATTCACGTCACGAGCAGCGCGTGCACAGTCAGGTGCGTCTCTGCAAAAAAAATTGCAGCGTCCCGACAACTCTTTTACACACAACAAGTGAAGTAATTCGGTATCATCAGCCAAACTCCGCACAGATCATCATTCGTGGGCACAGAATGAAATCCGGACGCGGTTATGCATAACTTGTGAATATTAGCATAACTGGCAAAAATGACATGCGGAAAAGTAAAAAAGTAACGATTTATAAGCTTAATTAAACCTCCGGGTTGTAGGGATTCAGTACCCATGCCATGGCATGATGATGATCATGTGTGTACAAATACTGTGCCAAGTCAGGATACTTATTTAAAATCAAAAACACTGACTTCCGACTATTCATTTACACGACAGAAGAAGTTATCAGCTGCGTCTTTGTCATTATTTCCACCGCGACTAACGGAACTTTATAATAAACACTAAAAATGAAAACGTGACTATGAAAACGAAATAATAGCTTTTTACCTTCGAAACATAGTAAGTAAGTTGAGAAATCACACAAGCAGTTAAAGTGCAGTTTCGTGACGATGCAATAAACCGCAGCAAAATGCTGTATTATGTATATTTTATACGTGACATTTGAAATGAACACGCGGCACTTTAGCTGTGGACGCACTGAACTCAGTTGTATCTCCAGTGTTTAGCTGAGAAATATAAATAACACATAACAATAACAGCGCTGCCTAGAATTTTTGGATAAATAATAAGTACTCGCAAGACTTTGTTCCGTTACATTCTCTTCTTTGCGACTTTTACAGTTCTTTTTATATCAAGTTTTATGAGAATGATTTTAATACATAATGTTTCTATTTAAGATGAAGAAAAAGAAAACAACAGAGCATCCAAACCTCATTCGACTCCAGCAACTTTACAGTGGTAAGTGCTCCGTTTTTCAGTCCATTTTAAATCAAGGTTGCATTTACAGCCCTAACTGTTATATTGTTAAAAAAATAATAAGCACCTTATTCCAGGGCAAAACATCCAGTGCAATTTTAGCTACGTTTTCCATACACTTTCGGTAATTTTGAAAGCATTATTTTCTGCCTGAATGATCAGTGAACAGCTTACTAATATTTACTGACTATGATTTTTTTTAGGGATTCTAAAACATTTCTTGCTGGGAAAATCCTTTTCTATGAATGAATTATGATCCTACTGTGTAAGTGGCATTACAGCTGATAGTGTACGCTTTTCTCGAATGTTCCATAAGAATCTGTCGGAATTTAAATGAAGGTTTTTTTAAAATTATTGGCTGAAATTACCAGGCTTTGAAACCGACAAGGAAACAACTAAAATGCAATTAAATTACTTTTAATGCTTCGTGCTTCTCAGTCCACACACCGACCGTTGTAATTAAGGCTCTTCAAACTCTTCTTCATGTGATAATAAGACATATTAAAGAAGCTTCAATCAGAACAGTTTAACAAAGTACATCTGTTGACAGCACCATTCACATTTAAATTCCAACACTATGAAACATTCTATACATCTGAGGGTTGTGTATTGATTTGTGTATTGAAAAAGTACTATTTCTGTTTTGTTTAACTGCAGTCTGTGGACATGTACAGCAGGGTAGGAGACAAGAGGAAATAATGGCAGGAAAGCAGGAGCACTTGGTGTGGATGTGGGTGGCCGGGGGGCAGTTGAGACACCTCAGGAAAGACTAAGTGAATCAAGAGAAATGGACGAATGGAAGTCCTGCATGAAAAGGAAACAGATTACTCCATCAAGGCAGCCTTCTTACACTGAGAACAGAACTCATGAATTGTGTTGTGCACATGCATGTTGGGCTAAGAAAACAAAGTCGGTGGTTGTTGAAAATGAAAAAAAAAATACCAAACAAAAGAATGGGCCACAAAGAAATCTATAGAAACTGTTTTTTTGAAAACACAACTTTCAGAGCAGGAATACGTTATTTTTAAAAGAGCGCTGCAGTAGTAGTGTTGTGCATGGTACTTCACTGTGGGAAAAGGATTATAGGGCACATGTATTGACTGTACTCTGACTTTACTCTTTATTTATAGAGTCCTGCATGTGTCTCTGCAATAGGTACATTTTTGAAACTCTTCAACTGCTAAACTTGCTCTTTTAAATATGCCACTATTGATGCTACTCAGAATTTTCACTGCAGAAATAATGACAAATTGATCAGGATTCTATATGCGTCACCTAAAGAGGGTTGCGAAATTGATGCTACATCACTGCCATGTGTTTTGTGTCACAGCATAGAAGTTGTCATTTACATTAACTCATTTAACTGATGCTTTGCTCTAAAGCAGCGTATGATACTTTATCCACTTGTACAGCAGGGTAATATTTACTGAATCAATTCAGGGTAACTGTGTTACTTAAGGCTAACAAAAGGAGGGAGAATCAAACCTATATCTCCTCAATCCAAAGATGGCAGCTGTAAAAATTATGCCACCTGTTGCTCCTTTTCTGGCTGATTCCTAATGCAGGTACTTCCATTAGTCATGGAATTTCATATCTGATTGGAGCGGCTTCTCAATGTCCCTTCACAGCCTTCTCCTTCAAGATATTTTAAAAGAATTAAGATATTTTTAATCAAGCAAACATTTCATCTTACATATATAAATAGATATGTAAATGTTAAACTGTACAACTTTGATATTTAAAACAATATAGACAGATATATACATATTACATATATGTATATATTTACCTATATATGATATATACATATTATACATATATACAACTTTGTCTGGAACTGTAGAACACATTTCACAGGTCTCTATGCAGGCGTTACCTAACTAATATGCATACTGCAGTCTCGCATGTGACATCACAGATGACATCATAGATATCGAGCATACATAGTATATATAAAGTTCTTATTTCAGACTTTTCAGTGTTTCTGTGTCCCTTTGTGCCAGTTCCACATTAAACTTCAAACCCCGCAGAGTACAAACTTCTTCCCACTAGAAAAATCTGATCTCATCAGTTCCAGCATCTGCTGCTGGATGGGCTCTGTTTGCTGGTTCCTCCGCACACTTGGGCTCACTTTTTTGGACTTGGATTCGAATCCGTCATAATTTGTGTGGGGATGCATGTTCTGCCTGTGTTTGCATGGTCGTCGGGTGAACTGGTCATTCTAAATTGGCCTCCTTGTGTGTGTGATGGGTTGGTGTCCCTCCAGCTTATACCATGTTTCCGGGATAGGCTCCGAACCATGGCGACCCTGAATTGGAGAAGCGGTTAACGATAGCGAGTGTGAGTGAATTGATATGGTGTTATGTATTGATAATTGATAATTGATGTTATTGTTATGCAATAGAACAAGAACAGCCTTAAATGGTAACGAGGAATGACTCCCGGTAGTATATAACTTATAAGTTTGCAATCCGTTCACTTCACTTGTGTTCGGGTTGGGAAAATCCATCAACATTTTTACAACTTTTACTGATTAAAAACGACTGTGAAGCGTCACCCGCTCTCGGTAATTCCTGTACTTAACATTTCAATAATTACAGTGAGGAGAGAAATATGAGAAATACGCTTCTACTTCTAGCAATGTGTGCGTCATAAATAGCAATAAAAACGACATTTAAAAGCGGTTCCATAACAGAATTAACCCGCAAAGGGAGCGTTTAGAATTTTTTTCGAAATGTCTTTAGGGACGGAGTTTGATCGCTTCGAAAGTTTGAGTTAAGACAGAACTAACCTGGTTACCAACGTTTGTATGTGTCAAAGTACTGTGTATACAGTAGAGTACAGTAGACCAGTGAGAGGGACCTTGTGTTTTGCTTTCTGCTGAAATATGAACGTGTGGTGAAACACATCAAAGAACACTTTTGGAAAAGTGTAATAATATGCGATGTGCCGCAAACAAACAGGCTTAGAAATGTATGTATGATGATATTAATTTAGCTGATGCAGCGAGATCCCGGCTTATTGACAGTAATATTACAGTTATTACAAATTAAAGTCTGTGACCGGGCATATACTGAATATTTAAGGCACCTTTGTTGATATTATTTCTGTTCTTTCACAAACTTTGTGATTTATTTTTTAAAGTAGCAGCGAAATTCAGCTAAGGACAAAAATGTGGAACTTTCCAAATGTATTTAGTTTTATTTTGTTCATTCATACAGAAGCGGATTGAACGCACCGACACTGATACTTATTAACTATTGATATTTTTTTCTGTTTCTGATTCCAATCAATGACACCTGAATATTGACCCGCATTAATACGGATTAAATATGACTCACGCAGCATTGTTTTTAAACCACACTGCCGAAGTGTGCGCGGGTTATTACTGTGGAAAAAATATAATTATGAGTAAATAATAAGGAATAATTTTATCACACTCATAAACAGAAGGTCATCCTGTGATATCTAAATTTATCTGCAAGATTTGAAGCTATTGTTGATTCAGTGTCACACTTCGTGTGGCTTAAAATGAAATGTATATGTCTGCATTACTTGTGCAATGATATTTAATAGCTAATATAAAATGACGTATATGTCAAAATTTGCATAAAACAAGTTAAGCCCTGTCTAATAAGTTATTCAAGCAATATGTTAAAAAGATTAGTTTTTTCTCCAGGAACAACACGGTGATATAAGTTCTACTGAATTTTTTCCACTCTCAAAACCCCAGAAAGATCTTTTATTAACTTCACTCACCTTACCTGTTAGTCTTCCTAATAAAACATATATGAGTAATTAGAGTATATTGGTGGTTCGTGCGTTTGGCTTTACCCTAAAATACTGACATTTTCATGATTTTCTTGAACGTTATTTCTGTCTTCCACAGTGCAGCTGTTAAAAACTATATACAGTAGAATACATTAGATAAATTGTAAATTAAGGTGTATTTATTGTTTTTGGTTCTTGAAAAGCTGCATTACAGATTCCTGGGAGACTACTGCATTTAAATATTAATTTTGCCAGGGAAATGAGTTCACTGGGGATACCATTTGAATATTATGTTCGCAATAGCTGTCAAAATTTTAATTCATCTCATCAGTGTAGCACATGAATGTTTGTATATATTAGAATAAATTTCAATTTCCATGATGACCAGGATGACTTGATCATCATATACTATAAAGATGGTGAATTGTTTTATCTGCTGTATCAGTCCATACACTCTGCATGTTCCTGCCTTTAATAAAGTGGTCTTTTTTTAGACTTGAGATGATGCTATGTCTTGTAATCTTTTAAGGTATACAATATTTTTAAACTGTGGATCTTGTATTTTTTGTTCTGCTTGTACTGCATTCTCATCACAAATCCACTTATGCAGGTTAAGATCAATGTGCGAATTTTGAAGGCCCAACAACTTATCAGTGACCCATGTAACTTTTTCTCCCCTGATGGTGGGTGTGTGTTTGAGGCTTAGGGTTTGTGTGTGAGTGTATAAAACCCTGATACTCATAAGAGGAGGTAAATGATACCAGTGAGGAAGAATAAGAAAATTGATGACTAAACTAACAAAGTGGCTCTTCTTTCACAGGCTGGAGGAGAACTACGAGATTGCTGAGGGAGTGTGCATTCCTCGCAGTGCGCTCTACATGCACTATCTGGACTTCTGCGAGAAGCACGACACACAACCTGTCAATGCAGCCAGCTTTGGCAAGGTAAGACATCAGACAGAATTTGGTCAGAGTGGATTTTTCATCTGTAAGTTTAAACAACAATAATAACATTATTATCATTATTATTAATAATTAATAATAACAACAATAATAATAATAATAATAATTTATCTGTATTGCAATAAAGTCAAAAATTTCCAATTTCATCACGAAATTGTATTTAAATCAGTGGTTCTCAAAGCATATTCCACAGGTGGGCCACAATACCTTATAAGTGGACTACCTGGAAAGTTTCAAATAAATAATTAACAAATGGTCTTATAAATTTACGATGCGGTGCACCTAGCAGGTAACACAATTCAGTCATATAAATTATTCATACACACATTTTTGGACATAGAGTTAGAGCAGGCAGATAGACTGGGTATGTAAAAATTTCAAATGAAAAACTTTTAGAAGAAAGGAGTTTTCAGACAGAGGTCGGGCAAAGTTTTCAGAGTAAAAATAACTTTACGTTAATCCTTGTTCTAAGCAGACTTATTAATTTTCGTCCTGAATTTACGACAAAAAGCTATTTTTAAAGCTACCTGTCCTTTGGGATCCAGCAGGTGTACCACTGATACCAATAAATCAGTTTCAGCGGATAAATAGAACACCTTGGCCCAAGGCAATTTATTTGGTCGTGGCTATATGCAGATACGTTGAAAAACTATTGCTATATTTATTAACATATCTAAATGAGATTTTAACGTGCTCTGCAGCGGACATTCTGCATGATTGGGGATCATGAATACGAACTGTAATAGCCTATTATTATAATTATTATTATTATTATTATTACACATCAATAATTATTAACTTTGTCACATTTTCATATTATTCAGACGAAAGGGATTGAAAAAGTCAAACTTGTGAAAACTTTTTAAAAGTTTTCGTAAAGCGGCGCGTACTTTAAAACGGCTTACAACTTATTTAATTTGCTTTAGTTAAATTGACCTCTATGTTTAACGAAACGCGCTGAATGTGAGCGAGACTGCCTTACAAATCACGTGTGCGATTACAAAGCAGTGAGCTGCGGTGCGCATGCGCAGAGGAACGCGCCCACTTTGCGCGCATCCGCCGTTTGACCACGGCGCGCACCCGACAAAAGACCAATTACCCGCGCGCAACTTCGGTTAGCGAGAGGATTTACTTTCATAACGATGGAAACCAAACAAAAGTGACACGTGCGGTTAGAGACCTTCTTTTGTCCCACATAATGATGTTAATTAATCAATGAACCTGCTTAGAGCTCTTGACTGAGATTAATTAATTGATTGAAATCATGTTAGCTGGATTGTGGGGTGAAAGACAATGGCAAAAAGTTAAAGATGATAATGTTAAAACATCTGGACAAGAGAAAAATAACAATGCAACTAAAGTGTGACAGATACAGTTTTTTTTTTAGTGAAAATGTCAAGTAGTGTGGTGTCTGAATCAAAGACACTTTCTATATTTTAAATTCTACATTTGAGTTTCGGAGAATTTTTGTTGATATATTTTATGAGTTCATGAAAGTGGAGAAAATGGGGCTTTTGCTTCTTAAAGGTGGAAACTCACAAACTACAGAAGAGAACAGAAGGTCCCGGAACACATTCGGGATGGAACTTAATCAGTTAAAAAATGCATTCCCTGTCTTCTCTATTAATTTGATACACTTTTAGTACTGTACTGTGTACTCTACAGGTAGACCTGTTATTTGCTGATGAATATGAATTCAAAGTTAAAAGCTGCTGCAAAGTTATATGTGAAAAGCTGGGTCATGCGGTATAACCCCAGAAGCTCCAGTCGCCTCTGTTCCCACCACTCGAAGGAGACCCCCAGTCCACCCCCATGGAGCCCCTGTCGGAGGATATTGAAAAAGAGAGGGGCCTGGATTAATGTGTAATTAAAGGGAATTTGGAAGGGCTAGATGTTGCGGAATGTTAGATCAGTGGCTGGACCAGCATGGGGCGTCCTTTAGGAAAGCTTCATTGATTTGGGACAAAAAGAGCCAAGGTTGCCTCCCTGTCTGCTCATTTATCAAGCAGCCGGACAGAAACTTCACAGCTCGCCCCCTTTTTCATCCTGCACAAAGGAGAGCTTGACTATTTGCTAAAGTTTGCACCAAGAACTGCAGTTCAGAGAACCTCTGCCAATATCTGGGGGAAAAAAAGAAAGGAAGAGATGCCAACATTTTTATAAAGGAAAAAAGGATAAAATAATATCCCCCAAAGCTGAAAAAAGACATGCATTGCCTACAATGGCTTTTTGACTCGTGTCAAGCACAGCCCTACTTCGGCTCTTTTGGGGCTCTCTCGGTTTAGAGAGGACATTCCTACTTCTCTGCCCAAGGTGTATGACACACCCCAAGAAACCACAAATCATCTCCACTTTGAAATATGTAAAGTTAAAACACACACAAAGCTCTTATAAATGTCAGACAGGTGTCAGTTTTTTTGCCACTGTTATAAAAAAATGATAAGGGTTTTAAAATACTAAACAAGTTAATCAGTTTTGCTTTGGACATTCTTAGTATGAACTACATACAATGCATGCTATATCACCTGTACTATACAAGGACAGAATTACACAGACCCTTTTCCTACTAACATAAGAAAAATTAGGAAGTGAGATCCAGGAGGTGAATCTGTGACGTCCACTGATAACTTTCCCTGCGTTGCACACAGATAATAAGGCAGCAGTTTCCACAGCTAACAACAAGGCGACTGGGAACCAGAGGCCAGTCAAAGTAAGTGGAAATCATCCTCCTTGAATGAATAAATGCATGAACATATGATTAAACATATTATTCCTGCTCCCACAGTGTGTGGGACAGTTATGTGGAAGTATATTTTGTGAAATTGTGACCGCCTTAGAGAAACTTTTTCGGTGTGAATTTTTTCATTTGAGGCGGCTGGAGGGTTATATTCAGCGTTCCAGCATTCTATGATTTTTTTTTTATACAGGCTGACATGAGAAACCAATGTGAAAAAAATCATGTCTACGCTCATACCACATGTGTCACACATGTCTTGCATTTTTGCACTAATCAGTGAAAAGTGTACTTATTTAAGACAGAGTAATTTAACGTAATGATGGAAATGTGAAATAGTGTGACAAGACAACACCGCCATTGGCTGATTCCCATCCCCTGCGTTGTTCAACCCACCAGATATCATTATTATGGGATAGCAGTGAAGGAGAGCTCCCAGTACTATGACGTGATGTACTCTAAGAAAGGGGCCGCCTGGGTGAACGAGACGGGCAAGAAGGAGGTCACCAAGCAGACAGTGGCGTATTCACCCCGCTCCAAGCTGGGGACGCTCCTGCCAGACTTCCCAAATGTCAAAGACCTAAATCTGCCCACGAGCCTGCCAGAGGAGAAGGTAAACAGGCTTCTAAAAGTCCATCTGGCTGGGCTGTCCTCCTTTCATCTGCCGCGGGACTCTGACCACTTTTGGATTAAGAGCTGGAGTTTTCGGATTTATGCGCTAATACCAGCCCATTATATCTCCTTATTGTAGATAATAAAATTTAGCTAATAAAATCCACACAAAGCCCATGGTTTGAATATCCAGTAGAAACACAGCAAGGCAAATTAAGAGATTTAAAAAATGTGATTATCGCACACTTCATGGGTGACTTTGTGACAAAAACGCTATATTGACACTTGAAAACAGTTGAACTGAGGGTGTTTGGACTTGTGGAAAAAATACTGAACATTCATCACAGAAATGGTGATAAAACACATTTATCTTTATAATCCAAGTAATATGGCAACATTTGTGTCGTTGACCTTTTGAGCTGGTCTGGGATCATTCTCCCTGTCTTTTGACAGGTTTCCACCTTTATTATGATGTACAGAACGCACTGCCAGAGGATCCTGGATACCGTTATACGGGCAAACTTTGATGAAGTAAGTCAAGTTGCACGCAACCGCTGAATTTTTGAAAATAGTTGCATCCTCACCCCTTGGACATGCATGCAGCTGCATCCATCTATCAGCTCTACATGGGATTTGTAGGGTTATTTACCTAATGACTAAAGTTAAGGAAGCATTAAGGTGCAATGGATGTCATGCACTGGACTCAAAATTGCCAATAGTGTGTGTGTCCGTGTTGGATTGCTGTGGTGTATAAATATGTGAATGACTGTAGTCAGTTTACTGTGGTGTTTCTGACACTCTAAGTCACTTTGGATAAAGATGTCAGCTAAATTCTAGTTAATTATTATTGTACATCACTTTGCAGAAAATTGTCTGCTAAATGAATAAGTTTAAATCCAAACTATGTCCCATTCGCAATCATACAAATTTAATGCACCAAAAAGGATCCAGCAGATGTGTTGTGACTATGTTCTCTACATGTCCTGATGGTGTTGTGTGTGCGCAGGTACAGAGTTTCCTGCTGCATTTCTGGCAGGGCATGCCGCCCCACATGCTACCTGTTCTGGGTTCCCCCACTGTGGTCAACATCGTGGGTGTCTGTGACTCCATCCTCTACAAAGCAATCTCTGGGGTGCTTATGCCCACCGTGCTGCAGGCATTACCTGACAGGTGGGTGAATCTACAAGTGCTATGAGAAAAAACCTCTCAGAGAAAATGGCTCAGACCAAAGCTGTGTAAATTACACGCTTTCTAACATGGCCTGGCACTCTGAGAATTGCCAAGGACCCAGAATTTTTAGCTGCACCCTTGGTGATTCCTCTATTCTTTGCTGTGATTCACTAGTTGCTGACCACACTCTTTAGTTCCACTCAATGTAAACTACACAGTATGTAGTTTCACACATAATTCAATGTTTTTACAAAGAAATTCAGATGAAGTGCCTTATCAAGAGGATTTTGCCGGACAGCATTTAGATCTTGGGTTGCATTTGAGACATCTTTCGATTTTTGGTGTTCCTGTCAAAAACTAGGTGGTCCATTATAATTGTTTAAACAGCAATTATAAAACATACATGTTTAGCTAACGTTCAGATGCCTTGTGTGGAGGATATTGTGAAGCCTTGTATTGCTTTTAAAGACCTGCTCTTTTCCTCCTCCAGCTTGACGCAGGTGATCCGTAAGTTTGCGAAACAGCTGGACGAATGGCTCAAGGTTGCATTACATGACCTCCCGGAGAACTTGCGGAACATAAAGTTTGAGTGTAGGTACCTGTCACCCTTAACATTTGATGCAGTTTCATAGCTTTACAATAGATTGTACAGTGAAACATGGAAAAATGTACTTAAGACAGTACACAGTAAAATCTACACATAACAGATATTTGTCTAACTAACGTAAAAGCTCTAGCTTGAATAGGAGTCTGCAATAACTGAGCATTAACCAAATATTTTAAAAGAATAAATGAAGCTGCAGGGAAAGTTTAACAAAATCTCCTCTTTTTTGAAGTGTCCAGAAGATTTTCACAGATTCTTAGACGACAAACATCACTGAATCATCTTTGTCAGGTATGATTTACTTTTAAAGACATTATCAGTAATTCTTTTTAGCACCAAACTATGTCTGTTGCCACAAGGTAGAACCAATTTGTATGTCTATCTACTCAAATGTGTTACTGAACATAAGTTGTAAAGAGAGCATCCTGATTTAATCAACCAAATTACATGTTCTGAATGTTACACCTGCTTAATGAACTAAATATCTTCCACCAGTTTAGCAAATATAACCATATTACTTGGTCTGTTTTATTAAACCAGTGTACAAAGTGGAACCCCTAAATGGTTATTTTATTTTGTTTACCAAGGCCTCCCGAACTGTTATCCACAGTGCGGACATCACTTTCCAGATGCTGGAAGACTGGAGAAATGTAGATCTGAACAGCATCACCAAGCAAACACTGTACACTATGGAGGACTCGCAAGAAGAGCACAGAAAGCTCATCATCCAGCGTGAGTACTGTACTTAAGCTAGACTTTATCACAGAGCTTCTGTATCACCCAGGTCCGAATCCTGCCGTAGAAATAACAAGGAACTTACTATAACTTTGAGCCTCTAAATACTACCCTCCTATATAAATGGATGAATCAATGTAAGCAGCATAGTATTGCATATGTAACATTCCAGGTATCTTTGACAAGTGCAAGCTAAATAAATCAATGCATCACATTTCCTTAACTACAGCAGTCCTGGGTCAGTGTAACAAGCCACATTCTTCCCCACAGTTCACGATGGTTATTTCCTTTGTTACTCTAACAATGAAGTTGTAAATTGAATGGAATAAAAGTGTCAGCTGAACAAAGTGCCTCTGGTCAGGTGCCTCTTCTCTCAGTCCAGCCGATCCAAATGTTTAGCACCAAGCAGGCAGAGAGGTGTTAATGTCAGTGGAGAAGTGGAACTCTTCTCCTCTGATTCCCATAAAACGACCAAAAGCTAACCTATAAAACCCAAATGTGGGCATTACCTTTTGAAGTAGTATATAATAAACAGCTATAAAATAAAGTAGATGTAACAAATCTTATGTTAACAGTTTTTGTTGTGTTTATGCCCAGACAGCTACAATAAAATTGGTATAGACTATTGTTGAGTTTTGGATGTGTTTTTATTTTTGAAAAGGCTTCCATGTCATTTGGATATTAAGGGTGCTTGATTATTTTTACCTCATTAAGAAAAAAAGAATTCATTGATAATACTGTACCGCTTCCCTTTTGAGTATAGACGGTTAAATTGTTATGTCTATGTCCTTGAATAACTGAAACAGTGCAAGACTATAGCTTCCAAATCTATTTTCTGAGATAGTTTGATGAAGGATTTATTATTAATTTTGTCTTCAGATCTCTGGAACACATTGTCTTGTTCTCAACTGTCGTGGGAACATTTTCATGGCTTTTCTGTTAGTGATATAAGCTTAAACCAATTTAGATCTTTGACGTCAGCACTGACCGTGACAATGATTTGACCGAGGGTCAAATTTTGCATCATAACTTAACAAAATACAGGATTAAGTCAAGAAGTATCTGTAGTACTTTATTATTACTTTAGTAATTAGCTTTTGCCCATAATTTTAATATTGCAGATACTTTTTGACTTACCTCGCATAAACGATCAAAAAACTGTTTAAATTTACATTAAATTTACAGATTAACTATATATCATTTTCTTGAATATCTTTTTTCAGTTAGTAATTGATTTTTTTTAATAATTGACATATTCAGTTTTTTTAATGAGAAAATATACTTATTGTATATATAGTATGTACCCTGTTGGCTAAAGCCACAATGATCCTTGTTGAGGCATATTACCATTGAAATAGTAACAAAGAGAGTGGTATCATCACCTTGTTTACTACGTTACCATCACCTTGACCCTTATTCACCATGATCAGGGTTAATACCAAAGCATGGCTTTGGTCCCCATCTAGCTATTTCTACATTGGGTAGAGTCCTGATTATCCAGTCTTCGATTATCTGGCCTTCTGCATTATCAGGCTGTAGGTATTTTTGTATTTTTTCTGTTATCAATTTTGCAAACTGCTATTCAGAACTGTCAAGCAATGATATTCAGACCTCTCTACACATCTTACTCCACATGGACACTGAGTTTTGTGAGTTTTCAGTATTTGTGTGCTGAATTTTGACAGTGTAGGTTTAATTGGTTTAATTTCCACCTTCATTGTCATTATATAATGAAATTCAATTCAATTGTGGTTTAATTTTCACATTAACAAAATTCAGTTTCTGGAACTCCCCGAGTGTGATGCAACATACAAATACAAATATATATAGTATTGCTAAATACTAAAGAAAATAAATTGTATAATAAATAGTGGTAGCAAATTTTGTAGCACTCTAGGTTTTTACTAGGATTACTACCTAGGGTTTAAAATGAATGATTTAAGGTTTTAATAGCTTTTTATTTCATTACTGAACCTATCTAATAATATGTTTTCAAATATTATGACTCCATATTATCCGGATCTGTTGTATTTTGCGGCCAAACACTGCTCCAGTTTAAGACGGATAACTGAGACTCTACTGTACGTGACTTTTTGCCGGAAGTTCATCTTGCCCCTTCTTCATAGTGTACCAGGAGTTTGACCGGCTGCTGGAGGAGCAGTCGCCCATCGAGTCGTACATCGAGTGGCTGGACTCTATGGTGGACCGCTGTGTGGTGAAGGTCAGCTACACTTTTTCTCACTTTACTGTCATCGCATATCAGAAGTAAATGGCACACTTATTCAACTTTAACTAATGTTGTTTGTTGTAATTTTAAGGAAGCCACAGGTATCTACATTACTTTCAGTGGAGTAATGCAGTTAGAATAAAAAAAAGTTTTGAAAGTATGCATGTGAGTAGATATAGATTTTTCATTGCAAATCTAAGCATACATCAGCCTATTGAATTTTTCAAACTAAATATTATGTGATCGCAGTTCAGACAAAAATTTAAGAGTCAGTACTTCAGATATACAAATTGACATATTTTGCATATTTTCAAAAAAAAATCAATACATACACTGTGAACAATTGCATAAGGGTAAATCACAAAGTATCCGCAATAATTTGTATTCATTCAAATATAGACTATTGCAGATACTTTTTAACTTGCTCTTGTGTTTTATACTTTCACTTTAGGTCTGTTTTTCAACAAAGCTGTATGTTGTTCCAAGATCACTCTGAATAACTCTATGCCATATTTGGTTGTTTAAAGCTTGTGTATGTGCTGGAAGCAACATAACTACGCAAACACAATTAAAGAAGCAGTAGGAGTGCAAATGATGCCTGGCAGAACTAGAAGATTAGTTAAAAATGAATAAAGGGGGTTTCATTGTTTCCTTTCTTTACAGAGTCTACCGTGCTTGTCTAGAATACAGTGAAAAAATTATATAGTATAAGAGAAAAAATTCTGAATATATTTTCTACTAAAAGATGCTTCTGCAACACACTATGAAGGTTTCTAGACATGGTGTTTTATCTGTGAAAGAATGGAAGGATGGTCCCCTGCCGACTTGTTTATATGTTTGGTCCTGAATCTTAAACCCCCTAGCATGTCTTTAAGGGGTTAATGTTTCTTTCTCCTTTCTCATGCAAATGATCTGCTCAGATGGCAGGGAAGAGGTCAGGAGGCCTGAAGAAAGTGGCCCAGCAGTTCCTGCTCATGTGGTCATGCTTTGGGACCAGAGTCATTCGGGACATGACCCTTCACAGTGCCCCCAGCTTCGGTAACTGACCTTATTCCACTTTGCAGTCAAGCTCTTTACATTTTTACTATTCGGAACATTTGTTCAAACAAGAATTGATTTGCGATTCCTTTTGTAACAGCCGCTCTTAAGAATATTTGTTCTGGATATTGCTCCTCTGAGACTATTCATGCATTTGCTGTTTCCTTTTTTCACTAGGACCCTGAAATGGCATTTTCTTTGTTTAATTGGAGACACTGAACTGGATGTTTAAGAAAACTGTGTGGTCGGATGACAGCTCAGATTATATATTACCAAAGAATGAAAAAAAAATTGTAGGAAGGTGATCAGGATTCATCTATCCTGAGTTTTATGCACCTACTCGAGCGATGAACATCGGTGCATAAAGTGCAAAAAAACAAACTAGGTTTACTTAAGAATCACATGTCTGCAGCCATGTTTCTTTCTCTTAATATAATGCACAAATTGTATTTTCACTGAGATGTACGTCGCTTGAGGGGGTGAGGTGGCGCAGTGGGTTGGACCACAGTCCTGCTCTCCGGTGGGTCTGGGGTTCGAGTCCCGCTTGGGGTGCCTTGTGGCGGACTGGCGTCCCGTCCTGGGTGTGTCCCCCTCCCCTTTCGGCCTTACGCCCTGTGTTACTGGGTAGGCTCCGGTTCCCCGTGACCCCGTATGGGACAAGCGGTTCTGAAAATGTGTGTGTGTGTGTGTGTGTGTGTGTGTGTGTGTGTGTGTGTACGTCGCTTTGGAGAAAAGCGTCTGCTAAATGAATAAATGTAAATGTAAGTGTAAGAATGCAGTAGTGGAGGCTAAGTAAATAGGTGTAATTGCTGTTACTTTAGGATACACACAATTTAAAATAAATTTTAAATATATTTCTTATGGATATCCCCTTCAGTTATAGTACTTAATTATGCTCATACAGATGCCAATAATTATTTTGTTTGTATGGTATTTATTCATTGCTTTTTCTCCAAGCTTTGTCACTTCAAATTAGGCTAAAAATGCTATAACAGTGCTGGATCTGTGCTCAGTAATCTATCTGTCTATCTATCTATCTATCTATCTATCTATCTATCTATCTATCTATCTATCATAATTCATATTCAAAATATTAAGTTCTGCGAATGGTTGATGCATACATATATTGTAAACTGTACTGTTAAAAGGTATTTTAGTAATTTGCTGTTCTTTTTGCAAATTTTTGACATTAAATTTTATCAGATCTGCTTGTCAGTTCTGGTAGTGTGTTTATGGAAGCTGAGAGAAAAGTAACACCAGTATTGTTTTTAAGTAATTTCCTTGGTGTGGAAAATAATGAAATGCGCAATCATAGGTGTGAAAAAGTAACTGTCCCTTCACAGTTAATAACTGGTTGCGTACCATTAACTGCAATGACTGCAACTAAACACTTCCTGTAGCTGTTGATCAGGGTGTCTCATCCCTGTGGAGGAAGTCTGGCCCACTCCTCCATACAGAACTGCTTTAGCTCAGCTAGATTTGCAGGTTTTTGGCATGAACAGATCTCTTCGGGTCTTGCTACAACATCTAAGTCAGATTCAGGTTAGAACCTTGACTAGGCTTCTATGTTTGGGAACGCTGTCTTGCTGCATGACCGAGCTGCTCTTCAGCTTCAACTCAAAGACTGATGGACTAGAATTTTGTGACACAATAAGGAAAGCATGATTCCTTCAACCTGCTTGGAGTGCCTTGTGACAGACTGGCAGTTTGCCACAACCCCGCTTGGGACAAACAGTGTCAAACTGTGTGTGTGTGTGTGAGTCCTTCAATATTAGTAAAGCTAACTAGCTAGCTAGCTAGCTAGCTAGAGCTTAGTAAAGCTCCGTGACAGCAAAACATCCTCAGACAATCACACTACCATCGCCATGCTTGACTGCTGGTAAAAAGTACATAATAGGGGCTGTGTCATCCAAAAAGTTTTACTTTTAATTCATCAGTTCGTAGAAGATTGTTCAAGAAGTCTTGACAGACATTCAGGTGCTTACTATACATAGGTACTGTATGGCCAGCTGGTAGCAAAGTAGTTAGAGCTGCAGCCAGGTCTGAATCCCAACTCCTGCTGTAATACCCTCCATCAAGGTACTTGCCCTGAACTGATACAGTGAAAATTACCCTGCTGTATAAGTGGGTTAATAATAGAACTTTCTTCAAAGAAAAACATCAGCGAAATGAATAAATATACTATACATCCTTAAGGTGTAGCTAAACGATTAATCCAAACTTGCTAGCACAGCTCAGGGTTGCACTGATTATATAGTAGGATGTTTCAGTCCCCACATATAGATTTCTACCAGGGATTTTAACCTACAACTTTCTGACTAAAAGGCCAGCCCTTGTCCTCAAAAAAATTCTTGGGTTGTCTAACATTGGATGATGGCCCACCCGCCTTTTTCTTTGGGTGTCATCAAGGTCTGGACCCAAAACAGCGGTGGAGCGATGGCAGCCTGCCCCAGTCACCGGAGTTATCTGGTGGTCGTGCATAAGAGAGGAAATGAAAGGGATGGGACAGCACAAAAGCACCCCCCCACCTCTCCCCAGCCTGTCTGTGAATACAAAAGACACAGCTGGTCACGGTGTGTTCATAGAGCAGCTTCTTATACAAAAAATAGCTAATTAACCAAGTCCTTCTCCTTTTTCCCATGCCTTCCTCTCCAAGCTGTGCATCTTTGCATTTTACAACCCCAAGTATTGCAACCCGTCCTGTGAATAGCGGGCATTGTTTATTTTGGGCATACTGTTCGGAGTGACTGAAACAGTGCAAAGTTCTGTGAAAAACTCTTTCCTCTACATACTGTCCTTTTCACACGAAATCTTGTGTAGCGCTCGAAATGTGCCTTTGGCTATTTTTAGTCGGCAGACAGAGAAAGGACAGGAAAAAATTTGTTCATTCTCGATAATATCTGCCGTTTTGCAAAAGTCATCATGCACTGTGGTCAGTAACGGAAACCCGTGGATTACTGCAAATTGCTGCTGAAATAATAATTCATTTAGCACATTAAAAACTGTAGTCTCATCTTCATTAGTATTGCCTGTCCCAATACTTTGGCACTGAGCAAACAAAGGCTGTCTGCATAAAGACAGATAGATACTTTACTGAAGCTCGGCTCTTTCTCCTTGCAGGGTCCTTCCACCTGATCCACCTCATGTTTGATGACTATGTCTTGTATCTGCTGGAGTCTCTGCACTGTCAAGAGAGGGCCAATGAGCTGATGAAGGCCATGAAGGGGGAAGGGAGCACAGGTAAGACTTCGCCTTCCTCAAAAAGTGACATTGATCCATGCTGCAGTGGGAGAAGCAGAACATACACTTTTGTATGATAGGATGGGAAACTGCACAGTGCCTCAGAGCACCTGGGATGTACATTCCAATGTAAGTTTGAATCTGGTCCAGCATGTGTGGAATTTGCATATTCTCTCTGTGTTTGGGTGGCTTTCATCTGTGTTTCCTCCCACAGTCCAGGTGAACTGGTGGCTTTAAATTGCTCACAGTGTGTGTATGTGTGTGTGTAGGAGTAGGTACAGCCAGGTTAACCAGGTTTATCACATTGCTCTGCTACTTTGAAAGTGATTTTCAATACTTTATAAATATATTTGTGCTCACGTTCTAAAAAATGCTCAATTCACATGTTTCTCCGGGATTTGATAAAATTAAATTCTATTTATTTTTATAAAGTGCTCTTCACGTCAGAGTAATGTAGAGTGCTGAACACTTGAGGCACCACATTTGTTAACAGTATACATAAATAAAACAACTGGCAACTGAGGAGAGGAAAAGAAAAAACTCCCAGACCAAAAGAAAAGGGAGAAAATAAACCTGTGGGGGTCCACGTACCAGTGGCTGCCCAACCCTCCTGGGCAATATGTCGGGTGAAACACTTTTCACAGTGTATTGAGAATTTCTTGTGACCCAGAATCAAGAGGTGATTCCGTTCCCTGTGCAGTGTATTCCTGTATTTCGGCCTTTCATGTTGCAGACAGGGGAGAACATGTGATGCCTCCGGAAGCCACGCCCCCTCTGATGTCCCCGAGACCCTATTCACCTGCCAAGTCTGTCAACTCCGTCAGAGTTGCCGCAGGCCATTCCCCGGACACCCCTCAATCCCCCGACTACCCTGGTATCCCAGCAACCACAGGTGTGAGCCAGGGAGGACCTTCTATACTTGGTCCTTCAACAAATTTAAATTATGTAACCACAGTACTCAGATGTAGCCAGATGCAGTCATCTAACCACTTTCATTTTCAATTTTTTGACCTAATTATAAGTCCTTGGGGGGGCGTGGTGGCGCAGTGGGTTGGACCGGGTCCTGCTCTCCAGTGGGTCTGGGGTTCGAGTCTCGCTTGGGGTGCCTTGCGGCGGACTGGCGTCCTGTCCTGGGTGTGTCCCCTCCCCCTCCGGCCTTACGCCCTGTGTTGCCGGGTTAGGCTCCGGTTCCCCGTGACCCCGTATGGGACAAGCGGTTCTGAAAATGTGTGTGTGTGTGTGTGTGTACTGTAGTTAATACCGTACAGTATTCCTTAATGAATAATGCGTATTCACCTTTTCACTTGCCGGCCATTTTAAATAAAAAGTAATCTGTTGGGAATCATAAGTGAAAGGTTTTACAAATAAAATACAGTTACTGATAGATGCCAATCACTGACCGAGACCCAAACAATAACAGATATGTGCTCTGTGGCAGAGCACCCAGCCAGCCAATGTTGTTGTACAGCAAAAGGAGCGGTCACTGTTAAGATGTTACGACCAATCATTGGGACTCGAAAATAATACGATAAAGGAAATTAAAGAGATGGCCGTTTAAGTATGGGTTGTCGTAAGTCACATATGTCATAAGTTGAGGACTGCCTGCAATAATGAAATCAGCAAAGTTGTTTTATAGCTGTGCAGAGTGCAATGCTGTAAAATCCTCATCATCTATGATTTAGGAAACTAGCAGGAGCAGTTTATGGTCTTGGAAATATGTCCAAAAGGTTGAAAGAAAGGAGCAGATTCTTTGTTCTGAAACATGACAAATCACTGCTTAACTGTGAACTGCACAAGAAACTCAGAAAGGGTGTAAAATGGTTGTCATAGCTTGGCTCCTGCGTTTCTGTTTGTGACCCAGGTGCAATCCAGTCGTACACCTGGTCCCTCACATACACAGTGACCACTTCGGAAAACTCTCCCTCAGAGGGCAGCCAGCAGCTTCCCTGCATGCGTGGCGGCCCCGTGCCGCCTCCCTCGACCGCCCACCGGATGCCAGTGTATCCCCATCGGGATGAGCATGGGTATGGAGGTTTCACCTTCTGCTTTCAGCTCTCAACATACAGCTGTTTACCCAAGGTTGACCTTGCCATGTCCATCTGACGTTAAACAATCCCAATGCTCGCGCAGTCTTTTTTATGCCGTAATAAAATTAAATAATTTTTTCATCCAGATGGTGTGTAATAATAATATTAGTGGTTCAAGAAGTGCTACCACTACTTCCATTTCCATTTTCTCCTGACAGCCTTGTAGATTAATGCAATATTATCTGCTATAAATGTTTTATTTATAATAATATTTATATTTTTATATATATTTGCTATTTGAATGTGACTTCTGTAGTCAGATACTTCAGTAATATGGTTCCAGCAATATGACATTATCAGCCTAAACATCTGTGATTGATAATTGGGTATTTGCATCTAAGGCTTTAGAGAAAAGCATTTTCCAAAAATGAAAATGTAAATGTAAATTTAAATGTAAAACAGGGGCAGTAATTGGTGACCTCTGGTATTAGGGACAGCGTTGTGTGTATTTGAATCAGGGAGTCCATTGCACTATGTTGTCAGCCTGTGGCCCATGATTGGAACCATTCATTATCAATGCAGAGTGCAGGGTCACCTAAGTATACAGTCTATCCGGGACGCACGGGTTGTGAAATAGGGTACAATCTGGACGAAGACATTGTAATTTTTTGGGTCACTGATGTTTATGAGATAACGTAGCTTGCATTGGGGAAAAATGTCACAAAACTGAATAAATACTGATTTGAAAGGAACTCCCAAACCCAGGGTGGGGTTCAGCTGACTCTACAGCCTCAATTGCTTCTTCTCACTCTCCAGGTACACAGGCAGCTACAACTATGGCAGCTACTCAAACCAGCACCACCACCCCATCCAGAACCAGTACCCTGCGCTGCCTCACGAGCCGGGGATCGGAACGTCCCTCCACTACCCCGCTTACCACCGCACCAGCACACAGGTGAGTGCCAACCCAGGCCAACAGGTGTGTCTCCTTGTATTATTACAGACAGCATAGCTGTAAAATGCGACATAGGGACTGTTTTAAACTGCACATTGTCTGATTAAGACTTGTTTGCGCAGCTGTGGCTTTTGTCTGGTGACAAGGTTTGTGATTCAAATTGTTCCAGATAAGGATGGAAAGGGTTTTGTATTGTTTTATAACTGATTACAGGGTGTATTGGGGATCTAAGCTGTCAAGTGAAATCTGAATTTAATTGCATGATGACCGAAATGAATTGATTAGAATTCTGAAAAACGAGAGAAACAAGGAAAAGAATGAGTCAGAAGAAAACAAAAATAAGGTCTTTTGTGTCTTTAATATAGACAAAATGTAGATTGTGAGGTATCTATTCTTCATCATCATTTGTTGGTGAGAGTACCGCAAGTTTACCTTTTTTACCTAAATATTTTGTAACACACAGTATATAAGCCTGCAATCTGGAAATGTGAATGAGAAAAAATAGGACTTCTTCAGTTCTACATAAATACTACTGCAATCTTGTTTACTTATTTTTTAGTGACTTGTTTTTTCGTAGGATTATAACCTGATATCTTTCAAGACTAAGCACAACTCGCTTAAAAGAGCGGAGCAATTTGTTATTCACAGTTTGTCCTGGCTCAGTGTAAATTCCATAGAATTTTTTCCTTTTGAAGGTTGAATTTTACACTGCCAGTAAATCAGAGAGGAATGTTAATACAGAAGTTAACCAAAGCCGGGCTTATTAGCATGCAAATGGTGTTTCCGCGTGAACAATGGAGCGCGCTCACTGCTTGCAAGGCACATTGTACTGGGTCCCGGGCCCAGGGCTTCTGCCGCAGGAGAACGCATAGGACCGTCTGTCAGAGCAACGTCACTGCCCTGCGAGCCACCGTGGTATTCCCGCGACCTCTCCAACTAGACATGGTGCAATAACGCCAAACGTACTGGACTGTTTGTTTCTAAATGGGCTGCTAGACTATTACTAGGATTACTGAGGATAGCTGTTACTTAGAGGCTAAGACAACTTTTTTATTTTTTCATTTAGAAAAATATTTAACGTATTATTGTGCTTCATTTTTTTAATTTTTTCACATGAAACATATTAAATAGACCTGAAGTTATGAATGCTGCTGACAAGGGATAGAAGTGGCTGCAACACTGAACCTGATATTACTATTATTATTATTATTATTATTATTATAGTCTAAGTAACTATAATGTGATAGAACACAAGACTGAATAGGAATGAATGAGCAAAAAAGAGAGGAAGAGAGAGAGAGAGAGAGAGAGAGAGAGAGAGAGAGAGAGCAGTGGAGAAGGAGTGGGTTGGCGAGGGACAGAGAAGAAAAAAGGCGACAAAAGTGAGTGTGGGCTCGAAGAGGGGATGCTGAGATTGAGTGAGTTGACCCTCAGCGGTGGCAATTTTCTGTCAAGAGCCCTCCAGAGAACACGGCCTTTGTGCCCGGAGGGGATCAGTGAGGCGCAGTGTTTCGGAGCCACCCTCCTGATGGAGCGGATGTGTGCTCCCCAAGGTGACTGGAAAGGCCCGCGTGCCTCCAGTCCCCCGTGATCAGCAGCTGCTCCGCGCAGCCGAGCTCCCAGCCCCGAGCAGGGCAAGGGTGATGCCTCAAACGGCCTCACTCAATGGTCCCTTATCTGGCCCTGAACAAGGGGCCCCTGAGCTTTCGGCCTGCTCTCTGCCCCAACCCAACAGTCTTTTTCCGATCTCTTATAATAGGACTAACTGTCGTCCATGTATATTTAGAATCCCATGATAACTTCCACTTTTTCGCAGCAGCGAACTTAAATGGAGTAACAACTGCCCTGTTTTTCAAAAGGACGGGAGAAGACGCCGCAGCAGGAATTATTTCTGTACGATTTCAGTCACAAGGATGATTCATTCATGCTTTTAAGATGGAGTTTTGGCAATTTTGCTGTTTTGTAAGTGTTTTTCTGTGGTTACCCTAGGCGACCACAATAATACACCAGCTTTCTACTGACTGCTGGGAAATGTTTTTTTCAATAGCAAAAACTTTCATAAGGGCATGACTGTGGTCAAGTATTTTAACTTCTAACTTGAAAACTGTAGGTTTTAACTCAAGGAAGGGGAACTTGAACTATATATACAGATATATAATCTGTGTTGTATGATGAAAACAGCACGTTCTCTAGAGAAGGTATTTTCCTTTGTGACTGATACTCTAGTGTAAATTCTGGAAAATCAGAACAAAATTAAACCAGGAAATAATTAAAGCATTGAATAGGATGTTAATAAACTAACGACAAATACAAAATTAATGACTGTGAAATTTATTGTTTATTATGCTATTCTTGTCTGTGCAGCATAAAGTACTGAATGAATGAATGCTGCCTGAAAAGATATTTACAGTGTCTTTGAATGCAACAGCTTCTTAGAATCAACTCAAGTACACCCATCCCTCAACAAATGGGATACTTTTTTCCCCTGGAATTACTCCATTAGGTGGCTGTCCATTGTGTGGGGTCAGTTCTTTACATAAAAATATAGGGTTTCCTGGATGAAAAAACAACACCTAAAATTAAAAATGTAGGAAAATAAATGACAACATCAACATACTATGTAACATTTGTAATAAATATGATTAAATCTGATCACTTATTACTTAAATATTAAATTATTCTCATTGGCAACTTGCATTGTGCAGGTGAATAAATAATTGTTCCATTTCTGACACCGTTTGGATCACAAATCGTGAAAGAAACACTTTATTTAATATAGTGTAACAGTATTTATGTTTAAAAAGCTGTTTACATGATAAATAATTCAGCTAATATTTGCATCTTTTAACGGATTATTTCTTAAAGTTAGTACTAAATATTTGATTTTAGCTCTCGTATATATAAGTCTTTGTTGTGGTTTTTCACTGTATGGGATCCCATGATTTGAAGAAAGTGTGAACTAACCAGTGGTTTGTGCACCTTTATGCAGTACCCACTCAACAGCCAGATGTCCCGAATGGAGCCATGCTTAATGGGGGGGACCCCCAGGCTTCACCCCACACCGGTGACCCCACGCTGGCCGGATGTCCCACCAGCTAACAGCTGCTATTCCAGCCCCCCCATGCACTCCTCACGCTACCCCCCATCGGGGGATGTGTACTCCTCCTTGGTGCCGCGCAGAAATTCGGAATATGAGCATGTGCAACACTTCCCTGGCTTTGCCTACATCAATAGTGAGGCCACGACAGGTTGGGCCAAGTAGCCTCTACTTCTTGCCATCCTCTTCCACCTCCCTATAGAGGCTCGTCGACCTCAGCCAGCGGATGCCAATCCCCCTGCACTGCCCTACCTTCCCCGACCCACACGTTTCACTGGATTTGGAGACTTGAAGATTAGCACTGGAGATCATCATGAGGCGCGGTGATGGTCCAACATAGTTTCAAGTATTTTCAGAGTCTGTGGGTAATCTGACGTCCAGAGTTGTGGGAGCAGCTTGTTGGGCTGTGTGTTCTCTGGAAGGAGCAGCATGGCGGCCATAAGAGAAGGTGACCTGTCATTGCCAAGCTGTACCTTGTTTCCCTTCCAAGTGGATGTCCTTTGAGGATGTTGGTGGTGTGGGCCTCACCACTGATTGTATTCAAATCCCCACCAAGTGACTTCTGTGCGATGGTGTGCACAAAAGGGTGTCCACTTCCTTCAACCCTATGGTTCACACCTGTTTAAAAAAAACATCACAGCTGTTTGTGAACCGTTAGCATGTTTTGCCATCTTGTCAGGTCTGTTGTACGTATATTTCCTCTTTGGTGTGCTGCACAACGGAGCTGTGCAAGTTGCCACCAGCAACCAAGGATTGTCGATAACATATCAACAAGAAGTATGAGGACGATGGTGTGCGCTCAGCACAAAAACGTAACATAAGGGATTTTCTTTTCAACCAGATTACATTTTATCGTGATAAATATTTTGCATTTTCCATTGCTGAAACATTGCAACGCTGTCCTTCTGAGTGTGTATTGTGTTCAACATTACAGTCTCTGTTACTGTATTTCTATGAGAACTTACTGTAGACATATTTTCTGTCACTTTGTAACATGGTGTTTTTTTGCCACTGTTTTGCTGTCCATGTTTTGTTGCTATTGGTTTATATTTTAAAATATATGTTAGATTATAAAGAATTAACTTAGATTTGTGTGTCATAATATGCACTCAAAGTTTCTCTGGACTTATTACCCTATGGGTAAGGTGGAAACGGAAAGGAAATCGAAATGTAACTCTAGTCACTTTTTCTGTAAATAAAAGCACTCTGGACAACTTGGCAACAGCAGTCGTTTATACTGATTAAATAATTAACATTTGCTTCCACATGAAGAACTTGAAGCACAAGTAAAATTTGTATATTGCTTCTGTTTAGTTTTGAAAGAATGGTAAATGCAGCATTTACTTAATATTAAATAAGATTTCTACTCGCCAATAAATTTTTCATCACCTTCTCTGATACAATAAAACACAGTTCAAACTTTTAAGTGACGCATTATCAGTTGTATTCGAACTTATTAAGCGTTACCCTTAGCAGCAACTTGACTGTAATAATATTTTATGCCAGATAAAACTGTGTAGCTAAATTGTTCACACTAAATAATACTTCTTCTTGGACAGAATGACTTTTTAAATATACTTCTGCAGTACTAATTCATGTATTACTATATGTAATATGTGATGTATTGCTATTTGCAACATTATATGACATTTATTGTTAATTTTCTTGCATTTTGGCTGCTGTGCTACTGTATTCACTGAGATATGTGCACACTGCAAGGTATTACCTTAGATGTCTCAATAATGTGTACCTAAAGGATGCCTGTTTCACAAAAGGTAATTTAAAATTCAGAACCTGCTTGTATATGCATTATTTTTGTCAAGTGACTCTTTTTACTTCATACACAATTGTCACATATGTGGTGCAGGATGTCATTTTGCAAATCTCCTTGCCCTTTTTCATTTTCAGTTTGTTGTTAAATCTTTTCAAAATCTTTTCAAATCCTTGAAGCTGAATTGAAATGAGGATGAGGTACGGTTGGGGATAGAAACTTTTTTCAATTAGCTGAGAGCACCGCGGACACAGTGGGGGCTGGAAGGAGTTGAGAGAGGCACATCACGGAAAAAATTACATTTCAAAGCAGAGATCCTCCCGCTGGGTGGGGTCGTCGCCCCTCTGTGCTGTGAACTTTGACCTTTTTACCCCAAGTTTTGTTTCGAGACAGATCCCCTGCTTTGTGGCCCACCCGAGCTCCAATAAAAGTTCACCATCAAGGCCTGTCCATAGGAAGCCTGTCAGAGACAAAGCTTTGGAACATGGGAAAAGCACACAGCCCTAGGTCCGTCTTACCACCCCCTGTGCCTGATTTTACAGTCAGCCAAACTCTAACTAAATCACGGCCACGTCCAGATCTCGGTGGTTAACACTTCAAACCTCTTGTTCATAAAACCAACTCAGCTGACACCGAAAGGTGCAGCTTTTTATGCAGAATACTAAAAACGAAACATTTTGTAACACACAAAAGAAAAACTAATGTATGTGTAATAAGGAGAAAATACTTTACAGATATGTCATCAAAGGAATGACGCAAATCAGATGCGCTTAGTTAACAGTTAAAATACACAAGAACACGGATGATGACATGTTCCTGGAAGATAAAGTAATCATATGACATCACTAATTAAAACATCACAAAATGAATGTTATGTTGTGATTCCTGTTAATGAACACAGTAGACTAAGCACAGCTATACAAACAATAAAAGATATGAAATCTTGTATTTGTGTGAACAGTAGTTCACAGCAGTGAAAAGGTTTGACAAGAAGTTGGTAACTATTCTGTGAAGTTGATAAGTTGCTCTTCTTAGAAGGTTATTTAATTAAATCACTAAATATGAACATTTCCTTGTTTGAACTTACTTCTTCTGGATTGTGACTGAGTGTATCAGTCTCCTATACCGTGCAATCTTTCTGGAACATGACATAAAAGGTAAAAGCTCTCTATTGTTATCACATCACATGAGGTCAATGAGCTTCCCTTGCCCTGTGCTATCAGATGGATAGCAATTTTATGTCTAAATGATTCAAAATACATCAGTACTCTGATGGAAAGCGTTGTTACAAATAGTCACATCCATCAAGAGTACGCAAGAGGATGTTTTCCTGGCTGTTCTGCCAAGCTATGAGATAATCTTATTCTTGGAACCTCTTGGAAAACGAGGAGATTTTGATTTTTAAACTCTTCGGACCCTTGTTTTCTGGGCCTGCAGTTTAATTGATTTAAAACATGGTCAAATGTGTCAGAAAAATTGATTTTTTTTAAAACATTCTCAAACAACACATAATGCTCTTCCAATGGTTTAAGCAAGCAAACATGCAACAGAATCTTTACCAGCAAAAAAACCCAGAGATGCTTTTGTATTTATTAGCTGTGCTCTTTTTCTCTGGTTAGTTATGTCTGTGCTTTAATATTTAGACATACACTTCTATAAATGTATAAAAATTCATCATTTGCCACCCTGTATGCCGCAGTTAATAAAAACATTACAGAAAATATTACAGAAACAAAGCAATTCATAAGTGATTAAATTTTCAAAAAATATATTATGAAGTTAAATTTAATGCAATTTAGGGAACACTTGGTGTTTCCTATTTGAAGACCACTTAAAAAAGTATAGTGTACACTGGTTGTATATGTATATGATGCCGTTATATAAGCTTTGAATCATGTTTGCAACATTATAGATCAACAGATCCTCAATGTGCTGAGTGTTATGGCCACGCCCTTGAACCAAACGACTGCACTTCTTGTGAATCAGGGCAGCGAGATAGAAAAGGAGTCGTGCCAGCTCACTAGGTTGCGGAATCTCACTGAGACAACCATCCTCCTTGCGCTTATGTCCTGGTCTTCGCCATCCCTGGTTCCTGTTCCTTGTTTCCTGGCTTCTGACCAGGACTTCGTCTACGGATCTTCGCTCTTAATCTGACCGCCGATCGACCGACTCTTCGCCCATCCCCAAGAGCAAGAACTCGTCTGATCCCTCGGATTCAGATAACCTCTCCTGCACTTGGGTCCAACCTTCCCCGCATCCTCTGTTCTGTGTGACAGAAGATTCTGCCTTAACGATGGACCCAGCAGGAATTGAGTGCCTGCAGAACGCCGTGTCTGCACACAGGGTGCGACTCGGCTCCTGTGATCAGAGACCCTCCAGGAACTGGAACGAGCGCTCCAACAAAGAGGAGTCTCCAGGACGGCAAAAGCCGCTGCCGTGACAACAAAAACTGTCGTAGCTGACAATCGCAACTCACCTCCGATGTCAACAGAAGTCGCAATGAGGTTGCCAGCAATGGACCCCCAGCTGGCCATCCCAGAAAGGTACGATGGCTCCTCAGACAAATGCCAGGGATTTCTTCTTCAATTTGAGTTTGTGTTATCCAGCCTGCCTTGTGTATACCAGACAGATGAAATCAAGATAACTTACATGACTTCATTGCTGACCGGACCTATGCTTGCATGGGCCATGGCTGAAGAACGCACATGCCCACCAGCTATGAGGGCTTCTGAACATGGTTTGAAGCCGTGTTTAACCATCCGCTTCCGGCACGCACAGTCAGGAACCGCCTGATGACAATCCAGCAGGGTGATTGGTCCGTGGTTGCGTATTGCCTGGAGTTCTGGACTCTGGCGGAGCAGAGCGGCTGGGACTCCACAGCTCTCCTGGCTAAATTTTGGCATGGTCTGCACCCACAGATTCAGACTGAACTAGCATATCGGGGAGAAGACTGGTCCTTGGACCACTTCATCAAAACAGCGGTCATGATTGACATCCTGGCATGGGAACGAACGCCTCATCCCCGGCGGTCGTCCTCCATGGCCATGACTTCTCCTGAGGCTCCAGATCCCTTGCAGCTGGGACAAGGGCGCCTGACCTCGAACGAGAGGCAGCGTTGACTCTGAGAACAGTTGTGCTTGTATTGTAGAGGTTCCAGCCACTTCCTAGCTGACTGCTCTGTTCGACCATCCACTAGACACCCCCACCCGGAACCACAGGTTAGCGCTCGGCGTCACCCCAATCACCAAATGACTGTGCCTGTAATGACGTCCTTGGGGGAGACAGGAGTAGAAACACATGCTCTGGTAGATTCGGGGGCTGCTAGTTGCTTCATGGATATCGTATTTGCCAGAGGTCATGCCTTCCCCACATGGGACTGTGAGGTCATGTTACGGGTCAGCGCACTCGATGGACAGCCCGTGTACCGGGGTGGTGGAGTCGCAAACAGAGCCGCTACAGGTACAAGTCAGAGCATGCCATGCCAACAATCTCGTATTCTTTTTGATCAGGTTGCCTGACATACCTGTCATTCTGGGGTTCCCCTGACTCGTCAAGCATGACCTGGTTTTTCTTGGAGTACAGGCGATCTAATTGCTTGGGGACCGCACTGCGCAACCAGGAACACGCCGGTTTACTCAAGCCTCTACCTTTCCCAGCGCAGCCCTGGTCACACGTGGCGATCGACTTCCTGGTTGATCTTCCCCCGCCGGAGGGAAGCACCATTGTCCTGACCATTCTAGACCGTTTCTCAAAGGCGTGTCGGCTGATTCCCCTGTCCCGGTTCCCAACGGCCCTAGAGACCGCAGAGGCCCTGTTCCAGCATGTTTTCCGCCCATGAGTGTGTTCTACGGGCTCCCAGAGGATATTGTTTCCGATATCCACAATTGGACATCCAAGGACCACAATTCACGTCATGGGTATGGAAGGCGCTTTAGCGCCAGTTAGGGGTATCACTGAGCTTGACCTCCGGATACCACCCACAGGCGAACGGGCAGGTAGAGAGGCTGCACCAAGACATCGGCTGGTTCCTACGTAATTACTGTGGCCAGAAGCAACATCAGTGGACCCGGTTTCTACCATGGGCGAAATATGCCCACAACTCCCTGTCACACTCATCTATGGGTATCTCTGCTTTTCAGTGTGTCTTTGGCTATCAGCCACCCTGTCCCCCTGGCATCCATGCTCCAGCGACGGGCCGGCAGTGGACGCCTGGTTCCGGGGAAGTGAGGAGACACGGCAGGCTGTTAAGGACCATTTCCGGCACAGCAACAACAGGTACAAGGAACAGGTGGATCGCCATCGCCCCCACCTCTCCTTCCGTCCAGGTCAATGGGTCTGGCTCTCCACCAGGGACCTGCAACTACGACTCCTGTCCAAGAAGCCTGTGCTATATCGGTCCCTGTATGATCATCCACCAGCTCACTCCAGTAACCTATCGCTTACAGCTGCCCCCGCACCTGCAGGTTTGCCCCTCGATCCATGTGTCACTCCTCAAACTATACAAGACGTCACAGCTCCAGGCCCCTTGTAACACCGCACCTCCCCCTGCCGGTCCAGGTGGATGGTGCCCCAGCCTACACAGTCGGCACTCCTAGATTCTCAATTCCGGTGAGGGGGTATGCAGTACCTGGTAGACTGGGAGGGGTATGGCTCTGAGGAGAGATGATGGGTGCCTGTGTGGGACATCTTAGGCCCGACCCTGATTTCGGATTCCCACAGGGATCACCCAGACCGGCTGGCACCCAGGCCCAGGGAGCGCCTGCCCAGAGCCCGTAGGGCAGCAGGTGCTGCTTGTGGGATGGGGGGTACTGTCACATCTATGTCCTCGAAACAAACAACCCCACCTGTTGTGAATCAGGACAGCGAGATATAAAAGGAGTCACGCCAGCTCACTAGGTTGCGGAATCTCACTGAAACAACCGTCCTTCTTGTGCTTATGTCCTGTTGTTTGTCATCCCTGGTTCCTGGCTTCTGACCATTCGCCTTGCCCTCAGACTTCATCTATGGATCTTCGCTCTCACTCTGACTGCTGATCGACCAAATCTTCGCCCGTCCCCAACAACGAGAACTTGCCTGATCCTTCGGTTTCAGATAACCTCTCATGCACTTGGGTCCAACCTTCCAGGGTCCTCTGTTCCACGTGACACTGAGACAGGGAGATGTGTTTACAAGGATTTTATTGTTTTTAAGACAATCTGCATTGAGAAAGGCACACAGCCCGAACAGCCAAAATAGTTTTAATTTTAAATATTTCTCTAAAGAATACATTCTTTCAAACTGCATTACAACCAAAAATATAATACAAACATCACATAATGAAGACAAGAAGAGAGCCAAGTGTAAAAGCCACTTGAGCGCAATGGTTACACAGGCACTGCTCAGTTCTTTGGCTAAAATATTTACCCACAACATTTTCAAAAGGAAAAGGCTATCATTACAAATTATTCAAAGAATGTAACACCAAAGGCGTTAATTGGCAATAAAGGGTATGACAGGGAAGATATAAACCAATTTTATTTACTTCATATGCAAATATACAAATTGGACAAAAAGAGTTTGAATAACCAACCATACAGAAAAGCCAAACAAAACACCTTATTAGCACAATAATGAGCAGCAAATAGGCACCGGCAGGATGAACAATGCCGAGGACTGTGCAGACTGGGCGTAAACGGAATCACGGGAGACAAAGGAAAACTACAATTGATGATGAATTCCAACAATAAAAATACAGACACAGCAAGGTACTTACTCCCAAACAATGGATCATTTAACTCCAAATTAATGTATGTTAAATGTATAACTTCCATGGATTCTTATACGACAGATTTCACCCACAGAAACTTTGCAAAAATGTATTGCTAGCAAAAGCCAAGTTATAACACATTGGCTCTACAGAGAGCTGTGCACAAGAGATTCCCTTGCAGTCTGAATAAGCTTTAATTCTTCTGCAAATAATACTGAGATAAAAGTGCAAAATGCAACAGTGTAAAGTTCCTAGAGACCCATTCAAACAGACTTAGTACTGTGACCAAAGCAAAAGGTGCCTTCACAAGGCATTAGGGGGTGCACATTTTTACAATAAAGATACTGAAAGTTTTTATTTTTAATTATTGCTTTCCTAATAATGACTCATTTGTTTTTTCACTTTTAGCAATTAAATCTTACTAAAGATAAAACGGTCTGGTATGATTTGTCCCGATTTTAGTGTTTACATCAACAAAAGGTGAAATTTCAATAAGGGTTTATAGACTCTTCATATCAGCTCTTGAAGTAAAAATTTAAAAGTCAATCTTCTACTATCACTGAGTGTTCTCGGCGAAACTAAAACAATCCTCATAACTACAGAATAAGGGCCTCCCTAATCACTGAGCTCCTCACTCTGTCAGGGAGGGTGAGCTCTGGCACCATGCACAAGAACCTTATTTCTGTCTAATCTTGCTATAATCTTTTTCTTTTGGTTGCTACCCACAGTTCACGTCCACAGGTGAAGACAGGGATATAGATGATGAGGTTTAGTGGATCACATCATCTGTGAATGGCACCAATAAAACTCTGGTATCCACAGCCTGGATACTCTCAGAACCCCTGCTGCACCTTGGTGTCTTGAACGCCATGAAGACCACAAGCAGAAGGTGAGACAAGACAGATGCTTAGAGATGTCTGACGTCTACACTGAATGAGTCTGACAATGTTGAGAAAGTAGATACAGCTCTCGCTCTACAGACACAAGAAATGCACGTTGCTCAGAAGCGGCCTTCCGACCCCAAACTCCTGCAGCACCCCCTTCCCACAAAATCCACAATGCACCTCCTGAATCTGTGGCTCAGAAGTTAGTTATAACTTCCTCTCTAGCACTCTGCCATAGGCTCTCCTAGGAAGGCTGCAATGTGTGATTCTCAATAGTTAGAAAAACATCTCTCAATCTCCCTTTCTGAAGACGGGATCCCTCACACATCTGCCAGTCCAGTAATACTCAACCAGCTTTCAGTCCAATACTCAATGTCCATGTCAACCAAAAGACACCCCAACAACATCCAACAGTTTCAGCATTTCTGAACGAACGTCAGCCACCTCATCTACAGTCCAGCCACAGGAACCTTAGCCTGAGAGGTGAGCTACAGTCCTTCAGAAACTTGTGGCACTACCTCCTGCGTTAAGGGCCCTTTTATTCAATTCAGAAGGTCCTCAGAGAAGGTCCTGTCTGATAATCAGGCCTCCTATCTTTCTGTTACAATTGGTTTCCACCAATGGGTTCATGATCTACTGCCAAAACAGGAACTGATTACCTTTATACTGTTGCTAAGGGGGGCGCGGTCTTGCTCTCCGGTGGGTCTGGGGTTCAAGTCCTGCTTGGGGTGCCTTGCGGCGGACTGGCGTCCCGTCCTGGGTGTGTCCCCTCCCCCTCCGGCCTTACGCCCTGAGTTGCCGGGTAGGCTCTGGTTCCCCGCGACCCCGTATGGGACAAGCGGTTCTGAAAATGTGTGTGTGTGTGTGTGTGTGTGTGTGTGTGTATACTGTTGCTCCTTGCAGCAGCCACTGTAGTAGGCATCTTGAACAGTGACCATTTGAACTTCATGTCTCTAACTTATCATGGAATACCAGATAACCTTTTCTGGAGGTGGGAGTTAAACATCACAAACTGGACACCTTTACTACTCGCTAATGGAATCCACTGAATTTCATAAGCAGTGTTCATCAGTGAAGATTAAATTATGGTATGAACAAATTTTGAAATGTATTTTGGAAATGTCTGTACCAATCTCTGTAAATACTGATATATCGAGAGATGTAAGGACCTTTATTATAACAAGTAATTACCTAAACTAGCTTGTCTGTGTAAAAGAGCACCACATCTTTGGCTGTGTCATGTGAAAGGCAATTTGTCTCACATGCCATGGGCAGCATGTGAAAATGGGGTTAAAAAATACCTTAACAAAACTTAAAAAACCATTATTTGGGGGTACAGCCAAGATCTGTATTAGGACCAGTATTATACTGTATTTTATGAAGGACGTCATGATCTACCACACCGCGTCAGGTAGTGAGGTGATTTAGAGTTACTACCTGACCGAAAGGCTGCAGGTTCGAATGGCACCTCCTACTGCAGTACCCTTAAAACACGTACGTAGCCTCAACTGATATTGTCAAAATGATTTAACTAACTGTTTAACAGGAGAAATCATCATAAATCGCTTTAGAGAATAGGGTCCGATGTAAATACTGCACTGTGGTGGTTATGGTACTCACGTGACTTGGACACGCCTCCTCTGTCAAAGGGCCCCTGACGTGTCGGGGTCAAAGTTGACGGGTGGAAGCCGGAAGAAGGCGTCGCTACAGCTGTCTGACTGTTCGTCCACAGAGGGGGTGGAAAAACAAAAATCAAAGGGGTTCGAATCGCAGCGGGCTCGCCGCCGCGGACATTTAGGTGCGCGCTCCACGGGAACATGGACCTGAGCAGCATTCTGTCGGAGATGGAGAGCGACAACGAGGAGGAGACCGAGCGGCGTCTGCGGCAGTACAACCAGGAGGTAAGGAGCCCGCCTCCTGTCCCACTCCCAGCACGAGCCGCCGCCGCCTTCGTCCCCGTGGTTCGGGCTAAAAGCGCCGCTCGTCGGCGTCGCGCTGTAGCGATGTGCGTGAGGGAGTGACGCTGCTTTTTGTTTTGCTGCTAGCGGGATGCTCTGCTGTGGTAGCCGCCTTCCCTTCCGTTTCAATTTCACACGTAAGCACCCTTCCACGACGAAGTTGAAGCTGTCACAAATGATTCAATTCAAGACAATTGCGACTTCAACTCGTTTGCTCTGTTCATGCCAGCGTGAAGTGTGAAGTGACGGCTTTGTTAGCCCAGCTTGCTAACGAGTGCGCTGCAGGTCACTCCTTCGCACGGGATACCGCCTCCCTTTGCCAACAACATGATGGGAAAAAATATCACTTTTTTTTAAAATTATATCATTTGGCCTGTAACGGGGTTTTTATCGGCCTGCCTTGCTCCGTGTGTTTTGCTGTTCTTTCGGGTTCAGCGGTTGCTCCCCGCTGACCTCAAACAGGCTCTCGCGCCCCTCGCACATGTGTCATTCACGCCGCGCGCGCGTCTCGAGTCGCGCGGCGTTTTTGCCACATCGGTTTATTGTGACGTTAACGTCGCGTCATAGAGATTTATTGTGTGTGTGTGTGTGTGTGTGTGTGTGTGTGTGTGTGTGTGTGTATGTGTGTGTGTATGTATATATATATATATATGAATGAACTCTGGCTGTTCCGTCAGAGTTCAAACAGATAATTTACCTTTCAATTTGCAAGACCGGACATGCCCATTAAGAAATATAGAACTATTGCCAACAATTGCTGAAAATTTTTTTTTTTTTTTTAATGCCCCACTTAAGTTTAAGTCGAAATACAGCACAGTTTCTTGATTTTCGGAATAAATCAGTTCCTGAACGGTGCTGATACCGAAATTTCGGACACCCAAAGCCTATTTCTGTTTTCAATGGAGAGATAATTCGTTCTTAACCCACCCGAAATGTCAAACCATTTTCCTCAAATGTCCCTAAACCACAGTATAGTACAATACTTGTACTGTATAACGATCAACCCGTGATTTCAACGTGATATAATATAGTAGTAATTATAGTGAATTTATTCATTTAGCAGACATTCTTATCCAAAGTGACACAAACGTGAGAAAACAAAAGAAAAGTACGTTACCCCAACAGACGGAGAGGTGGGTGCAGACACAGGAATCACTTCACCATTGTTTAACACTTAATTCTGGTCACTTTCCTGTTTTTTTTTTTTTTTTTTTTTTTTTTTTTTTTTGGACACACTTTGGGTTAAACAAACAAATTGGGTTATCAGAAACCAAGAGCCATTATACCAAAATTTTGGACAAAGACAATTGAATTGACTGAATGCTAACATACTTTTTACTTTATCGTGATTGAAGCAGTGTCTCTCCATGTTGCTTTGCCTCTTCAGAACAGTCGCACCTTCACTTTTGACCAAAAAGAAGAGGACAAGCGAATCGTAAGTGTTTGTCATCTCAAGTTTGAGGCATTCAGCTAGACTTGATATTGGCCCCTTAAAGATGGCAGCATTCATAAAAAAAAAAAAAAAAAATATATAAATACAGTTGTGTTTATTCTGTTTATATAGCTACTTTATTTTGACACATCCTCATGACTTAAAGAAGGAATTAGTTGGATATTCATTGTAAGGATGTCAAGTGTCGGGTTAAAAGGTTGAGGTTTAGCTTTGATTTCACGTGGCCGTTAATGGCAGCCACAACCCCTGACCTCTGACCTTACAGCGGCTGTGTCGGGGTCTGCTCACGGTACTGCGGCGGTCCGTCAGAACCCAGTGTCAGCGGGTCTGCTTGGAGACATTGCGCATCCTGTCCCGGGACAAGAGGGTTCTGAGCCCCGTGGCCACGCGTGAAGGCATGCTGGTGTTGGCCGGGCTGGCAGGTCTCGTGGTTGCCGAGGAGATGGGCGACACCCCCGGCGAACAGCAGAGGGAAGACGAGGATGGGAAGGAGGAGGTGTCGGTGGAGGCACTGAAATGCCTCTGCAATGTGGTGTTCAACAGCACTGCTGCTCAGCAGGTCGCCGTTGACATCCAGCTGGCCGGCGGCCTCTGTCGGCGCCTACAGGTCACCCACACCTCCTGCCATGAGGTGGGCCTCTTCTCCCTACGCCTGCTCTTCCTGCTCTCGGCCCTACAGCCAGACTTGCGCGTTACCTTGCGGCAGGAGCAGCGCGCGATGAGCCTGCTCACCAGCGTGCTGGAAAAGACCCTAGGTGTGCGCTGGGTGGGGCCCTACGAGGTTGCTGCCCCTGAGCCCTCGACACCGCCAGTCCAGGCTGAGGCAAACGAGCGACTCATGGAAGTGATGAAGACCTTGTTCAACCTCACCCTCGCCAACAGCACAGAGGAGGTGAGTGACATGTCGCTCTCACATTTCGTTAACATTATTTAAACGTTCGATTATACACAGACAAGAACTCATCTTTGAAAGTCTAAAGAGCCGATTTGACAGCTTAATAAAACAGATGGCGATGATTTATAGTAAATGAAGAAAATATCTGACTTATTTAGTAATTTTTATTAATGCGCACTCTCGCTTGCTATCAGTAACTGCTTTTCCTTAGGCAAGGTTGCAGTCATCCAGAGCGTATCCTGGAAGCCTAGGCTACAGTTTATTTTGCACCTGAGAAGGAGCAACAGACCATTATAGAACTTGCAGAAAATGTTAACAAATATAACACACACACTGTGCTGAAGCTGCTTGTCCCGAGTGGGGTCGTGGCGAGCCGGAGCCTAACCCGGCAACACAGGGCGCAAGGCTGAAGGTGGAGGGGACACGCTCAGGATGGGAAGCCAGTCCGCCGCAAGGCACCCCAAGCGGGACTTGAACCTCAGACCCACCGGAGAGTGGGACCCGGCCAAGTCCGCTGCACCACCGCACCCCCCAATTTAACAAATATAAAATTACAGGAAAAAAAATCTAATTTCTGGGAGTTGGCCAGTTAACTATGCAAACGTGCAGTATTCATCAGCTTCTGGCCACTTTCAACTTTCTTTATTATCTATGACTTTAAAATGTTAATAATGCAGATATCCCTTGATCCCCCCCTGGGTTTGATTCTTTGATAAAACTGTCATATTTAATATACATAATTTTAACATTCTAATTGGAACTACATTAAATCAAATTTAAAATAAGATGTTAATTTACTTTATCCCATAAACATGTGCAACATTCCTCATGGGTCACCAGACACAAGCTGTAAACACTGGAAGGGACATAAAGGCAGTTCCACACTGCTGTTTGGGTGCATTTGACATCCATCTAATGGCTCAATGTTGAAAACACGGATTGCTTTCACTTTGCAACCCAAAAATTTTAGAAAAGTGAAGAACATGCTATTTGAAAAAAATTGGGTATTTAAGATATGAACATTTGTCCACCTGGAACAGTCATAACATGAACTGGTGTATATTCTTTGGGCGTTCTTATAGCGTGAGCCTCATACAGAAATATCAGATTAGATTCATTAGGAATTTTTTTTTTTCCTATCTCCATGCTATTTTTAAAATAAACAATGTTGTATTTAGTTGAGGACTTTTTTTTTTATAAGACTAATGTGGCAGAGGTTTCTTCTCAGTGACAATGGAACAAAATTTGGAAATAACATTTGCCTTGAAACATCATTCGTTAATGTGGGCTTTTTTTTTTTTTTTTTTTGAAGTTTTATTTGCAAACCAGAAGTAACCGAGCAACTCGTTTCAAGTCTCTGAAAGACTGTGGGTGGAAATCTCATGAGCTTCCAACCTTTCCCTTTATAAACCATGTCTTAGCTGATAAACCCCTTAATGGTACCAAAGCTACGAAACCTCTTTTAAGCCCCTCTTGTTTCTGCATGGCCTGTGTTAATTGGCTCAGAGGGATCAGGAAGCTGTAAGGCCCCCCCCCATTCCTTGTAAGTGCATCACGCTGAACCCAGAGCAGCCCCCCCCCCCCCCCCACCTCTTTGGGGTCAGCACAGCTGTATGGAAGTATATACATTATACTCCGAGGTCCTTTGCTGTTAATCTATTTAATGCAGGCAATGACTCTTATTCTGTGACTATTTGAAAATGTTCCCTTTTATCCCTGTAAAAAATATTACATTAAATTTTTTGTTCATTATATTCTCTTCCAAACTCGAGTTTACATTTATTCATTTAGCAGACATTTTTGTCCAAAGCGATGTACATCTCAGCAAAAAATACCATGTGTACATTACATTAAGAGGAAGAGACATGGCTGCAGACATGTGATTCTTGAGTAAACCTAGTTTACTATCCACTTGATGAACCGATGTTCATCGATCAAGTAGGTGCATAAATAATTTATCCATACATCATATGCAAATTGTCACCTTAGACAAAGGTGTCAGCTCAGTAAATAACCTAGCATGTCGTGTAACATTGGAAGTTCATTTTTGCATTTCTACAAATAATGAGGTCTTTTTAACTTGGGCTTGACGGTGGTGCAGTGAGTAGCGCTCTGACCTCGCAGCATCTGGGCAGTGTGAGGGGGACATGGGTTCGAGCCCTGTTCACTCTGTGTGGAGTTTGCGTGTACTCTCGGGTTTCCTTCTGTGGTCCTAAGACATGTGTCTCAGGTGACTCTAAACTGCCCTTAGTGTGTGTGTGTTCCACTGGTGTATGGATGAATGACAATTGGCGAAATGTGCTCACTAAAATGTGTGTGTGTCTCTGGTGGGTGGGTTCAAGGTTTTTATGGAAGGAAAAGCTGTTCTGGGACTGACCTCAGATGTGTTGTTTTAGTAATCCTTTCTGCTTTTACTCTCCTAATCCTCACATCTTCCAAGGCCCAGTCTCTTTCCGAGAGCCCGGGGCTCAGGTGATTATGTTGTGTATATATTGTCTTTGTTAACCTTCAGTGTCTCTCGATCCCTCCCCTTTGAAGATTAGCAGATTAGTCTTAATTGTCGCTGTTGCTTCAATAGCCACTTAGTATTTATGGTGCAGCTGTTTGCAAGCAGTCATTTTGGACACAGTGGATTAGTATCAGCACATACAGCTAATGGTCATGCTTAATAAATATTGAAACAAGTGCATTGATTTTGGTAGTAAAATGACAATGTATGTTTCAGCTGAGAATCAAGAGGTCTGTTCTCCATTAGAATGCGTTTTCCATTTCCAGTTTTTCTTTTCTTGATAATGTTCTTGATTTACTTTAAAATGTTTGTTTCAGAAGCCATGTATTACTAAGAGTTTGAGTGAGACCCACTCCGATGCACATCAACTTGTGAATCTTTGCAAATGGTCCCACAGCTTAGCTGACTTCTTCTGTGGCCCTTCTTTCCTGTTTTCAACATTATTCCAAACCTTGCCCCCCAGCACACACACATACATATACACACACACTCAGCCCCCTCCCTTAGTCCAGCTCCAGTCACCTCTGTTCTCTTGACCCCACCCCTGCCTTTCCAATGACTGATGTCAGGCCGCTCTGAGCGTCATGATGTTGTACATCCTTCATTTGATAGGATGGTGACCATCACCAGCTACGCCTCATCTGTGCCATCATGCGCCATGTTTTGATGCTAAAGACTGAGACAGAGGAGAAAACGGAGGAAGCGCACAGGTTGGCACCCCCCGGCTCGTCGCAGTGCACATCGCATGTTTTCTGGATGTGTGTGCAGCATGCTGACACGCTCGCACTCCTCATCCCGTAGTCCACCTTATAAACTGGAAATTATTTTGCATGATGATGCAACATGCTTCTTCAGTGTTACATGAGGCTACCGCAAGTTGGAGAGATGCACCGGTTTTTTCCAGTTCATTTGGCTTCATCACCGACATCTACGCGTTTTTACTTGTATTTTCTCGCTGCACTTTTTTGTTAATATTTTGTTCTCATAATTGTTAACAGCAATGATAACACATTTCAAATACTTTTGGGAAATGAACGTGTCTAGCTTTTCTAGGGAGTTTTCTGGAATTCCAGATTGCGATTGTGTCCCTCTGTAATAATGTAAGGGTGACTGACACCGAATGAGCTCTTGTCAGTGACGTTCACGCACGCACATCTGTGTGCGCGCGCGTATGAGGGACACTGGACGAAAGAGGGTGCAGGCTTTGAGTGCTGGGGGTGTCAACTTGTAGTGATTGATGACCCCCCTCCTCACTGCCCTCAGAGGTGGACCTTTTGGATTCCTCCGCTTACCCTTTGAGGAATGCCTGCTTGCTCCATTGTGGAGAGCTGTCCGCAGGCTCGGCCCTGTGACGCCTGCAAAATACCGTCAAACGCAACAATGGCTCGTGAGGCATTAATTACTCAAACTGTATTCTGCACCTGAAAGGGCAGAAAAAACAGGCCGAGGATTCCTCCTGAACAGGGCTGGTGATGCCGACTCTACAGCGTGGGTTCATTAGTCTTTTTAAATAATTGCAGTGCGTTTAGCAGTCCTTTTTCGTCACAATTGTGAAGTTCGGTCTGAACTGTTTTCAGTGTTTTACCCCTCACTGTTTACTGAAGCAGCAATAGTCTTGTTTCCACTTATTAGAAGGTGACTGCCATCAGAATGAAACATTGAACTTTACTGTGGTTTCAGCTGTAGTACAGATGCTCCTCAATTTATAATGGTTCGACTTACGTTTTTTTCGACTTTACGATGGTGAGCTGGCAATAGGCATTCAGTAGAAACTGTACTTCGAATTTAGAATTTTTTTTTTTTTTCCCCCTGAGCAAGTGATATGCGGCGCGATACTCTCTCGCGATCGGCATCTCCCAGTCTGCCTCGCGGTTGTGTTTTGTGCATCCATAATGTCACAGAAATGCCCATCTGTGTTTCCTGCTACTGTGGGAAGAAGAAGAGGAGGGCAATTACTCTTGAGGAGAAAATCGAGATAATTTCCCAGCAAGAAGGCAGCAAGCCTGTAATGGCCGTCATTACTAGACTATGATGTTCGGTAGGTTAGGTGTATTAAATGCGTTTTCGACTTACGATATTTTCGACTTACAATGGGTTTTGCGGAACATAACGCCATCGTCAGTTGGGACCACCTGTACTACGTTTGGTACCTGGTCTTAAGATGCACATTGGTTCAGTGCATCTTTTAACATCTTCCTCTGAGCATGACCCTCCAGACTACTATATCTACTATAACTGGCCTTGTCATATTGTCATCATCATTTGGGACCCCAGTTCTGTTCTTTCCAGAGGGCCAGTGTGTTACCATGTGTGCCACGTATTTCCATACCACAGTGAGCATGGCGGCACCTGCTGTAGCTTCAAGTTTTTCTTCACGTTTCTGCAAAAACTACAGTTGTAAATGTTGCTGTTAAATACAGCAGTAAACGTATGAAACATTCATGCAGACACACTAGTAGAAATAGAATGACACAATACGAAAGACTCTTTTGCATGAACAAAATGCTAATTTTGGAATATCAAGCATGCTTTTTTTAAAAAAATAATTTAACCAGTCGTACTCTAGTAATTGTGTATAACATGCAGATAATGCTAACACAATGTCTAGACCATTGATTTTTTTTCCAGATTTTTTTTTTTTTAAATTTAAATTCTGAAATCCACTCAGTGCTTGTAACTGTGTTAAAGACCTAATGAGATTAACTCCTTGTAACTCTCACCCACTGTGACCAGTAAGGTCTGCAAGATTTTGACACTCTAAGAAAAGGGTTTCTTAAACATGGTCTACGCTTTCTACTTCTCGAGACTTCCTTCTGTGCTGATGAGTTTTAGATCAGTTTCTTTTTCTTTCAAATTTAGGCAGTGTCTTCATGAAAGTATTTAATTCATGCATGTTTGTTCATGTCTTTGCTTTGCTGGTGGAATGCAGTGGCATGCGGTTCAAACGGCTCTTTTTTCTCTGCAGCCATGCCATCAATCTGCTCAGCAACATGCCCGTGTACTGTCTGGATGTGCTGATAGACCTGCCAGTCCGGGGCGGGCTTGAACAGCATGGTGGGAAGAACATGGAGGTGGTGCAGGCACTGCTGGACTTCATGGAGAAGAGGATAGACAGGGTGGTGTCCCTAGTCCTTGATGTGTCCACCTGAAGGAACATTTGGTTGACACTGCGGTAATCTGTCCTGACAGAGCTTTTGTGTATGATCACATACTTAACACCTCTCTTTCTAACCAGGGTGTCAACTACAAAGAGGGACTGACGCCAGTTCTCAGCTTGTTGACGGAGAGCTCCAGGCACCACCGAGAAATCCGCAGATTCATTAAAGCACAGGTGGGCTGCTGCCTGATCTCTAAGACCCTGCGAAGCTGCCGTTCCACTCACCTTCCACCTGACTTTCCCACTGAATTCCTGCAGGTTCTGCCTCCGCTGAAAGACGTGAAGAATCGGCCAGAAGTTGGCACAACCATCAGGAATAAACTGGTGCGCCTTATGACCCATGTGGACATGGGTGTGAAGCAGAGCGCTGCAGAGTTCCTGTTCGTCCTCTGCAAAGAAAGTGGTGGGACAGCACATCTTGTTTTGTTTATATTACTTGGAAAATGGCCCTTGAATGACCAGTGACAATGCAACTAAACAATGACTCGGATTATGTGACTCAGCCTGTTTGAATATAATTTTCTTCTTCTGCTGTCTTAACTTCATACAGGCACTTGTGATAATACTTATGATTGTACCATCCATCATTGTTCTGGGTCCTCTGTAATTCATGCTCAGAAAATCCCATTGGCCAGATGGGGGAGGAGGAGGAGGAGAAGGAGAAAAAAAAACCACTGATGTGGTTATTTATAAAGCATCAGGAAGGGATTCTTAATATTTTTCATAATATCTTGTGGGAATCTACACTTTTTCAAGCTCCAAATCTTAGCAGTCAGTGACTGTACACAGGTGCACACCACATAGTGTCAGGAAACCAGTGTAATTGTTTTGGTGGTGGGGTCCCAGCTCCCTCTGAATGCCCTCTGTGTCACCCGCCAGTGGACAACCTGCTGAAGTACACGGGCTATGGAAATGCAGCTGGACTCCTGGCGGCGCGCGGGCTGCTGGCCGGGGGCCGAGGGGAGGGTCAGTACTCTGAAGATGAAGACTCGGACACAGAGGAATATAAGTCGGCTAAGCCCTTGTGAGTGAATGGATCAAAAGTGATCATTTTTATTTAATTTTAAAGCTTGGTATGACACATGCAATAATGAAGGCATGGCATCTCTGGATACAACAAGAAGGGGAGAGGATGTCTTCTCTTATGGCAGGCAGTCATAGCTGACACCAATGAGTAGATTGTTGAGATTAAATCTACAGTTTCTCTGTGTCCGGAGATTCAAGTCAACAATGGTTGAAACCCATGCTGCCACAGTGTGTTTAGTTTTGAGGTTCTTTGGCTGTTTTTTCAAGCAGGAGTGGAAATAAGCAAAGCACAGGCTGATTTAAACATCCAAAGTGGTCATGGTGGACCACACACTGTAATCAAAGTGAGGAAGACTGCTGGTCCCACACTTGCATGTATTTATTTGGCAGATGCTTTTCTCCAGAGTGACTTCCACTGAGCTCTATGTAGTGTTATCAGCCCACACCTTATTCACCAAGGTGACTTACAATGGGTCACTCATCCATACATCAGTGGAACACACTCTCTCTGCCACTCACACACTATGGGGGAACCTGCACAGCATGTCTTTGGACTGTGGGAGGAAACCAGAGCAGCTGGTGGAAACCCGTGCAAACACGTGGAGAACATGCAAACTCCACACAGACTGAGCGGTGATCGAACCCACATCGTCTTGCACCACCCAGGTGCTGTGACAGCAGCGCTACTTGCTGTGCCACCCACTTACGAGAATTACGTTGACGTCAGGACTTGCGTCACTGAAGACCTAGTGACGGGTCCATAAACTTCTTTAATTTGTCACTTGTTGAAATGCAACAGCATTGAATGAATTAGGGCTTTTGAAGCATGCATAATATCACAGCAGTAAAACAAAGGTACAGATCTCCTCTACCACTCTTTCCCCTCCCCATCTAATCTGTCCATTAAAACACTGATCTTGAGTACCGGCCATCTGTGTGGAATTGTTTTGCTCTGTAAACTGTTGCTCATAGAACTGAACAAAGTCTTTTTTTTCAAATGGATCTTTAACAAGTTTAACTTTTTTGCTGCATCCCCCCCAGTATAAATCCCATAACGGGTCATGTGGAGGAGCCGATGCCAAACTCCATTGAGGAGATGACTGAGGAGCAGAAGGAATATGAAGCTGAGAAGCTGGCCAACATGTTTGACCAGCTGTCAAGGTATTGTTTCCTGCGAGTCCATTTTTTTTACGATGAAGGATGTATTCTTTAGTATTATGAGAATAAGCAGTGAAATGGTCTTAAGGAAAGTGATGAAAATGACAGTACCGTTTAGACGCTCCAGCATGCTGTCATCCGGCAGAGCGTGTCCAGGTGGGGTTTGGACCAGTTGTCCCCACTGTGTGTTCCCTGCCAACCGGTTCATTAAAGCAAGAATCTCCACATTGGTCTCACCTCAATTACCGTTTTTCGCTGCAGCACTACTGCATTCAGTAGGAGTCAATGGAGCCAGCCAGCTCACCGGCCCGCTCGCATTACAAACACCGCATTAATTACCGGCTAATTGGAGTGCCCAGTGGTCTGCAGGACTAGAGCTATTATGTCCTGTATTCTGTTTTTGATAATATATACATATCGCTCCTTTATAGTATCCCCTTTATTCATTAAAAATGCCAAACAATGTCCACTAACAAGGAAAGGACCTACAGAGAGACTCAATTAGAGGGGGTTTCAATGAGTCTTCGAGCACGAGAGGGCGCTGGCCATTGGTTGGTGGGGAACAGCGGTAATGAGAAGCACGTGTCTGATAGAGGAGGATTCCTCTCCCCCCAGATCAGGGCTCCCCCCAGGGTAAGGGGGGGTGTGATTGTCAAGAACGCCACCACCCCTGGGCTGCCTCTTGGGAGATCTGCCATGTCAGGCAGGAATGCACTTCACCTGCTGCTTAATTGTGGGTTGCAGCCAATTACCAGTGACTTTCATGTCCATATGAGGGGCATCATCCATGAGGCTAATTGGCCAGGAGGCAACAAGGAGAGTGAGGGGGGGGATCGGCTTTGTCTTTTTTCTTCATCTTTTTTCCCCCCACCTTGTTACACCCCATCATGTTTGCCAATAGGTAGGAAAAATCTCCGTTGGGTGTTACTGAAGACATTATATGTATAGATCTCCTAGTTTAGGAGGGAGGAAGGCGCTACCTCTCTGGCCTTCTAAGTGCCCTTTCTTGCTTTAAGATGACTTCAGGGCTGTGCGTGTGCCTCCTGAATTGCTGTGTACTTGATTAGTGTTGATGCGCTTTTGGAACACCTCAAAGAACGTGATTCTCCTTAACATGGCTGGAAAATGTACCCATGCTTTGCATATCTTTTTACTAGTTTTCTCACTGGTACATGTTTAGGGAGAATTTTAATTAAATTTAGGCTTTTGCTGTCCTTCATTTTTGCTGTTCTTGACTTAACATATACAGTGGTGTCATGCGTAGCAAGAGCCATTGTTATCAGATGATTGCGTGCTTTGAATATCTTGGTGAGGCTGTACTTTGTGAAAAGAAGACCACTAGTCTCCTGTCCAGCAGCCTAAGGCCTCTCGTGTCATCCGTTGAGTGCTCAGCAGCTACGCTTGGCAAGCAACATCAGATTAGTCTGGAAAATATTTTAATGGATTGACTTCAAGTGCAGGTCTTTGCAAAGGTGTTTAGGCTGGCCAGAAGTACTGAGAAGGATGTGGGATGAAGGAGATGAGATGGAGCGGTAAAGAAGGATAGAGAAAAAAGTAGAACAGAAGAGAAAAGCTGAAACACAGGGAGGGAATGGATTGGAAGTTATTTAGAGAAGGTGTTAAAAAGACTGCAGGAATAGGATGGTGTGAACATCATTGGACATATCCCACATGCTGACAACCGATGACTCCAAAGGACACTCAAGTTCTCTAGATTTGTCATCAGGGTTTATGTGTTGGAAGTACAGTCGTCTTGCCACTGTAACCTTGGTGCTTCATTATTCTCGGTATATTTTATTTGCACGTGAACAGCCACCGTAGCCAAAGTAAATTAGGTTTTTAAAAGCTTTGATTGGATAATTCACTGATAAATCATCTTAGTGAGGGCTGGTGACACACAGTGCAGATATAATTGGATTAGTATTGAGGGGCAGCCGCGGCTTTGAAGAGATCAGTATGAGCACTGATCCTGTAATTAAACTGCTTGCAAGAATGGCCACTAGGCCGAAGAGGGGGCATCCAAGGGTCCTTAAGCACCTCTGAGGCGGATGTGGCGGAAAGAAAGATGTCTCGCAAAATAATGGGACCCCCCCTTTCAAGGCAGAGGCGAAATAACGGCGTTGAGCGAGCACCTCTTTCAGCTGCAGGTGGATCGCACTGAGAGCCTGGTGCAAAAGCGCAAGTTCACATTCTGTCGCGCAAACAAACAAACCGCCTTTGTGTTTGCCCGCAGGCCGCCTTCCTCAGACTCTTTCAGCCTGTTGCAATAATGTGTCTGTGGCGCTGTTAATTGGCTTCAAAAGATGTGTGGCCTTTGTCCCGTCTAGTCGTACTGTATTTCTGTAATTACCGTGTCCTCTCGCCTTTCAGCGCTAAATGGAACATGCACACCTATAGATAGCAGCCGTTCGAAGAGGAAGCTCATCAGTTGTTGCTTGTTCTTTATTTGTACTGCTGCCGAATGCCTATGATGATAGTTGTGCTCCTTTGAAGATTTGTGCATTTATACACTTATTTTTCTGAGTTGATTCTGGCTTATTACCATTACAGATGCCTAAGGATACCTTCTTGGGTTTGTGTTTTCAGACAACAGGTGATCAGGCCTATGGGTGTGAGGCCGGATGGAACACTGGCGCCCCTAGAGGAAACCATCAGTCAGTGCACTGTGGAGAGTGAGGATTCGGACCCAGACTAGCTAGCAGTAGTCTGGTCGGGATCTTTAGTTCTCAAACAGCCTCCAGCTGTCTACTGCAGCACCGGATTACAGTGAAGCCTCAAAAAACAGGAGCTACAACTGAAGACAAAAGTACTGTACATGTAGACAGGTATAGTAAATTTGGATGTTCAACTATTGCAGGGAAACTGCTTTACAGCATCACCGTAAATGTGGCTATGATATTTTAGTCATGAGAATGAGAACTTCCTTGTGAGGGAAAACAAAGTACACAAGAATATTGAGCCCGTTTGTCCATTTTCACAGATTTGTACTTTTAACATTAACTGGACATTTGTCTACTTTGAGAATGTATTGATGGAATGGTGAATCTGACCTTACATGTGTGAGGTGGTAACACCTGATGCAATCCGGCTTCTGTTTTCTTTTAGAAGCTTCAATGCAATCCAACTGTGTGTTAGAATGCTCACCTATTGTTTCAGAGGTAGTGTGTACATTACAGCATATATAATATCTGCACTCTACTCGTAGTAGTATGAGTAGTACTCTTCTATGCCCTGAAGCTGAGTTTCCAGGAGAAGGACTGAAATACTGTATACAGAAGTGCAATATACTGTACGTGATCTTGTGAAGCTGACCTAAAAAAAATGAGCAGCTGCAGAAAAATTGGTGAAATCTATAAGACTAAATACCAAATAATTTTTAAAGCATCTATTGATGATTTTACTAATTAGCCAATATTTGTTAAATTGTAACAGACAAGGTGTGACATTTAGGATAAATGGTTCAGGCCATGTAAAATTGCTATTTTCTAATTGGTTGGTCTGTCTAAAATGTGTATAGGCCACTTTCTGCTCTTTGATCCTTTCTACACAGGAAAAATGAGCTTTTTCCTTCATGCAATGTCTATGCCAATGCAATTTTTTTTTTTTTTTTTGTATAAACTTTCAGCCTTTTACTGTTGATGCTGCAATCTACTGCTGTATATACATCTTTGATACTTTGCCTATATTGTCCTATCTTAAAGTCAATTAGCACCCTGTATGCTGTTCAGAAATAAATGGTAAAGTTTGAGAAGCTTTAGTCCTGCTTTACATGCAAACTTGTCAAATTGATTTATTAAACATTATCTTGGGTGTTTAACCATGGGCATCCATTTCCCTGGCCCCTCAGAATGAAATGTAGTATAGTGGAATTAACCTTACTCACTCCTTTAACCACTATGCTACCTGCTGGAGTGGCAGAACTGCCCCTTGAAGAGTGCAGATTTGAATTCCCCCTCCTGCTGTAGGACCCTTGAAGGTACTTGCACTGCATTGCTCCACTCTAGTAGTTTTGGAGAAAAATCAAAATTCTGTATTGTCAGGGATAACAAATGCACTAGGAAGTAAGACAGTGGTCCTGGTACCAATTCAAAGAAGCTCAGTTGTCAGTAGGATACACTTGGTCCAGTTCATGAATAGCGAATAACTGCACTGCACCACCTGGGCTTAGGGAGGTAGGACACGGGTGGAACTTGCAATGCTGGCAATTCCAGCAGGCATGATGAAAGTTCTGTCTTTTTTTTTTTTCTTTTTTTTTCTTCAAGTAAATGTACAATTGCAGCAGCACATCTTTATTATATATGATAAAAACACCAAAGTTGCAGTAAGTGCTTCAAAACTGTCTCACCAGAGATGAGAAATAGTTAAAAGAAATAGAATTAGGTAAACATTAAGAGCATCTCTGAGCAGCCTGAGGGTGTCCCCTCTGCAGCCTGAGGGTGTCCCCTCTACATCCAAGGTCAGCAATCCAGCTCAGTAGCTGGGTGTCTCAGAGTTGCAGCTATCGTCATCGCTGCTTTGCTCTCGTGTCTGAAGTGCGATGTCCTTGTCGGCCTGGGGGAGGTAGCCACCCCTCCCTGAGAACGCTGCATGCACCTTTGGAGTAGACAATGTATTGTTTAATAATCTATACAAAGTTAAAACCCTTTAATGCCACTGAGTGATTGCTAAAGGAAGGTCCACCTGATCTGTGATACTCTGCATTTTATATTTAAATTTGAATCCTTCATTTGACTGTCTCCATTGACTGTTTTGTGAAGAGTAACTCCCCATGAGGACTCAAGACTTCCAACAGGCTCCAGACCACTGTGACCCCTGCAGTAAGCTATGCTGTTATGCAAAATAAGTTGTGATTGTGTGCTCTTTAGTCTACTTGCATTCCAGAAATGGCAGCATGCCAATTGTAAAACAAATCAGATAACTTAAGATGCAGGTTCAGCATCCACACAATGTGTTTGCTAACTAAAGTGATCCAATACCTTCTGCTCATGATCCTGGATCAGGTCACAGATGTCCTGGTGCCAGCCCAAGATCTCAGCCAGCCGCCTCACAGAGTCCTCCAAGTCCCCCAGTTCCATGTAGTCGCTTCTACGCAGGGGCACCCTCAGGAAAGGCCCCACAGGGTGTCTGTTGAGCAGCAGGCGGGGCACCGTGGACCTCACTGTATCCACAAGGCTGGCGAAAGGCTCGATCTGCACAAGGAGAATAAACATTTCATATCAGGGCACATCGTTTGTCTCAAGAAGATGCATCTGCAACATTTGGACTATACCTAGTAACTACATGTTTGACAAATCAACTGGAAATTCCCATATGATTGCTAAATATAGACTAATGCAGCTTTGTTTGCCTCATAGCAAAAATATTACAATGGCTTCTCAACTGGAACCAAGAAACTTCCTTACTCATTTTGTTTATAATTCTAAGGTCAAAATCTGAAAAGCTAATTAATATAGACATGTCCTTTTCTTATCGCTCTAGGCAAGGCTTCTAAAGAAATAAGTAAATTTACTATCTGAGCTATACTAAATGAATGCAATTTAAAATTACATAATCTCAGACATGTTCAGTGCTGACCAATTCCTTCCATAAGTATCAAATGGTTGTAGGCTTCACTTTCAGCTGTCTTTACAGCAATCACGTAGTTCTTACCATTGCTACTAAAATCGTCAACTGGCACAGGTACCAGATGTGAGTCAACACTGGAGAAGCGAGTTGAATAAAGATGGTCCCCCAATTCTGGTTGTGTGCACCTCATTTCCAGCTATCACATGCACTGGTAAATGCCGGTCTAGATTACTCTACTCTACTACAGATATTTTAAAAAACTGAATTGGGGAAAAAAATTGTAATTTATAGAAAAGTAGTATTTCAAAGTTCGTACTAATCATTTGTAACGTGCTGGTAGTGGTTGTTCTGGTTTGCATTAACAAAGCAATTGCAAGAAAATGTCGACAGTACAGTACATGCTTGGTCAGCCAGGCAACGATTCAGTCACATCACCTGCAAGGAAGTGCCCATGATTATGAGAAGGTCAGTCTTGGGGAAGTCAGTGCAGTGCTGGAAGTAGCTCTGGGGAAGATCCTCTCCAAAAAACACAACATCTGGTTTGACTGTCCCTTCGCAGATTGTGCATATGGGGACCTTGTCATTCATTATGGCTTGCTTGGGAAGAAAAATGCTTACTGTAAATGGACATTAATCCATTAACTACAAAGTTATTGTTTTATTTACTCGCACTTGGAGCAAAACTCCAGAAAAGTAAACTATATGTATATGTGTAAACATTTACTGCAGCATCTTGTACATCAGTAAATTGGCTTAATATTGTGCCTTAACCTAGTTGCCTTTACCTTGGCTTCATGAGCTGAAAACGGAGTGTAGCAGAGGTGACATGAGGCAGATTTAAAACTCCCATGAGCCTCCACCAACTTCTCTTCAGGAATACCACACACTAGGAAGTCAAAAAGAACACTGAAGCTTAAAACAGTTGATACATTATCTACTGCAGGTTATTTGCATGAGATAACTGAAAAGCAACAGGAAGCATCTGTCACAATCATCCCTCAAATGGTTATTGCAAATTTGAAATACATCTGCAGGTTCTCAGTTTTAGCTCCAATGTGGTGGAATGAGCTGCTGCTTCCCCTCAGCTACTGAATCCCTTTTAACATTCAAGAAGAGTCAAAACATCTTTTTGGACCCACTTCTGTCCCGATCTAACTTTTCATAAACTTGTATCACACCATCTGTCATGGTCACCTCTATATTTCCTGTCAATTCTATATACAGAGTAATGTGTACTGGCAAAAATGTTGGGTACTGGACCAAGTGACTGTGCTTCGACAGTCTGTATCTGAAGTTCTTCATCTGTTGCATGACGCACTTTTCTTTACTCTGAGTGGTACATCACTGCTAAGTGAATAAATGTAAATTAGATACATCGCAACACATAGTACACAGCACAACACTTGTATTTTAAAACTATTAATGGATCTTTGTCCAATTACAAAAGTCTTTCTTGTCCTGTCTGCATTCAGTCATCACAGACTAGAGATTTAATTTGCTGACCAGACTTTTACCGAGAGATTTATTATTCTATTTTAAATTAATTATTAATTTAAAAGAATTAGTTATATTTATTAATTATATTTTAAATTAAACAGTATTTAGCAGACGCTTCTCACAGAAGCAACTTCTAGTGTTAAGCCAATTGCACTGATCATTTATGCAGCAGGTAATTTTTACTGGTGCAATCCAGGATAAGTACCTTGACTAAGGATACTACAGCAGGAGGTGGGATTTGAGCCCAGGTCATTCAAGTATAAAGTGGCAGCTATAACCAGTACGCAACCTTTTTTTTTTTTTGTAGTTATTACATACGAGTCCTATTTGTGTTTTTTTTTTAAAAAAAAAAAAGAGTGCTCCTCACTCTTCTCCAGACCGTCGATATTCTGAGTATACATTCGGAGCAGCAGGCCTTTCAGGTGCAGCATGCGGATGAAGTAGTGGATGTAGTTGGGTTTGTGGCACCCGGGGTACAGCTCTTTGGCCAGTGAGAAGAAGGGTCGGGGGTCATTGGAGAAGAAGTCAATGTCAAAGACAGCCTCCGGGAAGGGGACGTTATATTTCTGCAGGTTTGCATACAATCCTGTCCCCGGGGTCCTGCAGGGACAATATAAAACATAAAATTAGCAGATGCAGGAGATGTTTATTCTTTAAATGGCATCACTTAAAATTACTGACAAAACAAAATTTACTACTTTATAATGTGCATGTAGATTGACAACTTGTTCACACTGAGAAAATGGCTACGGGATGATGCATTACTGGGATCTGTCTTCCTGTCATGACAGTCAAGTAATGATTACCTGAATATACTTAAATTTACAAATGCTGGATGTAACATTTGTATACACTGGGTCCTCAAGAAGAGTGTAACTTGATTTGTTTAGAGGTTCCTAAGTACTACTTCAGTAAAATCTTAACAGAAGTCTCCCTATATGTATTCACCGACTTGGTTCTGTAAAAACCACAGAAAGTTCTAACAAATGAAGAAGGGAAAGAAAAAAAAAAAAAAAGGCATTTCTTTATTCAGTGTTCATCTGCTAACCCTGTGCAAGGGTCTCTATGCTCCAGAACCTATCCTCTTAACATTGGATGTGAGGCAGGGAACGAGATGGACAGAATGAAAGTAAAAATACATCTCCACAAATTCCTTTTTATCTTTCTATTGATCACCAACACTCAAACACCAGACATGAGCTGTAAACACCGTGTATGCAAGTTGAACCAATCCGTTCCCATGTTCCTATTCTATTTGCAAGCATTTTATGGTTATCTAATGACTGGAAGCAGAAATTCAGGTGAAATTTAATTTGTGACTAATTGTTAAAAGAAAATGTAATTAAAAATAATGAGTAAGGAGAAAAAAAGTTTTGAAAATTTGTGACTTTAATGTTCACAATATGAGAACCCAATGATGAAGTGGTGATCTAATTCTACTCAAACTGAAAGCAGCACCCTTAAGCAAGAAGCTTGGTGTGACTTGCATGAAAGGTGTTTGCTGTAAGAGTAACAATGTGAAAAGAATGTAAAACAGAAAAAATAAGATGAAGTACAGGTAGGAGGACCAGAGCTTGACAAGAGCCTGAAATCACACCTGAAATCTGGAATGCCGCTGGCTGTGCTGATTCCTGCCCCTGCCACCACGACCACGTTGCGACATCGGCCAAGCTTCATGAGGCGGGCGATCGCATTCAGAGTCCCCTGGGGGGCTGCTGTGCAAAGAGCTTTTGAACCTGAAGGTCCTCGCTGTGTGGCTGAGGATCCAGTCTTCGAGAATCTCCCTTTTCTTCAAAGGCCAGTCAACAATTCAATAACTCTTCGTGCCCACTGAGACATTTGTCATTTAACGTACATTATGCCAGATATCAGAATTACTGCAAAATGCCATGTTACTTATTTATTCGTTTAGAAGACACTTTTCTCCTAAGGGATTTATTCCATTTACTATATATAGCAGGGTGTAATTCAGGGTAGGTACCCTCAGCAGCTCTAACCACTACTTCAGAGAGGAACATTCTTAAAGGGATTTATTTTTCTCCTGTTCTTCACAGGAAGTTTTTTGGTTTCCTTTCTTCAGATGCCAGCTATCTTATCCTAATATTGAACTGCAACTGCTGCAAATCTGTGCTATATCTTTGTATAGCATTTTCCACTGTACCCTGAACTTAGGCACTCAGCTTGGTGACAAGAATACTCTACAAAAATAAACTTGTACAGAGTACATAACAGATAACCCATAAAACTCCTATACTGTAATAAGGCTTCATCACAGTAAAAAAAAAAAAAAAAAAACACAAATCCATCTCACCGCGATGTTGTGTCCTCCCACTGCCCGCTCACGCTCATCAGGCTAAGGTCCTCGGCCAGGGCTGAATCGGACGGTCTTCCCCACTGGATGCCAGAGCCACTGGGTCCTTGCAGGCCTTTGAGCACCACCTGGGGAGTAGTGGGACTGCCCTGCTTGACCTGGGAGGAAGTGCTGCGGGTGACCCTGGAGAGGGCTGCTTGGGAGGCCCTCCTGTCCCGACTCAGCCTGGCTTTGCTCATATTGCTACCTGTAGAAGAAAATGGCCCCAAAAAGGGCCAAGGGGACTGCAGTTAAAGCCAGTGATGGAAACTGCATGGGCTAGAAACAAGCAACAGCGATGTCCCTCGTCCTCTGCAGAGACCTAAAACAGGGAACAAGTGATAAGAATGTCAAGAACTTGACCAACACTTTTTCAGCAGCTTCATTATTATACATTGTAGTATTTTTATAATACTACAATTATTTATAAGAAAGTGTACAAGTAGCATAAGCATAGAAGTGGAATTTTAATCAGCGCCTGAAATACAGTACTAAAAATTAACACAAGTTTTCATACTTCCCTCCTGCACACATTTACCACGGTTCACACAGTGTTTCAGAGAACCCCCCCCCCCCCCCCCCCACAGTCACCAGTCCATATTTAAAAAGCAGTTACAATAAAATCATAGCCGTGCACTTTTGTTTCCCTCCCAGTATTTTAAAACTGTCACCACCCCACAAAAGGTAATAGTGGTAATATATTTACACCCCACACCCCCCACACCCCCTGCTCCCACTCCTTTGGTGGCTTTCAGGGCAGCTATGCTAATACAGTCCACAGCTGTGGCAGCTTTATAGTTTAGGGTGGGGGGGAGTTTGGTGAAGCAAGCAAAAGTGGGGGGGTGAGAGAACCCTGGACCGACTGTGTGTCAACAAATCCAGCTGGGAATGAAAAGGGGAGTGCCCCCCCACCCCAAGGGAGGTGGGGGAGGGGATGACGACGAGAGATAAATGATGTGGAGGCGAAATTCAATAAAAGGGCTGTGGAGAGAAAAGGGGCTGGGGAGGTGCAGAGCGGTTTGGGGGTCGGGGGGGGGGGGGGGTCACGGCTTCCACTCTTTCTGGGTCTTCAAAAGACTTCCAGGAGGAAGGAGCAGAACTGGCCCGGAGGGAGGGAGGGAAAGGAGACAAAGAGGTACAACCCGTAAAACAAGGCCAACGTCACAGTGTATGAAAAAGACAACAAAACCCTTTCAGGGCACCTTATTGCCCCAAGGGGGGCAATGGGGCACTGGTGTTTTTATTAAAAGAAGAAAAAAAAAAAAATAATAATAATGTTGATGACAATGAACCCATCAAAACACTGAAATAAAACATTTCACAGTTAGTTGAAAATGGGGGTCCACGTGATCTGTTTTTAATGGCGTTCCAAACTGCTTCCGCCAAATGAAGATTAATAGATTAATGGTGCGTTCCACTTTCTCTCTACTGTTTTGGCGCCAAAGTTGCTTCTGAGACAATGCTGTGTTTATACTTCATGACACTGAATAATTTGAGTGGTCAACGTGTGACTACATTACCATTTTGAGGGTTAAATGTATATGAATGTTTGCTCCTTCAGAACAAAAAGCCTACAGGAGGTGTGATGGGATGCAGTGTTTGGCCAAGTTCCTACTGCGTGTATAGGTCATAAATCACATTCACATAAGGCCGCTTCAGGTTATTGTTGAATGGACAGATAAATGCTAAACTTTCACTATTAACAGTAACATAGCTGAATTTGTGGAGGACACCATATCTGTCCAACGTGCCTCAGTTAATTTCTCCATGTAGCTCCTATGCACTTTGCTTTTCGATTGAATTAAAAATAAAAAAAATTATTAAATAAAAAAAAACACATGTTGCTTCACTTGAGGAGATTTTTCACCCTGAAATTAAACTGAACACTGTTCATATTTAACTTATCTTTCATAAAACTATCATTTTAAAAATCTGGAGTGATCATCTGACCTGCATGGCGACAGGAGACTGAAGTTAATATAATCTATTGTTAACCAACCTGGTTAGTAATTCAGAATGTACTATACAATCATGGGATGCAGCCAATGGTTGTTAGTTATGGAGACATACAATATTATTTATTTGACTGATACTTTTCTCCACAGTGAGCTACAGTGATTTACCCATTTATACAGCAGGGTAATTTTTACTGCATCAACCTTGGCCAAGGGTACTACAGCAGGTGGTGGAATTCAAATCCGGGACCTTCAAGTGGAAGATGGTGTTCTAAACACCACCCTATCCACTACCCTTTACAGGAAAAGGGGCAAAGATGTGCAAAACAGTTGGTACCAGGGACAGAGTTACTAATTTTCATTTCTTTATGTAATGGTTAACATGAACATTCTGCAGAATGCCAGTACCCAACAAAGGGTTTTATACTGTATATTTTATATGTGTTTTCCCTCTTTTCATTTAATCCATCACAGGTGCATACATCACAATAAGGTAAAAGCTTGGTAAACTTCCATAGGTTTACATGAACATGGGGTGCTTTTCTCCAGCTGCAGACACAGCTATATGTAAGGTCTGACAACAGCAAAAAGTGCAGGTGAATGAAACCATCTGCAAAACTCTGACATTAGATGTATATTAAAGCGGGTGATCAATAACTTCCTGTCTGTGTGGAATGCAGTGAGGAGCTGAGCAAATTAAAATTTAATAAAACCATCAACAGCTAAAATGGATGATGGCAACGCTACCAAATAAAGTTTTTTTTTGTTCTCCGTATTTACATTTTTTTTTAAAATTATTGGAGAGAAATTGATGATAAAGGAGTTTGTCTAGACAGTGGACACTTCAAACGTCATCCATGCACTGCATAGCTGGGACGTCGGACGTGGGGCCTCACTACTCCGGGAAAAACCAACACGGTTGCCAGGGCTGGAGGAAGGCATGGCGAGGAGTGCAGGGACGGGCTGTCGGCAACGTACCACAGCTGCAGAGCCCACGGGATGGTGCTGGGCCGGACCTGACTGGTCTGATTGTTGGCCTTGATGTAGACAAATTGACTCAAATTAGGTTAGTGTGAGCAGTTCCCCCCCCCCAAAAAGCAAACAACCACAGTGTTTGCGAGCAGCAACAATCATGACTTGAAAAAAGAAAATTAATTTTTCCCCACTTGGTGACAACATCAAGTATCACAATAACTGAACTAACTGACACTAAATTTTTTTTAAATGTTTAAGGAACTGAACAGCAGTTTTCTTATGAGCGCATGTGAGAAAGCACTTAAACTATAGTTTCATGCTTGTGTAGCTACACAAAAATAAAATAGAATAAAGTACTACAGTGACAGCTGGTTAGCAGGCTGCTTAACCTATAAGGAAAAAAATCTCACTGTAAAAATGAAACAACAGGCAGAAGTTGTCCCTGCATTATTCAGTTTCCCATAGTCTCTCCACTCACAGGATATTCAAAATCAAAAGCCTAATGGTTCTCAGTTTTGGCTCTGAAGCAGTACACTGACAGGGGGGTCCCTCGGAGCTGCTGAATCCCTCTAAACATTCAGAAAGGTCTCAAAACACCTATTTCAGACCCATTTCTCTCCTGTGAACATCTCCATAAACTTCCACTACATTGTCTATTTATTAAAAAAAGTTGTTTTTTTAATAACTTATATGCAGCTACTCACACACTTTTCACCACGCTAAATTATGTAATATAAGTTCGGACAAAATGTGATGAATCAAAGACAGGTAGCTCTCTTTCCAAGACAGCCATGCAGAGAGGAGCAGACCTGAATAACCCTCCCCTCTGTTGCCTTTTAAAGTGGACTGACTTGCACACGTAAAGGACCCTGTTCCTCGTGCCCCACGACACCTGGGGACCACCAGAGGGATACAGTAATCTCATTAGAGCTGGCCCACAATGCACTGTGCCGCCCCAGTGCTCTCCACCGCCTCGCCACCCTGTCCGCCTTTAATCCCCTTAAAGCTCAACTTCTGAAGGGAAGAGAAAAACTAAACATCTTTTCCTGCAAAGCCAAACCAAGTGGGTCCTTTTGAATTTGTAGACAATTAACGAAGAAGGGCTAAGGCAACCTGTTTTCCCGAAAGAATCTGCATATTTATATGTATAACATTACGTAGGCAAGTCTTTAAAAGGTGTCTGAAAGACAAAATTAAAAGGGCTGCAGAAATGCTTATGCAAGAGTTATCAGCAGACCTCCGAAACAAACAGTAGACTGCGTTGAAACAAAAAAAAAAAAAAAAAAAAAAACAAACAATGTGCTATTTAACTCTCTCCTCTCGCCAAAGGGCAGAAGATGTTGAACTGAAACACTATTTCGGGGATTTGCTGACAGCTCAGCATTTGATCGCTGCTGCCCCCAAAGGCCTGGTCTTAGCAGGCTGGTTGCCATGGAAACAATGACAACTCTCCAAAGGCAAAACTAATTGCAGTTTCTCCTCTCCCCACCCCCAGACCTTTAATGACACATCACTTAGTGCTGCATCTTCGCAAGAATTCCAAGTTGACACGACGCGACCAATTTGTGAATACGCCATTTTTCCAGACTTCGAGTCCGCACCGTTTGTCGCCCGGGTTACCCCTCTCATGAAGTACCTGGATGACTTCACCGCCACAGTTCCCTTCCTCAACTGTCTGTACAACAAAGGTAATGTACACTGGCCGTGTGCAGCAAACAAATGAAGTAACAGAGGTACTGAGAGCTATAGAAAGAACAACAAAATACAGGTGCATTTGACTTGACTTGAGTCTGTTTGGGCAGCAGGTGGAATAGTGGTTTTAGCTGCCACCTTACACTTGAAAAATTCACATTCAAGTCCCACCTTCTGCTGTAGTATCCTTGATAAAACTACTTTCTCTGAACTGATACAGTAAAAATTAGCTATCTGTATAAATGGGTAAATGATTCTTAGGTAGCTTAACATTACACTATTTTGGAGAAAAGCAGCAGATGTGAATATTATGATCATTACAGTATGACTGTAGAATTCAGTTTTAGCAGTCTCTCAGTGATAGTACAATGTTCGAACCCCTTTGAGGGCTTAAAGTCACAGATATACCTTAAAGGATTTACACGGCATCACCCCTTACAGTAAGAGACAACATCTGAAACATACACCTGAGATCCTTCCTCAAAGTGTGACCATATCTCATTTGTATTTGCCTGTCTGACATTAGAAGTATGTAGCACATTTAAAATGATAGATATAGCACATGATTACTTGACATAATGTGACAACTTTTTAAATGATGTATGGTCCATTTACTGAACTTGAATATCTATATTCAAGAAGCACCATCATGTAGGCAATTAAAAGAGGAAAAAAATGAGGACTTCAAGAGAAGGCCCAAAGCTGTAGGCAATTATTACTTTGATAAAGAAGGCCCCTGTAACCACTGTGCTGGCTTTAATATTAAACATTTTCAAGGATCTAATACACATCTTACACAGGTATGTGTGTGGATCTGCTCCTCTAGGCCTCAGAAACACATCCATACAGCAGAAGACCCTAACATTTTTATACTTAGACTGCCATCTACTGTACGTACTGAGCATTACAAGTACAGGTACTCCTAAAACTCATTTCATAAATACATACAGTGAAAGAAACATAAATAAGCAAGTATATAAAATATGAAGAAATTTCTGACAGTGTCCAAACACTTATCAAATGGCAGCTGTTACTGAATGAAAACTATCAGTTAGATTCAGTGTTGTAAGAGAGACAAACAACACAGACCCCTATATCTAATGCCAAATTAAAAGTTGTTGCATGTTTCAAAAATAGGATGATGATACTTTGGTGCATGTAGCTATGGCAGCACAAGGAGAGGAGGGAAGATCAGAACATGCTTGAACACAATGTCTTCAACACTGTCAACAGTCAACTCCAACATCATCGGCTCCATCCTAAAGAAAGCCCAGCACAGGATTTATTTGGTGACAGTAAAAAAAAACAAAAAAAAAAAAAAAGCCAAGCCATCATACGTTCCAATCCCTCCCCTTTCAGGAACAAAGCAGAGCCATCAAGACTCACATCAAGGGACAAGCAGCCTTTTCTCTCCAGCAGCATCCTCTTTATCACTCTCTAAGGTGCACATCATAATGAAGTTTGCATGGGTAACATGCAAAGTAAAATATGTATTAATCTGTCACCAACTACAGCTTGTTGTTTATATTTAATCTTGTTTCTACCTCTAAGCTCATATTACTTTAATGTTGTGCTCCATGTCAAATGTGTTTGAAAGAGCAACCACCATGAGAAATTCCTTACATTTATTCATTTAGCAGATGCTTTTCTCCAAAGCGACGTACATCTCAGAGAACAATACAATACAAAAAGTGCATTACATCAACAGGAGGAGAGATTTAGACGCAGACATGCAATTCTTGTGCACAAGTCCTTGACTACTTGTACAGTATGTGCAAACATACATTAAAGTTATCATTAAACCTTCTCCAGAGAGAATCTAGTTTTACAGCTGTCTCCATCTGAAGTTCCTGACTGTCATCTCTCATCAGTCACAAGTTCTATAAATCCCACAAACAAAGGGACAGGTTTCACACAAACTGAGTCTGATTTCACTCCTGTTCCCTGACAGAACTTGGTGTGTCACAATCACTATTTTATTATTGAGAGGCCCCAACACCTACAAGACCCATTCAATCTCTACACCTCAACAAGAACAATTCTACAATATGCTCCTCCACCTCTTGTTGCAGCTTATCCCACTTAAGAGAAGTCCAAAAAAAAAAAATCTTGTCAATTCTCCATTTTGACCCTGATGTGAAGGAAGAAGCTCAGAGTTGCTGAATCTCTTCCAGCATTCAAGAAAAATTTCAAATCAATTGTTTTGTCCAAGGGGGTGCGGTGGCGCAGTGGGTTGGACCACAGTCCTGCTCTCCGGTGGGTCTGGGGTTCGAATCCCGCTTGGGGTGCCTTGCGGCGGACTGGCGTCCCGTCCTGGGTGTGTCCCCTTCCCCCTCCGGCCTTACGCCCTGTGTTGCCGGGTTAGGCTCCGGTTCCCCGTGACCCCATCTGGGACAAGCGGTTCTGAAAATGTGTGTGTGTGTGTGTGTGTGTGTGTTTTGTCCAAGCAACTTACAATTATTTACCCATTGATATAGCCAGGTAATTTTAGGGTATGTAACTTGCTCAAAGGTACTACAGCTGGAAGTGGGAATCGAACCTGTGACCTTTGGGTCCAAAGGAAGCAGCTCTAACCACTGTACTAGCAGCTGATTAATAAGGGGAAGTCATATGCCAACACTGTTCAGGCCAGCACGCATCACCGTAGTACTGACAAACACGGCTGCAGTGAAACAAATAGTGGACGTCAATAGGACTGACTGCGTGTCAGCTGCACACTCATAAACAGCGCATTTAGTCTCTGGTGACAGGGAACTCAAAGCATGTAGGGTCCTCACTAAGATGTTTATGACGCAATATTTATTACATCCTGGTTTGGCACACTTATGACAATAAATTCTGAACCACTGTCTTTCTATAGTCTCATATTATTATTATTGTTGTTGTTGTTATTGGTATTATTTAAAATTTAGCTGACAGCTTGCTCCAAGACAATTTAGAATGTCAAGTTTGTAAAGAGTTTAACATATAAGTAACACAAAAATTACTATTTCACTACATCACAGTTCTGGTTAACATAACATTTGTCAATGTTGGTTATCTATTAGAATATAGCATTGGGAGCAGAACATTTCTAATCACTGGATGTAGCCGAGACAGAGAGACAGACAGACAGAAAGGTGCTTATTGATCCTGGAGGAAACAGAAGATGTTACAGCTCATATATATCTGCCCAACACACGGATTTACTATATTTACTGCAATATAAACACAGGCATGTATTATGAGATGGGATATTCCTAGAAGAGGCAACATGATCATCATCATGAGCCTGCATTTCTTCTCAAAAAGTCACCCAAAAGTATAGCACTGCAAGGGGTCGTCTTTATTTTTTAAAACGCGAGAGCGACCAGTTGTCAACTATGCTAAGTTCGACAAGTAACAAAAAGAGAGGAACGATCTATGAAACCCACCTGGCTGATGATGATGATGCTGGTGGTGGTGATGATGATGATGATGATGATGATGATGATGAGGAGGAGGAAGAGGAGGAAGTTGTGAAAGCCCGAGAAAAGCCGCCCAGCAAGACGGGACGCCTCTCCAAAACACACTAATACACTTGCAACATAGCAGCAACTTCCACTTTAGCACGCTCCACCTGATCGCTATTCGATTAAACTCATTCCAACTGTTTCTCCCCACAGCAACCCAATGCGGTGTCCCGGGACCGGAAGTGCGTCACAACTGAATGCGGGGAAAATGAGTTTCCCGCCAACTGTAATCTGACGCTTCAACCAACACTTCTACTGCACACAAAACGAAAAAAATACACGTTTACCATAGGATGTTACTGTGTTATGTCGTCAAAGTTCTAAAGTAAATTGGATCCTAACTGTGAGTCACTGGAAAGCTCCACTGCCCCCGTTAGGGTATCTGGATATACGTCTGAAGTATAGCATAGCTTTTAAGTTATAACTTTTTTAAAATTATGGATGTTTTTTTGGATGATAAATTCATAAAATATTAATGTGGGTTGGTAAGCAAGAAAAAACTAACTAATGTGAACACTAGGCGAATTACCACATGAGAAACAGAACTGTGAAAATATATATATATATATATATATATACACACACACACATACACAGTGTATAAACATGAACATTTCTGGGTAATTCCAAACTTTTGAACGCCAATCATCCCCAATGTGTATATATATATATATATATATATATATATATATATATGGACCAGGAACGTGAATGAATGTTTGACTGAATTTCATATGTTAGAATATTTATGTCCGGCTTTACATTCTTCTGCCAGAGAGATTTTTGTTGGTTTTTATATTTCAAATCGCCCTTTGCACAATCATGTGTTTTTTTATTATTATCATTTGATCCTAACTGGTATCTGTCATTTTAATGAGTATGAAAATTAGTTTCTTTGGAGTCTTCATAACTGGAAGTTTATGTTACTACTTGTCTTATAGCGTTTAATTTTAATCTATGATTTTAACAACTTTAAAAAAAAAAAAGATTGGGGAACATTTTCTTACTTTTTGAGATATTAATTAATATTAATAGGCCATGTGTGATGTGGCGTCACTCAACCCCTCCGTCGTAGCCTCTTCTCATAGATCATAATGATTTGCCTGCTCACTGTACTTATGTTTTTTTTCAGTCATGATTGTAGTACAGCGGATCGCGCTCCGCTCACGTCTCGCGCCTGTCATACCGTGCAGAACTTCTCCCCCCCAGAAGACATATTAACTTAAGACTCAGACTCTTACGTTAACCGCTTGTCCTGGTCAGGGTCGAGGTGGTCCGGAGCCAATCGTCGGGCAGGGCGGTGGGGGGACACCCACCTCGGACGGGAGATTCAAAGAGATTCAACACCACGATAAACGTTTACCGCAGTTTTGCAAAGCACCTACTGAGCTGTAAGCGGAAGTTAAAGCTAAATATATTTCCTCACGTTGTGTAAACCTCAGACTCAGACTGATATTAATTTATTGCCCTGCATGGGTCAGAGCCTGTTTTTGATCCCCGAGAGTCCTCAAGCTGTGTACTTACGTTCGAGTTTTAGGGGAAAATATCTATCAGATATTCTAAGTACTGTTCGCGAAAACACCAGAGAATTCAATAATTTCCGATGTGATGTTACGATTTTAATCAATCAATGCCATGTGTCGTGTGTTTGTATGGAGGACAGTCTCTGAATTCTCTTTTGGTGTTATTTCAAAAAGCAATCGATAAAAAGATCTTTATGGAAAATGTAATACCGGTGCAAAATATTATTAATTATAATAATATTTTAAATAAACGACAACAGAACCGCTGCTGAAGGTTTTCAAAAAGTTAACCAAACTAAGTGAGTTTAGACCGCTGTTGATTGTTTCAGAACGTAAACAATAACCCAATAATATAATACAGGAATAAAGAAATGGGTCGTCCATTTAGTGAGGACATTTTTTAAGGCAAAGTAGAGTCAAGCTTTTACGAAACTGACGAATTCGCGCTGGGGTAAAAACAGCTATAAACGTCACTTCCGCTTGAACGCTCTTTCTGTGGCGGCCGCGGGCAACGCGAGCACAATTCGCTTCGCGCGCCACGTATGCAGCGCGAGCTGTGCAGTCCCGCGGGTTCCGTCAGATATCCGTTATCCTGCTTTATTGTTTGTTAGTATTTTACATCTTTCTACCGACAAACGTTTATATATGTTGTTGTATTGAGTCTAAGGTTACGCCAACCAAGCGCATTTCAACTTTTTAAACTAGTTGTTGTGATAAGCTGCGGCTCGGCGAAGTTTACCTGCTGGTGGTGAGTGCCTCAGCCTTGTTGTTCTTCTTGACATGACATGTCACATAGGGTTTACTGGGGCTCGGGTATTAATATTTAATATCTTTATTATTATCTTAATGCTATATATGGTATTTATTTGTCCACTACTAGTTCTTTCTTCACAGCTGTAGTACTCTTACATGAGCAAACCCACTGTCACACTGACTGGTGCTTTTTTTGTTTGATGATGTAACTCTTGGTTGGGTTGTTGTACAGTTTCTTCAGGCTGGGGACAAAAGTTATTATTTTTGTGTGTTTGTGTGTGTGCCTGCCTGCCTGTGTACTAATTAAAGAGTGCAAGAAATAAGAATGCTGTGTTACCTGTTTGAGAGAGCAGGCCATGAACAGGAAAAACAGTGTATGAATCATAACTACCATTATGTGGCTATTTGTCAAGATTATGAAACATCTGCACTTCAGAGGCCTGGGCCACATGTTTTTCTGTGTCACTTCTTTGATCAAACATTTGGCCAAAATCCTGGGAACTCTAACTGAGCAGTGTGTTATGGTGGTTTATCTCAGAGATCCCTAACCATTAGAAATTGCTTAAAGTTTTTGTGAAACATCAGAGTGAGGAATTCCATGAAATCAATGCTGATTTTATGATATCTCATACATACTGTCGGTGTCATGCTGTCAGAACGAACGCTGACCATGTGCACAATGATGTAGACCTGCATATATTAGCGGTCAAAAGTTTAGGTATGTCTGGCTGTAATTCCCATATGGGAGGAATTCAACGAAAGAGTGATATCGAAGCAACCCATGTTTGTTGGGCATCTCTGGGAACTGCTGCTGAAGAGCTGGGAAGACTTGGTGTCTCCTTTCTCAATCAAACTTGATTGCCAAATGAACAAAAAAGAAGTACTCTAGCAAGTGTAGTCAAACTTTTGACTGATGTATATACTGTGGTAAATGTCTGATGTGTTTTACTAATTTGTATTGTTTATAACTAATACTTAATAAACTTTCCATCTCATCCATAATGGTAGTACTGGGAACTGTAGGGATGCTTGTCTAATATGCAAATGCTTTTCTTCAAAGTGACATACAGTACAATTATTATTAAGCAGTATTTAGCTGACCCCTTAGTTGAAGGCAACTTACATTTATTCATTTAACAGATTCTTTTCTCCAAAGTGAAGTACATCTCAGAGGAAAAAAGTGCATTGTGTCTTGCATTACATCCCATGAACATGGGAAGAACACACATAGTACACATTAAGCCAGAACTAAGCCTATCTCTGAACCTACAACCCAGGAATTTGGAGGGACCAGTACTACATGCTGCATCACTAACCATGTTTCTCACAATATTCTGTAAACCAGCCAAGTTTTCACTAATGTACAGCTATAAACACTTTGTGTAGCCATCTTCCCTCAACTAGTAAGATCAATACTTTGGGTGTTGGCTTTGACCTCAGTTTGCTGAGTGCTTTGTTGCGCATTCAATATTTCTGTGTTTCTACTGGTCTGACACTCAGAAATATTGACTCTTTGTTGGGTAAACTGAGAAATGAAGAGCCAAGGTATGTCAGCTTAAAGAAGAAAAAAATTGTGCTGCAAACAGAATGTCTATCAGTTTCTTTTCTTTGCTTTTTCATTTGGTTAGATTAGACGTTATAGTTATGGCTTTCAGCTGCAGGTGTCTGGGTCATGTTAGTAGTGCCGAATGTGATGTGGTTTCAGGCTTTCTGAACAGTGTTATCTTTTTCATGTATGAGAACAATTCCAATATTTCTTTTTGTCATGAAATGATATCTGACAAAATTACAACCCAAGGATAGTTCAGGGCCTACTACCTCTAAATACCTGAGTGGATTCTTTTTCCAGTTCAGGCAGTCCCCGGGTTACGAATGTCCGACTTGCGTACAACCTGTAGTTATGAACCACTTCCTGTAAAGCCTACTATATTAAAAATTCGAGTTACATACAATGGTCCATAATGACAAACAGGTGCTACTTTGCAATGCACATCAAAACATTGTGGTTCTACAGTGGTTTGTGGGCATGTGGGCCTGAGGTAGGACAAAGACTTCCTTGTTTTCAGTCGGACTGTCACACGCACAACCTCGCCCCAAAGGGCCGCACCTGCCCGAAATCGGAGCAGCGGGACATAAAGAAGCCGCACCTGCACACCCTGGTTGTAGAATCTCGTTTGAGAAACCCGTCTCTCCAGCGCTCTCGCGTGAACCCATGACAACCTACCTGTCCTTTCAAGTCCCTCGTCCTCCTCAATCCCTCATTCCCACTCTTGATGTCCACGGCTCCTGATAGTTGTATCGTCTCGTCAACTATGACATTGGATCCTCCCCAAGACCTACATTTGTGCATCGACCGACCCGTGCCTATCCCCGAGCACAAATCTCACCTGCTCCCTTGTGTACTGACAATAAAGATCCTGCGATTTGGTCCACACACCTACCTCAGTCTCCTGCACACTCAGTATGACACAGACCACGTTGCTGTTAAGTGTCTCCTGTGTGTTACTGTATTTATTTGGCTTTAATTCTTTTTTTTTTTTTTTCTTTTTTTATAACCCTCCTATCCATGGCACCAAAGTGTAAATGTGATGCATCGTAGAAAAGGAAAACAATCATGACTGAAACTAAAGTGGAAATAAGAGAGTGACTGGAGAAAATTTTTTTTTTTTCTTTTCTACCTACACACATTCTCTCTCCTCCTCCTCTCTCTATTATAAATACTGTAGTTACATTTATTATCACTATTACTGTGAGTGGCTGGTGGCACTGTGGTTGGAGCGGCTGCCTTGTGTCTGGGTAACTATTTGTGGTCCTGCGACGGACTGGTGTCCTGTCCAGGGTGTGTGTGTCCCTCCCACGCCTTCAGCCTTGCTCCCAATTTCTCTGGGATAGGCTCCGGATCACTGTGACCCCACTCGGGACAAGCAATTATTGAAATTGGTTGGTTGATATTACTCTATTAAAGGTGTTTTACTGTATCTGGAAGTGTTTCTTTAATTTTTTTTTTATGCATAGAAAGGTACGTGATATACTAAGACAAACATTTGATTATCGTTAGATACGAACCGTACCCAACTGCTATGACTTGTGTACAAATTCGACTTAAAGACAGATTTAGGAACGGAACTTGTTCGTAATCTGGGGACTGCCTGTATAAGGAACCATTACATGGCTTTAATAATCTGCTAGATGTCCTATAAAACATATTTTCTTTTCAGAAAGAAGATGAGTCAGAATAGAAATGGCCAGGAAGAAGAACCTGTATATCTCACAAGTGAACCTCCAGCAGGTAGTTGTATATTATTTTTTCTTCATCATCAAAACATTCATGTTAGGAATGCTTATAATAGTATGCATATTGCATTGTGGATAGTATGTTGGTCAAGAACAAATTCAGTTAACCTTATAGTTACTATTTTAAGTCCCATATCTTCTGCTCTAATACCCTGGTGCAAGATGTTTTGTGTGTAAAATAGTGAAGTGCCTGTTACTTTACGCTCCAGAAAATATAGATGTGTGAAATATGAATGCATAAAGTTCATCCTGTTTTTCGTCATTATTTCTTCATTATCTCATTTTAACTTTAAAGAAACTTACTAGGCCGTAGTGAAAATTTTTGCAGTTGTCTTTTTTTATTTTTTTGGGTTTGGTTTTACATGACTGGGTTGATTTGCTGGTTAGTGACATGACTTTGATCTAACAAGGAAATCATAAAGCCATGCAGCTGTTTTATTACAATACATTTGCAATGGAAATATTTAATTTTTGCAATCTTTGGAAAAGTCTGAAAACAATGACTCCCTGTCCTGTGATTTCCTGCAAATAGTGTAATAGTGAGTTCTTACTATGAAATAGTGATTCTGATGATTGCTTGATTAATGCAAATGTGCAAATGCTGCAGTTCACTACTTTTTCAACATTCTAGTCTTCCAGCCTGTTCAGGTTTATTGCAAAAAATGGAAATGATGCAGTTGTTTCCACCAGGCCCAGCCTCATGTGACATTATTTTTAGTTTTAGTGTATTTTCTAGAATGAAATTAGTGAATCTGAAAAATTCTAGCAACTTTACAAAAAACAAAAACAAACCATGCTTAATTAAATCGGGCCAAACTGAGTATGTATACACTGTAATAATTCAAGCGTTCCCTGCGTTTTTCTTGCCTTGCCTGCAGTTCAAATAAGTTCTAAAAGCAAGCCTGCTATGTAATCACACTTTTTTTTCCCCCTAGTGTTTGACTTTTTCAAATCTAGTTGATACTAGAAGATGAACCAAATCCCAAGTAACATCACATGGGCTGGGCTTGGGGGAAACAGTCATTATCCTTTTCACCACAAGGGGTTGCTACGTACTTTTCTTTTACGGTGCCAGTTGCCGTTGATAACCACTGCTTTGCATTGATTCACTGCAGCCGTTACCCTCAATGTGCAATTCATGCATATTATTTGTGGCATAATTTAACCCCGTTGTTTCTCTTTTGTCTAAAGAAGTTTTTGTGGCACACTATACAAATTACAAAGAAACTTACATTCTTGCAGTGCAATAAAATGCTGATGTTATAGATACATTTCTGTGAGAAATTAATTCATATGCATGTGTATGTACTTACAGATCTTTTTTTCATGCATAAAGAGCAGTGCTGATGTCTTGCAGTGTTGCGCTGCTGGTTTGGTTGCAGGTTTGAATTGGGCTAAGTCTGTGTATAGTTTGCATGTTTTCCAAGTGCTTGCATGAGTTTCCTCCAGGTGCTCTGGTTTCTTAAGACTCCAAAGATGTGCTTCAGGTGAGTTGGTGACTGTAAATTGCCCACAGTGTGTGTATGTGTAGGTTATTGAGATGGATTAGCATCCCACCCAGGGTGTACCTGTCTCATACCTTATGTGTCCAGGATAGGCTTTAGACCATTGCATCCCTGTGGATGAGCAATTATGTACAATGTGAGGATGCAAGACATTTGAATACATGGACACCCAGTGAATGCCTGAAGTCTGAGACCAACAGACATCAGATTTTGGTCATTTTCTGTTCTGTTCTGCCAGGCCTTTATTGCAGCCATTTTCCACTCCTTAGTTTGGTCTTTGCATTTTAAGCATGCTCAGCTGGGTACACATGAGATGATTGCCTTGGCAGTCTGAAAAATTTTTCACTTCTGTACGATGAAAAATCTTGTAGCTACTACAACAGGATGTTTGTGGCCTGGGCCATTATTCTACTCCATTACAAAGTGCCATTCTTTGAGTCATTCTGCTGTTGATTTCAGAAGAGGCATTATCATTGAAAAGCGGTAAACCACTTCCAATAACAACCATTTATTCCAAAGTTACAAACACTTAAGATACGATCTCCTAATTTTTATTTATTTTTTTTTTCCCCCAACAGACCTTGTGTTACCATATGGATTAGGGAAAGTACCATTTTTCTCTAGGTATACTACTTTCCTTTTCTCTGGCCAGAATTTAATCTTTCTCATCTTTTCCTAAAACTTTACTAAAGCTTTACAGGGCCCCCTCTGTACATTTTTGCCAATCAGTTTTTACTTTTTCAGATCTTGAAAGTTACTAGTAGTTTGCATTTTGTGGTGTACATTCTGCGGGTCCAGTTTTCTGTGTACAGTTGTGAATGACATATCTATCATCCAGGATTTATTTCCCCATCTATTTGGCTGTTTTTCAGATATGCTATAGATGACTTTCTTAGAACGTGAGGTTGTTTGCCATTACTGCATTCTTTTTTTTTTTCCCCCCCTCCTCTTAAATATGTGGCACAGTTGATTTGGATACATCACTGTGCTGCAGTTCTGCTTATTTGTGGTTTTTTCCCTTCTTTATTGCCAGACGTACTTCTGTTGAGTGTTATTCAGTTGCTGTGTTCTTAATGTTTTCAGCAACAAAGCCTAGAGGTAAATGCAAAGATTTGACTTCTATAGCTGTCTTGTCTGTGCATTAATGATACAAGAAAACAAACCGATCAGATAAAAAAAATTGCCCATTTTGGGTTACCTAGAATATGTCACTATGCATATACTTTTGAGTTTAGTGTGTGTGTGTGTGTGTGTGTGTGTGTGTGTGTGTGTGTGTGTGTGTGTGTGTAAATGAATCAAGAACTACACATGAAAAAATTCTGTAGATGTGAGGGTTTTTTTTTTTTTTTTTTTTAGTATTTTGTAGGGTTATGTGTTTGAGACTAATTTCAGAAATTGGAGAAACACTACTGTTTTAATACACCAGTGGCACAATGTGTCTTATTCCATTGGTCCTTTAATGCACTTCTCTCCAGTGCCACTGTTTGTTCAGCCAATCCTTGTCTTAATTTTGTACTTCATTTGTTGAGAGACAGATAAGCTTACAAAACTGCTTTCTTTGAAGTTCCTGTTCATTCCCTGTTTCTTCTAAAGGTTAGATTACATGTCATTCTGTTGATCTGTCTCATGCTCTCAGTGGAATTACTCCTGTCAGTTCTGTGCTCAGCACAAATTGTACAAGAGAGCTGTCACCCCAGTGCTGCTGGATGGAGGACCGTGAGGTTATTGCAAACCTTTCCTCTGTGTTGAATTCAGTGTCTTTAGGCCTGGTCTCAGCATCTTCCTGTATCTATTAAATTATATCCTAAACAATTTAAAGTGCTCAATTAAACAGAAACAAGCTTTTAGACTGTAGGAGGAAACAAACACAAACATGGGGAGAACATCCAAGCTGCACATTAACTGAATGTGGATCACACCTGAACAGGCCAGATGCTTTGTGACAGCAGCACTTCCTGCTTTGCCAGCCTGCCTCCAGAAGGATGATTCTGTATATCTAAATACTTTTCTTTTCTAGTTCTTGAAGTCTGGCAAAGGTAACACAGATTCTGTGGTGTGACAGTAAAGAGTCAACCAAAGTGTTCATGTTTTTTCCCCACTTCTGTTGCTTCTTTGCAGACACCAACAAGGATCACCAGGCTCCCCCAGCTGGCATGTTTTCTAGGATGGCTGGTGGTCTCTTCAGTGTCACTAAGGGAGCAGTGGGGGCCACAGTGGGTGGTGTCACCTGGATAGGAGGCAAAAGCCTGGATCTGACTAAGACAGCCGTCACCTCAGTGGCAGCTGTCCCGGCTGCAGGCGTTGGGCTAGTGAAGGGGGGCGTGTGCGCTGTCGCCAGTGGGGTTTCTGCTGTGGGCTCTGCTGTGGTCAGCAAAGTACCAGTGGGTGGGGCCAAGAAGAAGGACAAATCCGACTGAGGAGTTCAGTCTCAGGACAGCTTCTCCCTGCCATCTCCTCCTGGGTGCCTTGCATCCGCAAACAGCGAATGGCTAGAAAGGAAAGCTAAGCGCTTGCTTTCCGCAAAGGAACACTGTGCCTCTTTGCGCAGCCCCTTCTCACCTGGTTCCCTCAGCCCGACTGCATTGGGGCTTCCTACTTAACCTCGTAAAGGCTTCTGGGATCTTTATTGGCAGTCACTGGAACCAGTGCTCACATGTGACGGCTGCTTTGAGGGTCCAGCAAAGAGGTGTTTTTTTTTTTTTTTTTTCTTCTTTCCCCCCCTCCCCCGTCATGTCTTGAATGTGATTCTTTGGTGGGTGATCACTTTGCTTGTCATTTTGTGTGTCTGTTGTTGTCCTTGTTGTTGAGCCATAAACGGTTAATGCTGAGCCATGATGTGTGGAGGGGGGAAATGTGTAGATGGTGGTGTGCTTTGATTTCATAACCAAGCTCAGGTGTTGTGCTACTGCCAGCCCATCAGTGTTTTTAAGCCCCGTTGCCTTCAATGCAGCAGCTTTAAGGGCTTCAATACAACCATTAAATTCCTGTTGTAGTGTTACAGTAACTCCTTTCACTGTTGGCAGATCAGGAATGACTAGACAGTCAGGATTTAACTTGCTTGGAGATGGTAGCCTTTGTTTATTAATCTATTCATGTAGACTTTAGATTGAACTTTTAGTGTTTTTTCACTGTTATTTACTCCTCTTGATTTCTAAGTCATCCTTAAATCACTGAATTAACTGAATTGTTATGCATGGTGGGATCTTTTTAAAAATGAGTGTTTTGGCTTTATTTACAAGGCCTTGGTTCTATAGCTGTTGTCTCACCAACATTTTTCTTATTTTATATGCAGGAAAATATTGCTGTCGGTAGAATCAACATTAAACAGTACAGAGCCCTCTCAACACAATTCAACTTTCCTGAACTTTTTTTTGGTATGAATGAAATTCAGTTTTTAGATCTGTCATGTTGCTGACATTTATATGGCACCACTTAATGTCTAACCACACTTAGCTTAACTGTATTGTTTTTGTTTTCATTTGTTTTTCAACATTTATTATAAATGGATTTTTTTTTTTTCTCTTGGTTACCTTTCATAGTTTGTCTTCTTTTCATATGATTTAAAATCATGCTGCCACATGGCTGAATGTGAAATTGTGCTTTGACGTTAAAATACAATACAAAAATAAACTATTTGTACATTTCTCTGTTATATCCTTTTAAGGGGAATGTATTGGTTGCAGTCCCAGATACTTGTTTCTGGGGTTCACTCAATAGTTCAAAATGTTGTAAAGGAATAAAAATCTTGAGAACTGGTCATTTAGTTAAGGCTATGATTTCTGGATCAATTCTTCTCAATCTCCTGAAAATGAAAGTTTTGTTCAACACCATCTGCAATGATTCTTTGTTTTCTATTTGAATCTCACTTCTATAGACAGCTGCTTAGGTGATGTGGACCAGCAACATGGTGGTATTAAACAAGCTGTGCTTTGATTGTGTGTTTGATAGTTCCCTTAAATATACTTAAAATTAAGGACCTAATTTGCCAATATGGAGAAAAATGATTCCCTCACACCTCATAAAATGCCAGATTGTTTTTTACTGCATATATTGACTATGTTGCAAGAAAAAAGGAACCGTTGGGTAAGTGTACAAATAATTTTATAGCGCAAACAATGAAAGATGATGATTCTGCTCTTTTCACATGTGCAGATGCAGTCAAAGAAATTTTTGTGACAGATTCCCTTACTTCAATGTGGGCAGAGCTGAGAAGCAAGACTTTTACCCTGATTTGGTTTGTGATTTTGAATACTGAGCTGAAAGGAAACGTTTGCTGTAAAGAGAATGGTTTCATGACTGTCCGCTGGTCTCGGGTCCTTATGCAGCAGGCCTAGGCATGTCCACCTATGGAAGCAGGTGGCTCCATACTGAAGTACTACATAATAGAACTAGAATTATGAAATATTTACCTTAAGTACATGTTATACTGTTGACTTGGAGGGGAGACAAACATCTTTTTACTGGATATTGATGACGTATAGAGGCTTATTTCAAGTTTTAATTATTCAGTAATGGTTAGCTGTTTCCCCAATAACTTGTCAAAGTATCTGCAAGAAAAATTTGGTCAAACTCAAATTGATGTGTCTAGTTGACTTTCTGACTTGACTTACTCTTGTTTGTAATGTGAAATATTCTATAAAATCACCTGCTCTAGTAGACTCTGCTGAAAAGACAGTAACAGATGAACTGTGTACCGATGTTTGGTTTTTTGAGTGAAAATATATGAAAATGCACACCTGTTTTACAATAAATAATGTAAACCAAAAATGTATAAATCTAAATGTTTTCTGCTGAGTTTGTGATATTGTTCCATGTAAAAAGGGCCCAGTTTACTTGATCAAATGCAGAAGACAAAGGCTAAACAAGTTTTGTAAGAGAATGTGTAGGACCCAGGACTGGAAAGACACAAGAAAATCAGGATTGCCACAAGGATGCAAGCATTGCAGTTTGTCACAATAGCCTAATATAATAGAGAACAAAAACATAAAAATCATATTGTATGTTTAAATGAACCCAAATCATTGCAAATTGGGGTGGCTTTTAAATATTTGGTTTTAATTTTTAAAATAGAATCGTTATCACAAGTAGGATTTCGTGTTAAGCCTGATCCGTCGTTAATGACGTATGGCGTGTCTGAGCCATGAAGGAATTATTTCACATCACTTGTGTCTATGTAGGGAAAAAATCATTCACTGTATTATTGTTAAAACATAGTGACCACATCTTTTCAAGTCAAGGACTTTGAGAAACACTTTCTTGCTGTCTGTAGATAATCCAGACAGTTTCTTTAAAAAAAAAAAAAGGTATTTTGTATTTTCTCAGTACTTGGAAGAAGTGGCTCAAGAAGTGGCCTAGTGTTAATCTGAACATATTTAGCCCTCCTTGCTGTACCTTTCATAAATCACTTCCTGCAGCTCTCCTTGCCTTTGGCCCCCCGGGAGCTCTTAGTGGACTTTGAGAACCGCTGGTGGTCACTGACACGGTTCCGGAGAACACAGATGTCATACTTCTGCCGCTTAAGCTGTTCCATGAGCTCAAACTTCTCTGAGTAGAGCTGGTACATCCACTCCCAGAGGTCCCTGGCCTTTTCAGCAAGCTTCTCCTGATTGAGGTGGTCAGTGTTGAGGGGCTTACGTCGTTCCGTCAGAATCTTAGTCTTCTTCTCCCTTTCTGTCAGCTTCCTGCCCGTCTTCTTTTCCACCTTCTGAAGGTAGCCACCAAAAGCCTTGTTGGAGAACACCTTCTTCTTCTTGGCTTCCTCCTCTGCTCGAAGCTTGGCTGCTTCCTCCTCGCGGCGGAGCTTCTCTTCAGCCAGCCGAGTCTGCCGCTCCTTCTCCTGCTTGGCTCGGATGCGCTGCTGCTCAGCCCGGTCAGCTCGCCGACGCTCAATCCTGTTACACAAGGCAACAAGTTCTTCCTCTTCCTTTTCACGGTTCAGAAAGTGCATCTGGATCAGGCTCTGCAGGTCATTGAAATCCTTTTCCATCCGTTTGCGGTGAAGGTCATCAAAGTCCACCTTCTCACCATCTGGGAGCTTAGGTGGGGTAAGGTTGGACATGTATGGCTTAGGCTTTGGTTTGGTTTCTTCTTCTGGTGTCTCCTCTTCCTCCTGCTCATGGGTCTGGCTTTCCTCAGTGACCTCCTCTTGTTCCTCATCTACCTGTTCCTCTTCTCCTTCGTCCTCTATATATTCCTCTTCCACTTCTTCTTCTTCTTCTTCTTCTTCTTCTTCTTCTTCTTCTTCATACTCCTCTATAAGTTCTTCTGTTTCTGACATGTTGGCGGTCTGCGGTTCTGGGTAGGTGAAACCAGAGAAGAGACCAAGAAGATGAACAGAAGGACCTGCACAGTGAAGAAGAACAGGCTCATGGAAGAGTCTGGAGAATTTAAAAGGAGTCTTCCGTCATGTGACCTTTGACAGGAAAAAATTTTCAGACAGATGGAGCTGCGTCTATTTTCTGCCCCCTGGAAGTGGTCTCCCTGAAGACTCCGACTCTTGAGACCCCCCCACAATTCCTTTGTAAGGACTGACAAGAGGAGCTATTTCTGAAAGGGAACAGATGGAAACACACTTGTGCTTCTGTGGCCTGATAGCACAATGATAAATATCAGCATCACTTAAATGGAGAATAATGGAGTGAAATGTCAGAGTGGAAATGGCACAGAAAAAATGTCATCTGTATTGCAGCCATTATTCTGAAATTAAGTATATAATTTATATAAAACAGTTAATTACAACTTTATAATTTTACAGTTTTGGACAGTCTTTTTGTAGGTGGTGCAGCAAAAACCCCAGAAGTGTGAAATATGTCAGTAAAATCTAAATATAGATCCATCCATCCAATTTCAATAACTGCTTGCCCTGAGCAGAACCGCACTGCACTGGAGCCTTGGGCTCAAGGCTGAGGGGTGGGATGCCAGTCCATCCCAGGCTAAATATAGGTATTCAATAAATTTAGACACATTTCTGTTCTAAATAACTCAAGCTGAAGCAGTTGGGTGAAGGTTTAATTTCATCTATTTGTGATTTCTGTTACTTGTAGAAAATGAAGAAAATATGTCTTAAGGAATCATTGTTTCGCTTCACAATTAAAAAGATGTTTCTTGTTTTATCTTACTTTAAATTGATTTAACTGCTTTCTTGAACACTTTGTAAAGTTTAAATTTTTTTAATCTATTCTACAAAACATCTCATTTGATTCCTCACTGTGATGAACATGTGCCATTGTTGTCAGTCAGGTGACATGCTGAGACTGCACCTTCTCATTTTTTTTATCGTACATCTTGTATCCAGAGCTGAGTATACCTAGTTTAGACATTTTTCAAGATCACTTTAGGTTAAGAACCCTCTTGAGAATAATTTAGCAAGGCTTCTCTCTACCTATATAGGCATCCTTATCACTGCCCTCTAATAATGCAGCTGCTATTATTATTGAGTGATTCAATATGTGGGAGAAAAGCATTACAAAGTACAACTTACACACTTTGTCCAACGATATACATTCAGACTCACAGAAACAGTCAGAGAAGCAGAGACTTGAGTTCCTAAATTCTCCCTTTAGCAGTTCTGTTTATCGCCGAATGAATCCATTTGTAAAAAATGTTTCATTCTGTTCCACCTACAGCAATTTGTAGGTCTAGGAATTCTGTTGTTGTGGGAAGTAGACTGTGATGCCTTCTTTGTGGGTTTTTAATGCATTGACTTAATGGGGGGTGGGGGTTGTAATGCCCATATTAACAATAGAGATATACAGTATAATTATCTATCTATCTATCTATCTATCTATCTATCTATATTAACCACTTTTTAAGGGGCTTTGCTGCTATACCAATGAGTACTTTTGCTTTTTTTCCACTTACATTTTTGCTCTGTTTTCTAGACACTTGAAAGGTTTTTCATTTGATTTATTTCTTGTGAATTGGAACTGAAAGTATCTTCTTTTCCTCTGTGTTTTGTTGTACTGTCTCTGAGTTTTATTTAGTATGGGAAAAAGGGACAATAAAAGCTGTAACTCCCCCAGTACCTCCTCACGTCTGATCACTTCCCGGGCTCGATGTCTCCTGTTGTGAAACAGACAGTGAAGTACATCCTCACCCCAGTTTCAAGAATTTACTTTCACAGCAATTGAAATTTGTACCTTACAGTTGGCTTACAAGTGAATTGTTTTGTAGTTATAAGAAGCACTGATATTAATGAATTGTATTCTTTTTTTAGTCTTGGGTCTGGAGGACACACATAACTGTCCATATGTGTCCAAAGTGACATATGTATGGTGTATTTTCTTTATTTCTGTGTATGTTTACAGTTAGGGTTATGAAACTCTCAACACCATGTCATACTTATGGTTTTGTTCATGTTCACAGTAATTGGTCAGACAACTTGCTTGTTCACGTGCTGGTTTTCAGTCAATGCGTAATGTCCCCACAGTGAAGAAAACTGGGCCAAAATGGCAAGAAATGAGGACGCATCATGCTGAGCTTTTTGTATGATTTATTTTTTACTTTTTCTTTTTTATTGTCATATGCTCAAGTGTTTAGTTTTTTATGTTCTTCTATTCATTGTTTCTTCTCACCTTTTCATTTTATCATTTCGCTGTGTTACAAGTGTCCCGGAACATTCACCCACATCTCCAAGACAATAAAATCCTTCTTTTTTTTTCTACTTTCACCAGCGCCTGAGTGTACATCCCAAAATCTTCCTCTTTGCTACGTTGCATTTTATGAAGGAGCTCAAAAATGACATGTTATGCGCCTTACCAGGTCATTAAACTAAGAGTACTGCCTCCTGCAGCTGGGTTAATGACAACCAGCCCAGGTACTGAAATAAGTTTGTCCTTCTTTATATTCCTCTGTGACTGTTTAGCTCTTTGGATGAAAATGTGTCACTTCCTTTGCACTTGGGATACATTATTATATTTCTGATTGATTTAATGGTAATTCAGCCACAAAACTGAAAGCAGTTCTCTGCAACACATTAAGATCCCAAATCAGTGGGTCTAATGTCACTTGATTTTTTGCAACTACAAATTAGTTTTTTTAGCACACAGTTTTATCCAACGTAAATAAAATGTAATTCTTTTAAACAGTATGTGGCTCGGCAGTTAGTGATAGTGCTTCATCTTCTGAGCTGTGGTTTTGGACGCGGGTTAGAATCTGACTCATTCTGCACAGAGTTTGCATGTTTTCCCCATGTTCATGTAGGTTTTCTGCAGGTGCTCTGGTTACCTCTCATTCCAGTCAAAAGACATGTGCTGTAGTGGAGTGCTGACTTGGAACTTGACCATAAGACCTTTTCATTTGGAGAAAACTGATCAAATGACCACTGTATCACCATATCAGATGGAATACACCGTTACATATGAAACAAAATCAATTATGGAATCTCCTGGTAAAGGTACTAAGATTTCACAGACCATCTGTACTTGAAATACGCTCCCTACCTGCATTGAAACAAATAAATGAAAATGTTAAAATTCAGTGTTCACGCAATAAATTGTCTAGCAACAAATACACAATGTATTGTTTATTGGACTGTATTTACTTGACTGTACTTAGATTATATGCAGGCTGCACATATCATATTATTTTTAAACGTGACCACTTAAAGTGTTACACAAACTTTGCTTCAGTGTGGGCCAAATGTCCAGCTATACTGACCCGGTCGTGGTATGATTGTCAAAGGTATGCCAGTGTTCTGCACTGCAAGCACCTGTCAGCACTGAAATCTGAAACCAGTCTGATGCAGTTTTAACCCAGGCCAAAGGGCTTGTACACATTTTTAGTTTCATAATGGAATTAAATTATCTGGTACTGCTGGCAACGATGCTCTTTATAGAAGTTTTACCGTTTCTTCTGAGTAGTCAAAAATGTACAGCCGTGGCCCCTCAGGCAAGTAATTATGATTGCATTTTGGGATGGGGAGAATCCCATAACCGTGTCTTTTCTACCGGGTCTCAGCAACATAACATGACAATGAAAACTAAATAAATAAATAGACAGACATACTGTGTATGTACAAAAGATAGCTCCTGGGATAGGCTCTGGTTTACTGCAATCCTGCTTAGGACAATTGGTTATTGAAACTAAGATAGATAGATAAATAGATTTTTTATAGACCACAAGAACAAAATATTACTACTGAATTAATAAAGCTAAAGGAAATAAAGATACAGGAGTTTCAAGTACATAACTAAGAAGACTCATCTACGATTTAATTGAAGCACAGTTGAACAACTCAGGCTGCGATCATATCTGCCATTTCCAAAGACAGTCTCTATCTGATAAAGACCTGGGAGAAGCACATGGAACATGAACATTTGTAGAACCAGTCGAAGGAACCAGTGAGGATGAAGGTGTAAAAAAAAATGTGGACAGATGTGTATATGTCCTTGCTGAGGTCACTTGCATGCAAGTTATGCATCTACTTCTAAAAAGAATTTGCCTAATTAAAATGGAACGACTCAAAACTGATAAAAACATTAAAATCAAGGTATCCTCTTATTTTATCAATGGTACAGTTTCAGATCCAGGCTGAGACCTCCGGTCATGTAAAAAGTGTTTTACTTTAGTGGCCTGGGATCCCCAGGCCCTGTCTGATGTCAGAAATAGATTAGTAATGTGCAGCTGGCAGGTGGTCTCCTTTTATGATATCTAACCTCTCTCTTGACCCTGGGTGCAGCAGACAGCTGTATCTATCAATAGGTGCACAAGAATGGAGTTATTAGAAGGCTCTATTAATAGCTTCCTTTCCCCTCCTCACTCAGATGCCTGTCTTCACTTAAACAGGTTTAACTGTTATCTGAACCACTTTAACTATCAACATTTAGCACATGTATTTTAGTGACTTGTATACATGCAGTGATTCATTAAATTAATAAAAAGACATGAATGTTCTTTTTTTTTTTCCATATTATTTTTCTGCAAGCAATTGATTTTACAGTGAAAAGGTATCAGATGACAGCAGTAGAGCTGCTTTCATGTGAGTCTGAAATCAAAGAGCAACTTGATCCCCACTGATCTATAATAAAATTCACCAAAAACTGCTGAGGCTGAGAATGTGATTTCTTAACCTTTATGAAACTTTGCTTTTGAGTAAAATATTACAAGCTGTGTGTATGTGGCACAAAAGGAGTTATTCTTATTACATTGTAACTAACCAAAGTATATGTGTCTGAAACTGCTGATAACATAGAAGAATTTGTATTAAAAGGACTTGGCTGGATCTGAATATTTCAGTGACGGTATAATTTAACTCTGTGACGTTGACCGTCTGCTTTTGAATGCTGTACGCTGATCACTGGGGCTATGGGTCAGGTTATGTGACAAAACTGGTGGGGTAAAGCTTTGGTAGGGATCAAGGTTAATTGCTTCACTCAAAAAATATATAAATACACTAGTTAAAAGCAATATAGCATGCTGCATTTCAAATCAGCGCTGTCTTGCCTTAATATTTTTGAACAATGTGCACTTTATATTGCAAAATGTTGTAAATTACAGTCACGTGACTCACTGGTAACTTAATCATAACATGTGGTCTCCAGTGAATGAGGAACAACTGTGAAATCATTTCTGTTGGTGTAACAGTTCAGGCCCTGCACATCACCAAACATAATTCATCATTGGGAGTTCTGCAAATTAAATATTGTTTGTTTTTCTGCTCAGGACATATTTCCAAGTTAAGAGAAATTTTATTCTGATGCATTTGTGTACGCTGAGATCTCACTTGAAACACAAATAGTTGCCTTTGGAATCATTGCTTTATTTATTAAACAATTTAGTCATGCTATAAATGAACTAAATATGTATTTTAATACTGATTATTGCTGCTTCACTCAAGAGACAAATATTTTGGTTTTGTCACTGCCAGCGTAACAGTCACTGTAAAGACTTTTGAAGTGACACCTTTTTACCTATAAAGGCATAATGGAAAAACATTTACTCCATTCAGTTATAAAATTGTTCATGAAAATGAGCAGCAATCCGACTTCTTTTTTTCACAGATGTGTCTAAGTTTTTATTTTGCGGCTTTTACTAGTGGCGACGTAGTGGTAAAAATCACTTTGAATTTACAAACAAATGGAATTGCACACATAGAAGCCAGTGTAATTATAGCCTCATATCTCAATGTATAGCTTGAAATTTGCTCAGTTCTCTGTTCATGGTTAAAAAAAAAAAAAAAAAAGGCAAAACCTCGAACCCCTGCAGCCTCCCCGTGCATTGCAGTGTCAGAGCTGGCCTACTACGTTCACATTTATCCATTTAGCTTTTCTGCAAAGCCACTTACAATATTAAGGTACCTACAGTTATTTATATTCACCTTGGTGATTTTTTCTTGAGCAATTTAGGTTAAGTACCTCCATCAAGGGCACTACCACAGGATGTGGGATTCAAACCTGCAACCTAGAAAGGCAGCTGTTGTAACCGCTACGCCACCTGTAGCGCAGTATAACACAATCCTGCAGTGGCAAAGGGTTTCAGACCCTTGCGGTACTCTTGAGTTGTAGGTGCATGGTGAAGGGTCACAGCCAGGTCTTAAGAACAGGTAAAATTGGCAGTCTGTATTTTTTTTGACTCTGTGCTTTATATCTGCTCTCTAAAGGAAGAAAAAGCAGCGAATGATGCCACCATGATACCTGAATAAATAGGCTATAGTTCAGCTGGAGGTCATGTGAACTGAATGAAGGAACCCCAGTTGGCCACCACAGATAACATGTTGCCTTTCTATTCTCGGCGAATAATGACGGTTATAGAGCTTGTCAGTGACGGTCATTGAAGGAGGTGCGAACCCAGTCCCTCATGTAGAGGACCGCAGTGCAGCTGGGTCGCTGCAGCCCGCTGAGCATGCTTTGTCATCCCGCAGCGACACGCAGCTCAACTCGGGTAGCGAAGACTCTTCTTGGTGAGGGAATGAAGAGATTTGTCTCCCTAATGTCAGGACAAAATGCTGCTGGTTGAGGTGCTTTGCTAGATAGCAGCCAGCTCATAAAAATGCAAAATAAATTTAAAAAAAAAAAAAAAAAAATTTAATTAAAAATAAATAAAATAATGAATAAATAAAAATATAAATAAGTTTTCTTCCTAAGAAACTGCGTTCAAAAAGCATTCTGCTTTAAAAGCACAGGGAAGATCCTCAGGTGACCCTGAGCCCGTGGACAGTATGGAAGAAGACAGGATGCGTCGGTCATCACGCTTTCCTTAGTAACCATTCCCTGTGTGTCTTGCAGATGATTGATCGCTCGTGGTGACAAGTCAAAACCCTTCCTTTGAGCCTCCAGCTCCCATTTTCTTCAAACTTTTATTCCATATGACTTTAACGTTTTGTACATTGAATGTACAGTATATGGATGAGCTCCTGCCATGTCAGCTCCTTGTGTGCGCCAACAGACTTGGCCAAAAAACTCTTATCATCTTGTCCTCATGTCCATGTCAATGAGGGGATCAGCCCACTTTTCCCCCTAATTTTGCTTATGTTTTTACCAGATTTGCCAGTTAACAAATACAGAGACGAACACTATCCAGGATGTGCTGTAAAAATTTAAAGCGCCGAGTGGCAAAACCGCAGCACATTTTTCACATCAGACAGCCTGTGAGAAGTTCCGGAAAGCGTCCCTGCTATCTCGCCGGTCCTTCTGCCTTCCGACGTGCGTGACCTTGTTCTAAGACACCGTGTGAGCCGAGCTCTCCCATCACACCTTGGAGGGACCAGCCTTCACTTCGACGCTCCTTCTTCAACAGCGACTTTCAGGCCCAGCTTCTGCACGGACCCAGCGGTGCTGACACTGTAAATGCCCCCTGTCATTGCAATTTAAGGCTGGCACCGTTTCCCGAAAGCCTTGCAGACAGCTATATGCGTCAAAGGAGGCGGCATTATGAAGCTGGAGGCTTAAAGTAATCAGATTTTCTGTGCTCGGATATTCTCTGAAAAGATGAAAGGTGCTTTGAAACCTCAGCTCATCTGCCGACAAAAGCGACCGTTCTGCTCTTGTCCCTTTACCGCGTTATAGACGCAGGAGCTGGCGACCCGAGCCCGGAGGAAAACACCTTCTCTATTTATTTCCACTGTGGCTATGGAGATTGCAGTGCTGGAAGTTCTGATGGAAGGGCGGGGATTTTGACAGAGGGGAAGGCCCTGCTTCTCCTTCTAAACGCTCTTCTGTCTACACAAGTTTCACATTTTCCTTCTCCCCTTTGCACCCCATGAAGTCGGGGTTACGCTGAAAATTTACAACTGGAAAATGAACCTTGGAAGCAATGAATTATGTGTGTGAGAACTCAAACACACTTGTGTGTTTTTATTTTTTTATTGCGGATGGCCCGCATCATCAGGACAAAACCACTTGCTTTTTTCAAACGGCGCTTTGAAAAAATATGTTCTGCTCTCGGAAAGCAGCAGTAAAAACATCTGTAGATATACAGTATACTTTAACAATTATGGAAATCTCAGTTAAATTTTAAAATGATTTTGTTATTGTTTATTTAAAATTCTTTTAAATATTCGAATATTTTAATTATTGTGAAATTGTTACAATTTTTTCTCATAAAATCATGTATAGGTGAAATTCTAAAATGTCCTTTTTTGTATTTTAATTCTCCTCTTGCTTACGTTTTTATTTCACTATTTTCATGTAAATTCAGAGGTTTTATATACTTCACATTTTTTTAAGTGAATAGTTCAGATACAGGTTACTGGCGACAAGTCGACACAGAGGAGGATAAATACACAGCTAAAAATTAACGGTAACGCATAGTAACTGCTACAAGAGTCAGCGGTTCTTCTATTCGTAAAATCTGTTTTAAAGAATAATTGCTCACTTCCTCAGCTGGACAGCAAAAAATTAGTTTAAGTTGCAGCATTAGATTTATTGGAAAGTCAGAGCTGGTCATACATATTTAAAGTATGTTATCTACATTCATTTTGGCACAGAAATTTAGTCAGTCGCATGCAAATGAGTTTCATTATAGGGAACATCCAATTTGTCGCTAATTGTGACTGGCAAAGAACTTTATAAAGGGGATGGTAATTAGATGGGAGCGATAGGACGGCTTTCGAAGGGAATGAGATGCAGTTTGTTGACTTGCAGAGATGATGGGTTGAAGACCCAGGCTTTGGGCATGTTTGTGCTTTTACCTTATTTGCATAATCACCCAGTCAATTAGTTGGGGAGGAAAAAAACAATATAAATAGAAAAAAAAATGAGTGGTCAATACTCAGCAGTGGTCAGTATTCACCTGTTCTTCCTGAAACAACCCAGGAGGCTTCAGCTCCTGGTTAGTGTTTGTTTTGAGGTTTAATAAAGGAGTGTGAAAAGCACAACAGGGTTGTTTGACATCAGTTTTAATGAGATGTGTGACAGGGAAGCAATCGGGGACACGGCTGAAGGTTGCTTGCCACTCCTGGAGTTCATAAGGAGAGCAGCGGGGAGTGTGTCCTACAGCATGGTCATTAGAACCGTGTGGCTGAAGCATCGGAGTTAGGGCTCGGTTGCTTAGATGCAACTCCGGTTGCAACCATAGTAATGTATATGAACGGGCCTTCGTGGTCTGCAGTAACAGTCATTTTTACTGTATCAGTTCAGGGTAAGTACCTTGATTAGAGGTCCTACAGCAGGAGGTGGGATTTGAACCTGGACCCTTCAAACAGAACACTGCAGCACTTTCCGTTGTTCCGGAGGATGACGCTCGAAAGCATTCATAAGTATTCAAAGCCATATTGTGGCACTAACGTAATTTAAAACTTTCTAGAAGAATTCTAATTCGGTACTGAAAGGCTAATAGAAAACTCAATTAAATAAATGCCATTGTAACGCTGAAAATTGCTCCACCAAGGTAGGCGTCACACTTTTTCATTTAATGCCTGAAGTTTTTTTTTTTTTTTTCCATCTGACCCTTTCCAGCAGAGTCAAGGAACTGAAACAGGTTCTGAAAACATGATGTGCAAATAACAGATCAAATCCTTTTTTTACGCCTACGTTTCCAGTGCTTGGGAGAAAAAATGGTAGAAAAAAGATTTTTGGATCAATTATATTATCCAATAAACATTTTAGAATAAGTATTAGATGACAAAGATGGGGTGGCAGTGGGTTGCCGAGGAGGATTCTGGAAGTTCTTATACCTGTTTTGTGACTGACGAGTGAACACATTCAGGGGTTTTGTCTTCGGTCCTGCAATTTTGTTATTACAAAACTCCAAAATTTATATTAAGAAAATGTGAGTTTCTTGAGCTAATGCAAAACCTGCACATCATCGATGACATCAGTGCTCTCAGATATTGATGTTTACATTCACTTGTATTAATTTAGCTCACGCTTTTCTCCAACACGACACATAATGATTTAGCTTTTTTGCTTGACGTACCGTTGTAACCTTTGTCTATCTCTCTCTGTCAGAGCTGCACATTTATTTTTTATAAATCTTCTTCTACCAAAAAAGGTTCTGAATTTTTTTGGTTCATGCTGAACAATTTTTAAGAGTTTTAACTTCAAATCAGTTCTGATGAAGGCAGCTGGACTGCCAAAATACTGGTGGCTACCTGCAAGAATAAAATGAAATATTTGACCAGAGCTTCACACTCTGGGCGCTTTTATTTACTGCTGCCATTTTTTCCTCTGAAATGTGTCTGTGTTTTACTCCATCCATCCATCTGTCCACTGATCCCCCCCATCAGTGCTGACCAGTTCGTGGGATGCTGTGGACGAGATGGAGGGGTGCAACCTCATTCTGCCATCCTACCGCCATGGTTCCCCATCTCCGGGAGTGATGTACCTGCTCCACACGCCAGACGACACTATGTTTTAGATCCGAGTAAAAGGGCATAGAATGCGGTCACATCTGACACGTTCAGTCTCCTTGCTGTAGATGACAGCAAGACTCTTCTTGAAGAAACTATTCCTATGAATATTGCAGCTCAACCTTCCACACTGGTAAAGTTACAAATGACTCCTTGAACTTGATGGCATTTCTCTGCATACTCTATCATGCCTTGCGTCTGACAGTGTCTTACATTTATAGCACTTTTTCTTTTTAGCCTGACTGGGTCGCTTCACCAGACTGTAATATTAATATTTCATCCATGTTTTATTGTTATTCAGACAAGAGAGCAGTTTCTCTCCAAAGACAGCCAAATGCAATTAAATGCCCAACCTCGTACTGCCCCAGACAGTCAGTTCTGGAATGTTAGCTGTCTTTGCCTGCAATAGATGTATCTTAAGTTTTCACTGTCAAAATCTGTCTCATTTATGCATAAAAATGAACAAAGGTCTGACCTTGAATTTTAGCCGGATGCAATAGTTTTCTACCAGCTTTGAACACTTGTTCTCAAAGAGTGTGTTTACAGCACTTTCAGTACGGTGTATTTTCTAACCTTGATGTGAGATGTTCTTAACTGAGATGCTGTAGGTTAAGCAGACCACATAAACCGTAGCAGTAGTTCCTAACCCTGGTACTGGTGCTTTTTGTTGTTTATATGTTTTCAGGTTACTACAACATTTAGACACTCATTCAATGTAGTGATTATCACAGCTGCGCATATTCAGACTGTCCTGAGCAAAAAGTAGTTAGTACACAGGTTTATACACTTTCGAACACAATTAGGATCTTAAGTCTGTTCATAACATGGGTTTGTCTGCAAATCCAAAGTCAGTTTTACGGCTAATTCACAATCAACAAAAGCTTAGTAAGCACAGTCATCCTTCGGTTTATTTGCTGCTCATGCTTTTTGAAAACCTCTGATAAAGCTGCAATAATCTCACTGCTGATTTAGTTTGGGTGCATTTTGCTGCCAACTAATGGCTGAATGTGGAAATGCATTTTTCCCTCCACCACAAGAAGAAATTTCAGAAAACAGTAAGTGAAGAAAATGCAATTACAACTAAATGAATGATCTGGAAAATGTTAGTACTTTCCAAAATTTGTAACTGGAACATTTGTACTGGACAACCTGCGCAATTCGCTCATATTTTAAACCTACCAATGGCAAGGCTCTGGCTGGGAAGGTAAATGTACATACAGTTGCTCCTTAACTTACGATGGTTTGACTTACAATTTTTCGACTTTATGATGGTGAGCTGGTGATAGACATTAAGTAGAAACCGTACTTCGAATTATGAATTTTGATTTTTTCCCGGGCAAGCAATATGTGGTGCGATACTTTCTCATGATGCTGGGCAGCAGCAGCGATTCGCGTCTCCCAGTCTGTCATGTGATTATGTTTTATGCATCCATAATGTCACAGAAATTCCCATGTGTGTCTCCTGCTACTCATGAGAAGAAGAAGACGGCAATTACTCTTGAGGAGAAACTCAAGATAATTGCCAAGCATGAAGGCGGCAAGCCTGTAATGGCCATCATGCGTATGCTAGGCTATGATGGTAGGTTAGGCGTATTAAATGCATTTTTGACTTATGATGTATTTTGTAGAACGTAACCTCCTCGTAAGTTGGGGACCACATGTATGTTTAGTTCCAAACTTTGAGACACAATTCTTCACCTAGCTTATTTAATTATAATTCTAATTAATTATATCAGGGAAACAGTAATTGAATATTCTGGAACAATACTGTATTCACTCCTTTCGATCACATATTCAGTCATTAATTAGCCTGGGAAGACAGTTTGTGTTGTATTTTTAAACAGATCCCAAAAGGGCAAATTGCAGTCCCATCACAACAAGCAGCTCATTTATACACAGAATTCAGTTATTCTGAAACAGACAGATGAACATGGGAGGACAGAGTCACGAGGGAGATGGGAAGTGTGCCATTTATTCGTGTGAAGGAAATTGTCAGATCGAAGGGGAACTGAGATGAAATGGCAGGGAGCCACATCACAGTAAGTGTAAACCTTCAGACCATCACTGCTATATATTTGCACTGTCGCAGGGGCTTTTACAGGGCATTCAGTGCTGAGAATTGTGTTATTTCATGCTGCACATGAAGAGTCCAGCTGACAAGACTGTGCAGATTCACAAAAGCTTTAATAAAATTTAGACTTTTCCACATCTTTCATAATATCATTGTTGAATCTTTTTCATAAGAAATGAAGAACTAAAGTCAAATCAGTTGTCAAGTCTCTATGTACTGTTACAACACATACATGTCTTGTATACAGAAATGGAGATGTTAGCGATGAAGAGTCAGTCTCGAAACGGAGATCTGAGACACTTTTATTATTTTGTTCCCTTTCATGTACAACACCTGAGCACATTTTTTCATAACGATACTCAATGCATTTCACTTAAATGTTCATTGAAAGACAACGATTACATTTGCATTTATTCATTTAGCTTTTGTTCAAAGCGACCTACAGTTATTATTTGGCTAGCGTTTAGCTGACACCTTTATCCAAGGCAGCTGGCAGTGGTAGATGTACCATAGTAGTTTCCCTACACTTGTTCCCCTCTTTATATAGCCATGCTACATAATACACACACTCTCACAGAGTCACTCAGTAAGGGATGTTCAGATTGCCCAGGTCACATGTTTAATGGATGTGAAGCTCCTCTGATGGTGACATCTGTCCGACATTGATTCTAATGGTGCTGCTACATGTTGAGCCACCGGAGGAAAAAATGAACACAGACTTGTTTTAGTTAATTGTTGGCCTCTCCATGCCACCAGCCCCTTTTCCCCTCCGGTCCAACTCCAGGGTGTCTCCAACAAGGGTCTGTCAGTCTCCCGTGAATCTTTCAGGAGGGAAAAGACACTGAAGTAGTGACCATGGCGTGTCCATGTCTGTACATTAGACTGTTTTTCTGGAAGCCTTGGCCAAAAGCACAGAAAGGTAGTTAGGCCAGGAAACGAGTAGCTATGGAAGCAAATTTCAAAGTAGTGTCTAGCAACTGGCAGCAACCAGGAGAACAACAACTTGGGCAATAAAAAAGCTGTCAGCTGTTTGCTGATGATTCTCTTTCATTGACAAAAAATGTTGAACTCAGTTTCCCCGAAATATAATACATGCTTTATATTTACTAGCAGTGTTTCAAGTTACCTTTCCCTACAGTGATTATTAACTAAACTGAGTAGGGTTAGGGTTAGGGTTTTAGTGCTAAAAACAAACAGTTCTGTAAATCCCTTATAATTGCTGAATTACAATTCTGCATGGATGTTTTTGTATGGTTAACTTCGAAATGAACAAACTGCATTTTATGTTAACCACTGTTTTCAAAATCATGCAACAATAACATCCAAAACTATTTTGAAAATGTAATATTTACTTCAGTATGTTTCATAGTACATCTTAACAGTTCTTTTTAAGCAAAGATGCAGCAGACTTTTCTACATTTCCATGACTAAAGCAATGTCAGAAAGAGAGCAGCTAATGTGACAAGATAAAAGAAGCGTCCTTGAATAAATAAATCATTAAAACCTTATTTGATGCTCAGTCCGGTTAAGTGTTCTGCGCAGATAGTGTTTTTATCCCCTCCGGGTAATTGTTGTACATAAAGCCCCAAAACAATCTATTAAACTACTTCTGAAAAAAGCCACACACCAACAGGTCTGTAAATTGCTGATGCGTGTCTGGTCCACAGTTGCATTTCTTGTACACGCCAGTGACATCTGCTGCTCTATAGGCATGAAGTGTGTGTAATGGGCAGTTTATTTATGCCCCGACTCACTACACACAACTACTCTTTTGAGTTATACTGAAAAAAACACAAAAAATTGAGCTGAGCCTCTTCTATTAGAGCTTAGCTGCAGAGAGGTTTCGGCCCTGCACCATCACACTCATACGTCAGCGCTTTCGCACCATCCTACCCACACTCAAGAAGGTGGGACAGAGCCACAAAAGCAATTCAATAGACTGTGCAGAAGGAGAGATGCAGAAAATAAGTAGGAGTGTATAAAAGCTTCACACATGAAGGAACCGTAGGAGGGCAGAAAAGCTTCGCACAGAGCAGAGCACAGAATGAGAAAGAATATAATAGCAGTTAAACAGGGAAGACTTCGGGGACGATGCAAAACAATGAAACATGGGTACTTTTCAAGATTTGGAGGGAAAATAATTTAATGAGCCAAGGTCGCTGTAGTATGTCCAGCGTAATAATGAATGTAGCTATAAATTAATAATGTTATGTGAGATACTGTGCTTGTATACGTGAAATTGGCTGCCATTCCATTAAAGTAACATGAGCTATGTGATTGCAGTGACGATGTGATGGGTCACTCGAAAACCAAAACGGAAACATCTAATACTTCTAAATGCAAATGCAGCTCGAGGGAGATCTCGACACCAATCACACAAAATATTTGAGAAATTGCTTTTGCTTCGCTTTAAAAAATATACTAGACAGCAACACCTGTCAAAGTCATTGCTGGTATAGGTACATGGTTTCATGCAGCAACATATTTTGGGCTTTTTTGTTTGCCTGTATGTGTGAGTTTTGGTGAAAAATTCACTGCCTTTCTGTATAATGCACACACTGTATGTTATGACAGTCAATCAAACAAATGTTATATGTGTACTACTAAACTGCTCAAAAAACAGCAATTAAAATGGTGTGCATGCACAAATCTCCGGGGGATGCAAAATTAGACCAGACACTCAAGAGAAAGTTATTATAAGTCATAATAGCCTTTGTTCCTTCAGTAAATGAGTGGGGAAAAAACAAAGTATATGTGGCTTGAAATAAAAAACAATTTTACTGGGCAATCCATTTAGTGTGGAATATTTGTGAGAAATCAGCAGTACCCTTTCATCACAGATGGCCGACCAAATGCAGGCAATTGTTTTAATCCCTCGTGGGGCCAGACTACTTTCGCTTTTATTTATAGTTATTATCAGAGCTAACAAACCTCCAATTTCCATCCCTCGAGGTAGAAAACATATGTGAGGTTTATAAATTAAAGCAATTATCTTCTGATCCACCTGTCTCTGCCATTATTTTTTTTTCTGTTTTTGATTCCTCCATTTAGCCTATTGTTCTCCATACGTTGGATTTATTCTTTTTTTTTTTCCCCAGAATAAAGTTTTAGGGAAAACAGTTTCACATACAAGTATATGTAATATTACTTCTTAGCAGTTTTTGCAATTTTTTGGGGACTTTCATAATACCGTAGGACTGTAGGACCTACTGAGGTTGGGCTGTATGGTATGCTGAGGAGGGTATGCTAAGGTAGGGTAGTGTGTACTAGTAGGATCTGGTGTGGAGGGACAGGAGTTTCACAGAAGGGAGTGGAATTGTAGGGGCTTGTGAAGTCACAGTTAGACAACCCCTTACCAGCAGTAAGAAACCCAAGGCTTCTTTAGGGACACGTGTTCTACTGCTTGAAGATCTGACATGAGGATGTTGTATTTCATTTTTTTCCTCTGTCTGATATAAACTAAGAGTTATTTGCCTTATTAACTGTGCTGCCCTTGGTGTTTCTTCCACCCCCTTGGTCTGATGCTGTTACTCCCATATGTCACAAAGACCTGCTGTTCCCATAATCCTTGGTTTGAAACTATGAATACTAAAACAGCACAATCCTGTCTAAATACTCTTATTACATGAAGCTATAATAGCTGGATATTTAGAAAACTAACAGTTAAGATTGTTGCAGCTCTACCAGTTTTTAGTAATAACATTTCTGTTTTGTGTTTTCCCTAAAACGTTTATGAGGTGGCGGTGAAAAAAAAATGCGTTCTGCATTCAACGGCACACATATTCACCTGGAAGCACTCACTGGAAGAGCAAGTATTTAACAAACAACACCACTCCCTGGAACTTTCCAGCACCACCCAGAATATAAACATGGTGGAGAAGTGATTTTGAGGGATTATAGTGATCCACAGAAGGATTGTTCCTTCCCAGTCATTTGGTCCCCAGTGGTCTAAGAGGGTGGGCTCTATAGAATGATCCATCTGTCAACTCCACGATTCTGCCGAAACGCACAGTGCAAAGCTTCCGTTTTAAAAATACGCTTGCTCCATTGCTCTGTTGTATTTATATTCTGAAAGCATTTTTTTCTGACCAAATCTGTTCTAATTATCTGGGAGAACAAAGACCATTTGGCGTTCCTTTCCCTTAGCGTGTCTCTAATCTATACTTCTTGTTTTCCATGCAATGTGTTTAGAAAGTGATCAGCCTCCAAATGTCTAGAGGAAACTCAACTGTTGAATAAGAATGAATTCCCTTTATGTAGAATTAAAATCACAAATTTCCAGCAATAATCATACAACAAAAACAAATATCATGTTCTCTGCCAAACTTTTTAAGCGAAAACAATGTAAGTCAACACAACGGGAAGCTGAAACATGAGAAGCAGAAATCCTACAACACTGTGGTAGCTCCAGCCAATGAGGATATGCAACACAAAGCTACTGAATATAAAGACCAAATACTATCTGTAGACTGATCAACCACAGTTTGTCAAGAATTATATATATAATCTAAATGATTACAGTGAGACCATTTGTCTGACATTAGCTATAATGAGGTACACATGCCTGTAAACACATGAACAAGCTGTCGATTCTCCTGAAGGAGACCACCTTTGAAGGACTTTAATTGAAAAGGCAGCAGGGCCTTTTTGAGCTGTTATATAACCATCAGTTTTCTCTTGGGAAATCGGAATAAGGACACCGCTTCAATTTATAATTATTCTTACAAGCTCATATTAAACAGCAGATTGTCCCATATAGTCAGTGGTTCGGTGTAATTGCCCTTATATTGATTCCTCTCATTACTGGGTCAAACTGTAACCCTGTTTATTTGCTCTCCACAGTCAAGTACTGTCTCCGATGTGGAAACGGAGGCTCTGCTGTATTTAAGCTCACTACTCATCACAGCTTAAAGCACCTGCAGTCTTCTCATTGTGAAGATCATAACCAAAATAACTTATTAATGAACAGTGTTTAGACTTGTTCCGTTTGTTTTGATATAGTCAATTTTTTGTAATGATCTAGTTTATAAAGGTTTTTCCATCTCACATCAGCATGAAATTAATAGGATAGGAAATTAGATAGGCTAGATTAACTCTGTTCTGGAAGAAAAGACCACCACTGTGCTTATAGCTGGAGGTCACTTCCGGGACTGGCATCCCATCAAGGGTATATTATACTTATCCTTGTACCCTATGCTTCTGGGATAGGCACCAGGCCACTGTGACCCTCATTTGGTCAAGTGATAAAAGCGAGTAAGTGAGTAACTGAAAAATATTGTAGAAATATTGCCAGGATATTGTTTGAAAGTCCTCTAGTCCTCATTGTTCTAAAATCACGACAAAATAAAGTTAAAATGTCTACTGCTCTAAGATGAGACCATACGTTGTCAAGATGTTTTTTGGTACTTTGTGATGAGTTTCAAAATAGGACAAATATCATTAATGAAACAGACTGAAAGTCTATTCACTTTACCTTTTTACCGAAATCCATTTAATACAGAATCATGAACAGCGCAAGAGGGAAAATGGGGGAACAGGTCTTCTTGTATGGCAGTGATGGAGTCTACATTTAAAACACTCAGGTGTGGCTGTACCTGGTACTCTCTCTGGGGTTGGCAGAGGCCTAAAAGGCATGGCCAGGGCAAAAACTCATGGCCGAAACATACTTTCACCTCATGTTTTCAACATAAAATAGGTCTATGAAAAAAACTGGCCTTACTGGAAGAGAGACGGCGGCACTTAAAATAATGTCGTGCAGCAGTAGTTAAAGATATGTACTTATAGCCCGAAGGTTGCCAGTTCAGCACGGCTCCAAATGTGATTTGTAGCACCTTTCAGACTTGCGCTTAGCCTGAATTGCCCAGGTAAAAATATCCAGCTGTATAAATGGATAAAATTATACACTAAATTGTTGTGGATAAAAGCAGCAGCTAAAAACTGAAAAATTTGCTCTGTATTGTAACTCATGAGCACTGACCTCTTTCCGAGACAAACTTCCATTACCTGTCTGCAGAGCTCAAAAATTGAAGTTCGTCTTTAGTTTGTCTTGGCAGTAACCTATTTTTCGGTCTAACAGTTTCTTTTTCTGAGCATTTTGCTTTGGTTGTGCATATCCTAACGGCCCCTGGCCCATGAACTGGCTGGTTATTAAACAGTTCTAAAACATTTTAAAGATTGACAAGTCACATTTAAATTGTCGTTGAGAATTGTTAGTCGGTGCATTATGAGTTTTTGTGAATTAACCTTTTCCCCTCAGACTCACTTAATAGGAACTGCAGATTCGAATACGTACATTTGTTCATTTGGCAGCTGCTTTTCTCCAGAAAGAAACTACTTACAGCTATTTACCCATTTATTCAACTAGGTGATTTTACCAGTGTAAGCACCTTACTCAAGGATACTATAGCTAGAGGTCATGCTTGAATCTGTGACCTTCGGGTTCAAAGGCAGCAGTGCTGACCACTACAATATGAGGTATCTCTGAGATGTTTCTGCAAAGGATTAATTTCTGATTCAGGCTATAACTACGACAGCAGGAGGCGTAGTGGTAACACGTGACACCGTGGAACTCAAAGCTCCTGTCTGGTTGCAGATGCTCACCTTCTGCTGTGTTGTCAACAATTTGCAGATTGGGAGCCATGCTGAGCAGCGCTGCCGCATGTCAACCAACAGTTCTCACAGGCCTTTAAAATAGAAAAGATGCCCAAATCCATAAAAGGTGGATGGTTAAATAGAGGCTGTCAGGCGACTTCCAGGTTTGCATATCCAGATAAGTGCAAAAAAACCAGTGAAACTCAGTTGTAAGGGGGCATAAACTGGTTTCTTTCCAGTTTGTGGAATACTGTATACTGTACCACTGTGTATTGCGATAGGGTTTTTTTCTCTCACAGTCACTTTTTTCAGTACCCTTCCTATAAATGTCAGCAGACAAAAAATCTTTCTACCATTTATTAGAATTTAATATTGCAAGGAGCTGATTATATGAGTCAAGAAACAGCCAAAGGTCATCAGCCACCATTAAATTGTACTTTGAATTTTGTTTTCGATTTGCTCATGATTTTTTTAGTGATATTTGTTCAGCTGGATATTTATTTTTAAGCAGTGTTCTACATTAAATTATCAAAAGAACAAAGTGTGGTACATGATGGGGTGGACTTTACATCTGACCAGTGCCATGGTAAAATGCCTATACAGTGTATATGGTGATATTCTGCAAACTCTGTAACATTTATTTACAGACTTTATAATTTGTCTTCATGCTGTGATCAGAAGGTGATTTCTGCTTGTGCAAAATATTCTGTGTAAAACAAGGGGTAGAATTGCTGTCTTAAAACTGCACACATTGTATAATTAACTAATTGTTTAACTGATATTTTCATCCAAGCAGCTTAGAGTGAACCCATTTCTATAGCTGGGTATTTTTTACTGTAGCAAGTCATTATGACAAGGACCAATTTAAAATTTTAAATGTCTTATATGATTTAACTATGTTCTTTATGTAATGTCATTCGAGGAGGGCAACCCAAATTATTTGGAAGTTTATTTAATGTCTTTACGTGCAAGATTGTTGATTGTTTGGGTTACTAAAGAGTAATCACAAACGTAGTAACTAGTTGCAAATCACACACACACATTTTCAGAACCGCTTGTCCCATACGGGGTCACGGGGGAACCGGAGCCTACCCGGCAACACAGGGCGTAAGGCCGGAGGGGGAGGGGACACACCCAGGACGGGACGCCAGTCCGTCGCAAGGCACCCCAAGCGGGACTCGAACCCCAGACCCACCGGAAAGCAGGACTGTGGTCCAACCCACTGCGCCCCCCTTAAACAGAACACAGTAAACTGAAAATAATGTTAAAAACTGTTAGTTAAGTTGGTTCTCAGGAAGAGTTCATTTTATCATGTCTCAACTCATTTTATCACCACTAATTTTGTATGAAACATCAAATACTTTGTGTCTTGTCTTTGGTTTAAAAACAAATAAATAAAAATCCAGTGCAGCCTCTGTGTAGAAAATGTCCAGATATTTGTTTACTCTGTGTGTAATGATAACAACAATCTCATGAAGCCTTTTCCTAAATCAGTGTGAAGACCGATATCAGTTGTGTAGAACATTGTTGTTGTCTATAACCATATGAATCATTACACAGTGCTGTTCCTCACATGGTTCACCAAGAGCAGTGTTGGAGCAGCCAAAAAGAGCCAACCCTGGGACCAGATCAATGTCCCTTTATACACTTGCAGGAAACACCTGAGGGACTATCTTGTTCCATTAACACCTACTGCCCTGAGTTTTGGTACAACACCTTTGGGGATGGGATGTCTCCTCAACAGCTACAAGACTCTTAAACATCATGTAATACAGTTTCATTTGTTAGGAAACTCAACAAAAGAGAGCAGGAGAAGCAGGTCATGTTCTGGATTCTACATCACAAATACGTGGATGTCAGTATTTACATGCTGATGACAACACTAGTCTGTCTTCATTAACTGCTGTCAAATATGGAACTGAAGACAGCAGGACAGCAGGTAGTGAAGTGGGTAAGGACACAAATTTGTAATCTGATGGTTTCTGATTGAAGACTCAAGAGAGATCTTTTATTGTAGTCTGGAGGAAATAATGTGAATTAAATTGATCTAGTAAATATCCTGTTTCACAGACTGGTGAAACCACTCGGGATAAATAATGTCTAACCATAAAAATAATATTGTCACACCCCTGATTGCATGCATAACAACTGCACCCGCATCTGATCAAGGGGGCAGGGGATAAAAAGACAGTCCGGATTCTCCGGAACACAGAACCTCATCTCAAGAAGCTGCAGCTCTTCATCAGCAATCCAAGCTCCTTACCCCCTGATCCCTCCTCATCTGCCCTGGCATTTCTCCTGTCCAGCTATTCAACTTTCAGCTCTCATTCTCCTGGTTTTTGGCTTCTTCTTGTCCCACTGTATGACATTTGTAGATTGACTGAGCAACCCTTGCCTCTCCTTACTGAATAAACACACACCTAAAACCCAATCAGTTTGCAGTAATATTTCATTTAGAAACTGAATAGCAAAAACTAGAATGAGCAAATGTGGCAAATTTTGTCACATTGCCTAAATGCATTAAAAGATGAAACAGAAAGCATGGAAAATATACATGATGTTCATGAAGTGCCATTGATTGAAGGAATTCACTTTCTATGGTGCAGCAGCTGACAAAAACCCATGAAAAATAAAGTGCATAATATGTGAATCTTGTCATTTCCAATATTAGACTTCTGGTTGTCATAAACTCACTCGCATTATGTGGGGCAGTTTGCAAATGACCTAGAAATAACACTATATCTTGACAGAATGAAGGAAAGTTGTATTTACTGTTTGTGAATGCCAAAATGCACAGATTTGATATGCAATAAATATTCTGCTCTGAGAATAATTTGTTTCCTGCTCTGTGAATTCATGAGCAGGTACCTGTCTGGAAAGTTTGTGCAATGTTTCATCCCTGAGAGGTGGGCAATACTGCAGTTATGCTGCTTTGCTATGTGTGAGACAGGGTGCAGTATGGTGTGTGGATAGATGTTCTCACAGGCATTATTCTGAAATCTGTTTATTCAAGTAAGTAAATACATTCTTGCAAATAAGTATATTTCTTCTGTATATGTTCCTACTTTCACTTGATAATTTTAACAGAAAAGAATGTTCTCAACTGAAAATCCGACCACATTAGAAGGATTTTAAAATGGATTTGCTATTTCAACATTGTGAATAATGCAAAAAATAATTGCACAAATGTAACCCTGTTTCTTTACATAAATTATTTGTTGATGCAGCATTAAGTTTTTTTAACATTTTTTTGTGACAGGAGACAATATAGAGTCATGTGAAAAAGTATTTGATCTGTTTCAAATTTTCTCATTTTTGCAGGTTTATGACATTAAATGTGATTGTATCATTTTGTCAATCCAGTACTATTTGAATTGGGCCTTAGAGAGAAATAAATGACACTAGTAACGTTTTTAGATCATTTCTGTAGTGTGGAAGATGTTGGGAAAACAGAGTTTCATAGATGTACATCATGCCACACTCAAAGGAAACACCTCTTGAGACGGGTTGAAAGCTCCCAGTGTGGAGAAAGTCATATATCAATTTCTAAGGCTCTGAAGTTCAGTTGAACAACAGGCACCACTCATCAAATGGAGAAATTTTGAAATGGTGTTGAATTTACGTAGAAGTGGCCATCTTGCCAAAATCTCTCACCTACAAAGCATAAAATCATCAGTGAGAACAAAAAGAATCCCAGAACAACATCCGGGAACTGCAGGCGTCTCCCGCCTTAGCCCAAATCAATGTTCATGAGTCCACAACAAAAAGAGACACTGCAAAATTAGATGCACCGAACAGAGATGAGGTGGAAACCACTGCTCACTAAAAAGAAACACAAAGCTGGTCTACATTTTTCCAAAGGCAGGTGGATGTTTCTCAGGACTTCAGGAAGAATGTTCTGTGGCCTGATTAATCAAAAGTAGAACCTTTCAGACTACACCATCCCCATTATATCTGGAGAAAACTGAATACGCTATTTCCAAGTCAGAGAACATTTTACCAACTTTCCAGTCAATCATGGTGGTGGCTGTGTCATGGTCTGGGGATGTGTTGCTGCCAAAGGACCTGGGTGCCTTACAGTCCCTAAAAGAATCATGAATTCTTCTTTACGTCAAAAAATTCTAAAGGAGAATGTCAGGCCATCAGTACATGAGCTGAAGTTGAAGCACCGCTGGCTCATGAAGGGTCACCCTGAAAGTGACACCACATAATTGTAGGGTAGCTCCCCTCCCCACATACACAGAGACTTTGAGCAGTTTTAGGGTCACCTGTTCATGCAAACACAGAGAATAAAATTGCAGAGTTCAAGTGCTGTGAGACACCAGAGCTACCCTCTATGGCTCTGTGTACCCCCCATCAGTATACTAGAACAAGGTCAAAGACAAAGGACATTATTTGGATTCAGGTTTTCTTAACATTCAGTGATCATGGGCAAACAGCAGCTGTTTAGCTTTTTATATAGTGAAGAAGAGAAAAGATCAACTTTATCCATACAGTCAAGTACAACTTGTATAAATACAAAATACAAAAGTAAGACAAACCTATATGAATTTTGGTGACTCACTATGGCAGTGAGATCTTCATCTGACTATCATAGGAAAGGTAGGAAGCTTCTTGGCTCCACCAAGCTGTAGGACATGTTCCTTAGGTCCGTGACCGAGTGAACCAGCTTGTAGCCCAATAAGGACAATGTGTTGTTGCACAGTCTCTGTACGGCACCAACGATGTCAAAGGCCAGGTGGAGCCTCCAGCTCTCCGCCGTGGTTCTGGAGTCCCGTGTGGTCGAGAACTTGTAGTTCCTCTCTGCAGGTGAGGCGTTGTGATTGGTGTTGCGTGAAATCCACGAACGTACCTTTTCGTCCATCTCCAAGCCGACAAAGCGATAGATCTCCTTGGCTTTCTCCTCAGGGCTGTAGGCCAGGTCCTCGTAGCGCACCAGCAGGTACTTTCCCTTCAGCCACGTGGGTTGCTGGAGACCCGTCCAAGCCGAGCCCGCCAAGTCCTGGCACGTACGAGTGATCTGCGCCAGGTCCACGTAGCGTGGCCGCCGCCCTGTGGCGTTCCAAACCTTCCAGGCTCGGAACTGTTCGGCAAAGGCACCCATGCGGGAGGCCAGGATGCCCCGGGGGTCACGCACCAGGTGCACAATCCGCAGGCGCAGCCGAGGGTCTTCGGACAGGGTCCGCAGATCTCCAACCTCGGGGACACGCACGGTTTTGATGGCCACATGTCCCCGAGCCAGGCACTCCTGTGAGGCCAGGGTGAGGTTCAGAGTCTGGCATCGCTTGGGACACGAAGCCTCATTGGGCTCTCCGGGTGCCCTGATGGCCTCAGGGCAAACCGGGGGTGAGCACAAGGCATTGCTGGAGGCCCGTCGAAAGAAAGTGTTTGTCAGGTGGTCTTGGGGCTCCGGTCGGATGTAGCTCTCCAGAAAGTGCATGTCACAGCTGTATAGGTTGAGCAGCAGGTCGCGATAGGCCCCCAACAGTGCTCGGCGTTCTGGGCCGTGTCGCAGGCGGCTGCTGGAGTTGGCGAAGGCCTGCTGGACATGGTAGAGGGGCTCAAAAATGTAGAAGATGCCGGGGTGCTGGTTGAAGAGCTGTCCCGTGAAGGAGGAGCCACTGCGGGTGGTGGCAAAGAGGAGGATGTGCTTCTGGGGAGGGGAACGAGGGGTCCTCTCTGACAGGGGGCTTTCTTCACACAGGGGTCTCCATCCATCCTCTGCGCAAGGAGTGAAAATGAGCGAAAAACAGTCATGGACGACCTGAACACGACTTCCTAAAGGTAATGTTCTTACAAAGGCCCTCAGTCCAGCAGCACTGACAACAGCTTCTTCCTTAAAGGATTTTGAGCCACATCAAAACATTAATAAACATCAGTACAAAATACAAAATATTACTGGAGATATATGTTATTGTCATGTCGTATCATTGTCAACAACTGTTTGTCCCAAGTGGGGTTGCAGCAAGATGGAGCCTACCCGGCAACACAGGGCGCAAGGCCGAATATTCTTTTTTGAAAATATATTCACTATATTCACATATATCTCCTGTTTCTGATTCTTCAGTGTAGTTTGAAATAAGGGCTCAACCAAAGCATTTGTAACTGACAAAATAAAGCACAGTTTGAAGCAGTTTTGTAAAGTTATGACAGTAAAATGTACACAATATTAATTTTCACCCATTACATTTGGTGGTTCAGTAACATGAGTTATAGTGTTCTTCAACTCTGTATATAAAGTTGGTTGGCAAATCTTTGCATGATAAAAAGTTACTTAATATATTATGGTGGCACAGTGGCGCAGCAGGTTTGGCCGGGTCCTGCTCTCTGGTGCGTCTGGGGTTCGAGCCCTGCCTGAGGTGCCTTGTGACGGACTGGCGTCCCGTCCTGGGTGTGTCCCATCCCCCTCCAGCCTTACGCCCTGTGTTGCCAGGTTAGGCTCCGGTTTGTCGGGACAAGCAGTTTCAGCCAGTGTGTGTGTAATACATCATATTCACCAGTTCATCACCCATAACTAATTACATTTTGTCCTGCAGTATTTCTGTTTTAAATTGTCATCATAATGAGAATATAGTGCTGTGACATTAGTGTATTAAATGATTCATTTTGTGGATGTCTTCTGATACTCATTGCCACCAGATATTATGTATATAATAATAATTTCTATTTTAAAATTCAGACCAAATTAATTTCCCCGCCAAAATCTGAAGGAGACAGTTGACAGATGTATGCCCCCTACTGGTCGTTTTCAAGATGGACAATTTTTTTTTCTGTGTACCTCATGTGAAATATGAAAAAAAACTGCAAATCATAAAACTGCTCTCTTTTGCATATTAACAGAATTCTTGTCTTCTTAAAGTTCAAAGCCATTTAGATACCTGCGGTCATAATTCCAGAAAATAGAGTGCCAGCTGTGACTGAGTCTCTGGTTGTACTACTAAGTGTAGTACAGTGCAGTAGAGTAACACAGCAAACACTTGTACATGTACTAAAACTCAGTGCGAAATGTCACAAAAAACAGGTGATGTTTTAAATAGGACTACATGTAAGCATGATACACAATCATATGGATCAGTTAACATTGTGGTATAAAGCAGATTCACACCTTGGTTGTTAAACTCAACTGGTGGCACCCTGTATGTATGCTGCAATTCCATATGTACTTTCCCACTGCTTAGAAATAAATCATGAAATTAATGTAAAAAAAAAATCAAGGGATTTTTTTTTTTCCTTTAAATTTTGCTTGGAGCAAAAACTTGCATACACCTTGGCTACCAGGGTTTCAAACCTGATTTACACTACACCTGCACCAGGTTTTGTAATGGTTAGAGCTTGCGCTCAAGAACCTCAGGTTTGAATCCCATCTCCTGTTTCAGAATCCTTGATCAAGGTACTTACCCAGAATTATTACAGCAAAAATTACCTTGTTGTATAAACGGATAAATCTGAGCTGCCACTATCCTGCGAAAGTGTTCAACCAGTAGTGGAACATAGAGGGACAGGCAGTAGGGGCCTTGACTCACGTTTGGTCTGCCGGCGGTGACAGTGGCCAGGAACATGGCATGGTCTGCCCACTGAGTCCCTCAGGGAGCGGATGGCTGTGTACTGGACCGCAAGGGATGTACAAACCAGCAGCAGTACAGTCTTCCAGGTGCACTCCATCGTGAGCCCCTGATGCCCCTACATCCTCCACGGTGGGGTCCAGTCCCTCCTATAAAGCCACACGGGTGACAGCATCGCCCTGAATGGAAAATACTCTCTACCAAGTGCACAGAAATGTAATGCAGAAATATAAATGTGTAACAAATGTCAGCGCTGAAAATTCTAGTCCTTGTGAGGATATGCTAAACTTTTCATCCTTACTATGAAATCACCTGTGAGTTTTTCCTAATTTGAGCCCCACTCCTGCTATGGTATCTTTGATCAGCCTGAACTGAAACAGTAAAAATGACCCAGTTGTATAAATCAATGTGATGTTTTTAATTTAAGGTTGTAAGTCATCTTAGACAAAGGCGCAAGACAATAAAACAGTAATAAATTAGAAATAACTTTTCTCCAAAGTGGCATACAGTGGTTATTAACTAATATTTAGCTGATTGCTTTATCCAGGGTGACTTACAGTGTCATATACACTACAGTAAACTCCCTACAGTCATTCACACCTCTATACAGTACAGCAATGTAACACACACACATATACTATAGGGAAGTTACAGTCACCAATTCACCTGTCTTTGGGAGGAAACCACACACACACATTTTCTAAACCACTTATCCCATACGGGGTTGCGGGGAACCAGAGCCTAACCCGGCAGCTCAGGGCGTAGGGCTGGAGGGGACACACCCAGGATGGGACGCCAGTCCATTGCAAGGCACCCCAAGTGGGACTCGAACCCCAGACCTACGGGAGAGCAGGACCCGGTCCAACCCACTGCGCCACCGTGTCCCCCCCGGGAGGAAAGCAGAGAACATGGAAATGTAAAAGTAAAAGTAAAAATATAAATTCAAAAGGAAAAGCATTACATAATTACAGAGTTTGGAACTTCCAGTCTTTGAGGGGAATTGCTCTGTCTGTCCTGTCCTCCTGGGGATGTGACTCCGCCTCAGTGGCAGAGGGGGTACGAGGCCATGGGGAGAGAGGTCCTCGGTGGCCATCACACTGCACTTCCAGAAAAATTGCTTCTCTGCTGCATTCAGAAATAGCTCAGAAAATGACGCTTATCAGAGCTATGGATGGCGACCGCATGTGCATTACAGGCTGCTGTCCTTCTCTCTTTTTGTGCAATCGATATTCCGGATTATACACCTCCGTGTGAACAGCACACACAGACAGATGTTTCATGAACCCTAAACACCATCAGATGGGTTCCATGTCCTGAACTTTCCTGGAAATCAAGCTTCAAACGTAATCAGTTCCAGCAGTTTTATTTGTATTCCGTTGTCTTCCCCCTTCTGAATTTGACCCAGTGGTCATAAATTTTTGAGTCCAGCACTGATCCTGAAATTTACTTTTTACCCTTATAAATAATTGCCCTTATTCTGCAGCAGTGCGCAGTCCTTGCAATGAACTACCTTCTTTTTAAAGAACGCAAGACCCAGACTGACTGTACGGTCCTGAACTTCCAGAAAGGAGATGGGGGGGAAAAAAAAATTCTTAAAAATAGTGTACAAGTCATTGTGTCATCTCCCATTAATTTCACCCATTGAACATTATAATTCAATGAAAAACAGGCCAGCAGGTGGCGTAATGATTACAACTGTTGCCCAGCACTGAAAGAATAGGTTCAAATCCCACCTTCTGCCATACTTTCCTTGATCAAGGTACTTACTCCGGATTGGTACAGTAAAAATGACCGTGCTGTGCAAATGGGTAAATCAGTGTAAGTAGCTGAACATTATGAGCTGCTTTGGAGAAAAGTGTCGGCTGAATAATTTAATGAGAACTGTTAATATGACAAGGTTTGTTCATTAATGTGCCGGAGCAACAGGCAGATTTTTCTGGATGAAAGAGGTAAAAGATGTGTTATGAACAGCACCAGTGATCTGTGGGAAATCCACAGCAGTTTCCAGAACAATGCATTATTAACATCCCTTTACTAACAGTTGCAACATTCATTTCTCTGGTGCCTTTTTATTAACTGAGAACCTTACAACACGATAACAGTGATTTGCCCCTTTTATACAGCGGGGTAATTTTTACTCTATCACTTCAGGGTAAGTGCTTCGGTTGAGGGGACAGGTCTGGAGCAGGAGCGACATTCCACGTGCAGCGCGAAGAATGGCGGTGCTGGTAACCACTACGCCACCTGCCGTTGCCATGACAGCCGCTATTAGGGAAACGTGTGAGAGTAACAGTGAGAGAAACGCGGGAGGCGCAGTACCGGCCGTCGGTGATCGTTTTAGACGTCATTCTGGGGAAGAAGGTATTAAAATGAAAGATGATGGGAGGTGAAAATCATCATGATCACGTTGTGATGAAGCCCGGAGGAGTGAAACACTCGCTGACTCGCGAACAGAGCCGCCGACGACCAAGGCATCGTGGCTTTGCAGTATTTCCATGTAACGTGCAGAGAGAGACAAACGAGCCAAAAAGTAGAAACACGCGACAGTTCTCACTCATGATCATAAACCACCCGCGAGCGCCCACGATTTTGAAAAAGCGTTCAAATGCATAAAAATGAAGACGTGAAATGCATCCGCCGGTGACAGTGTTCCGGCGGCTGTGGCTCGGACCCGAGATGCCGCAGCTAGTGTAAAAGATGCAGTAAAAGATGCAGTAAAAGAAGCAGTAAGACGGCTTACCGTGCGCACGGTCCCCGCGCTCGAGCGGTGCTGGCAAAGCCACGTGCAGAGAGTTTAAATACTCCTCCCCCGGAGCAGGGTCCGAGGGTGGCCAATCCGGCGGCAGGAGGAGGAGGAGAGAAGGGGGACCACCAAGAAGAAGAAGTGAGAGCAATAGGGGATGAGGGACCTCCAAGGAGAGCTGAAGAGACAGACAAGGGATGAGCGACCACCATGGATAAGTGAGAAGGATGAGGAACCTTGGAAAAGAAGTGGGAGAATGAAGACCTCCGCGGAGAAGAAATGAGAGGGATCAAGAAACATCAAGGAGAGCGGATGAGAGGCATGAAGGACCTTAAGCGGGATGAGGTGCTTCTAAGGAGAACAGGAGAGAGCCCAGGACATTCCTGTTAACTCCACCACTCATGACATAAAATAATGCATTAATTAATGTTCAGATTAAAATGATGACTATTTCCATGTGACTTAAAATATTGCTAATTCTTAAATCCCATTGGATTACACCTGATCTAATAAATTTACATGAAATTAAATAATTAATAAGAGTTAGACTCGTAGGTCTTGCATTTCTCACCCTGATGTTACAGGTAGGCTATAATGTGACATTGTGAAAAAAGGAGGTCAGGTATTTTAATTAAAAGTAATACTCACCTTTTATTGTTTCATAGCACTGATTTTTTTTTTTTGTATCTTTAACTGGCAAAATATTGAAGTGAATAAACAATACAGCTACAATATGTCACCTAAGTCGCGTAATGATGCCAAGAGTCTCATCTCTTTGGAAGCAGATCAGATCAGAGGAGACAACCAGGAGACAGCACTGAAAGAAGGGTCATGACTCGCGTCCATCAGACAATCGAAAAGGAGCAGTGACAGGATGATTCCCTCATCACCGCAGCCACAATCCCCCCACAAACCCTCCTGAAGCCATGCTGACCTCAGAGTGATGAAGTCCTTCCTCTCTCCTGACTCAGCTGCAGAGATTTTTGACCTGAAGAATGTGAGCTTTGAGAGGTGCAGACATTGATCAAGAGATTGGGCAGTTAAAGACTTTGAAAGGGCCCTGCAGAATTCAAATGTACAAATAATAATATAAATACAAATACTATAGAGATTTATCTACATAAATACATATAGTGTAAAACAGAAAGTTATTAGCTGCTAAGAATAGTTTAGCAATTAATTAGTCATTGGTGATGAATTCTAACAAAGCAGCTTCACAGTTCTGATTATTGTTGTACTCTGTTATTACCTAATACTATATACAGGGGTCCGCCTCTTAAGAATGCCCAAGTTACAAACTTTCAAAGACAAATATGTTCTTGAAATTTTTTTTTCATTTTTTTTGTTATATAATTTTGTCACATGAATTTCCCGTTCGGCCATTGGTTATAGTAAAGAATACACAAACACGAGGTTCGCAGGACCAGATTGACTCAAATTACTTCCGAAGCATACAGTTTGTGCCCAGTCTTCGTGAGTGTTGGTGAATAACAAGATGATGAATGTTGTACACTTTTATGGGATGAATTGCTTAACGGTTTGTGACTTTTATTTTATTTAGAGCAGTTTTCATTTTAGTGTAACTTCAAGTAAATAATAATGTTAAAACTTGTTTTAATTTGTAATTTTGCTTATTGTAGCTGTATCTGAGACTTTTACAGACGTTACCCATGGAATAAATTGAGGTGCATTTCTAATACTTTCACTGATAGTACAGATAATCAGTCTAACAAGTTTTTAATTTGTTATTGTTTTATAGGAAGTTTTTTATGGAACCCTACCTGTGAATAAATTGATTGTATTATTAAACTTTTATTGACTGTGATGTTGTGATTATAATGGAGTCAGAGCCTCTTGCCAGGCTCTTTGCTGTGTAATTGTCCCCTGCACTCCTCCACAACATCTATATTTATTTAGCAGACACTTTCTCCAAATCAACTTCCAATGAACTCTATGTAGTGTTACCAGCCCACACACCTTATTGACCAAGGTGACTTACACTGCTAGATACACTACTTACACTGGGTCACTCATCCATACATCAGTGGAACACACTCTCTCTGTCACTCACACCCTGTGGGTGAACCTAAACAGCATATCTTTGGACTGTGGGAGGAAACCAGAGTACCCAGAGGAAACACATGCAGACAGGGGGAGAACACACAAACTCCACACAGACTGAGAAGGGACTGAACCCCTGTCCTCTCACACCACCCAGGCATTGTGAGACAGCAGCACAACTCACTGTGCCACCATGCCACCCACTTCTGGTACCCTCATCCCATTTCCATCACAAGGATAATAATAGATACTTTTATGATCTGGTTTGGTGTAAACTTCATTGAAACTGATACCTGAACTCCAGGTGGGAGGGGAGTTATGATTTAAAATTCTGAACGGGGTGGATGTGATAAATGCTATGACTTAGATGACCATAGTTAGCAAAACACATATTTAGCAGTTAAAAACAGCTTAAGGCTGAGTCCAAATACTATGTTTTCCTGCACTTCCTTCCAGTGCTTTTAACCATTCCAATAACAGTTAGACGATACAAGCAACAGAGTCATTATCCTGGGTGTGACTGGCAGAAGATGTTGTTGATCATAATAAAATAACTGCAGCTCATCAAACAGTCAACCTAGAAGGTGACATTTATTGTTCACCTACTTACTGTACTTGTCATTATTCACATTTTTGCATTCCAGTCCACACATGCCCAGAACCACATGGACAAATTATATTTGTACATGTACATTTGCAGTTTGCAATTTGCATATCATTTCAAGAGTTCTAATGGCAATACATATAGGTTGCTTGGCTGTGGTTGTACAAACAATGATTAAAATCGTGACAAATATGACAACATAGAAGAACTTGTCAGCCCAGTTTGCTACATCAACAAATATTTCTCTTTTGTCACATTTAAGTTTTTAATACCCTAAAATGGGGAAGCATGGGGCATAGTGGTTATAGCAGCTGCCTTTGGACTCAAAGATTTGAATTCCACCTCCTGCTGTACTGCCCTTCGGCAAGGTATTTACTCTGGTTTGACACAGTAAAAATGACCATCCTGAATAAGTGGGGAAATCACTGTAAGTTATTTTGGCAAAAAGTATCAGCTGAATTAAAAAATGTAAATGAGTATCATATGTCTCTGTCAGATACCAATGGACCACTTTTATACAGGTACATATTCGAGTAACCTACAGAACATCTTCAATTTATTTTAGATATTATTTCAAGATTCTTTACAGAAGATGCAATGCTGAAATTCAGATTTGTGGGTTTCAACTGAGAAAGTTTGCTGCTTGGAATTTTTGGTCCCAGGAGCAGGAATTCAGTTCACAGAATTAACCTAACCCTAATCCTAACCCTAACCCTAACCCAAAGGCTTGATGTCATTAAGAGAATGAGATAGGTGTTGGTAGCATACATGAAAGTAGTGTTGGTAGTGTTTGTGTTGGTTGGTATTGGTAGAGTACATGTCTGAAGGCTTTGTGGACAAGTAGAGCTGGGCATCATCAGGGGAGAAATGGACATGAATGTAGTTTTTTTGGGTAGTATTACAAAATGGAAGCATGTACAACTTAAAGAGCAATGGTCCCAGAGCAGAACCCTGAGGTACTCCATCTCAGACTGGTAATAGTGGTGACAGACAGGGGTTTCCATTCAGATACATACTGAATTTGCAATTTAGGACTTGACATATGAGAGAATTTGGTGCATAAACAATGAGCTGTAGTGAGGTTTAGCTCTTCTCTGAGCTTTCTCAGGGTCATGGGCTCCAGTTGAGTTAGTGCACATAGTTCTCCATGAAGGAGATGCCAGCTGGCATTGGCAACATGAAGGAAATAGTAAAGCAATGTCCGGTATCATGGTAGGGTGTTATAGTGAACTGAACGGAACTAGATGGCCTGAAAGGTCAACACGCCCATGTGTCTGTAATGTTCCACTCTGCTGGGGATGATCTTTCAAAGTTTGAATCCTGTTTCTCCTCTCCTTTCCACTCTCCTTTGAGAAGCCTCTCCCTAGAGAAGGCTGCAAGTAAAGTGGATGAGACAGCAGCATCACACACTTCCATCCATTTCGCAAAGCCTGGAAGGTCATTTCTGATCTGTCTGGGGGAACCTCTGGGGAACCTTCTTGTGATGTTGTTAGTCTATGTGCAGGGACACAGCTCTGGAGCTCATAACACAAATTGTTGGAAAGGCCAGTGAGTGTGTGAAAACTGTCCGCAAAGGTATATTCCAAAATGCAGTTTTTGCCATAATACAGTCCATTAAAATCATAAAATCAAACTCCACTGTTTATTCTTCACTGACATCAGCCAGGAGACATAGTCTGAACTTTGCTTTGCTGGTCAGGCAGTCATATACACTACTGCCTGATGTTACAAATGTGTGAGATGAATTTTTGAAGATGTGAACAAATTCCACTTTAATGATTTGTTTTTGATTGTTCTCTGTTCTAAGATGTGTCTCTTGTGGTGTGAAAGCAACCAGCATTTCTGTTTCCAGACATCTGATGGCAGGGAAATACACCCAAACAGGACTGTGGGACCACCTTTATTCGATTTGCCTCCACAGTTTTTACACCTCATGTCTGGTGTTTCTGGGTGCTCATCAGTAATAAAATGAGGAATGGGGGAGATGTTTTTGGAATGAATTGATCAATAGCCAGCTCAGTTTGTGGAGACAACATATTTTAATTTTCACTCATTTTAAATGGATTGTAATTTTATAGTAGCTCTAAGTTAAAAAAAAAAAAGTTAAATGAACAGTAGATTTATTCTAGCTGTATCCAAGATTTTTTAAGAACAAACCTAAGCCATAAATAAATGAAGGTACATCTGTATGACTGAGCTGTTACTGATGCTGTAGATGATTTTTTTTTACAATTAGGTTTAATGAAGTTCAGAGTAAAACCTTCCATGACATAAAAGATCACATTAAAAAAAAACTGTGTTAAAGAAGTGAATAGAAAGGATCAGCATTGTAAATGATGGAACGCACAGAGCAAGTCTTATATTAGCCCCACTGGGCATTCTGCATTGCATGCATATATTCCAAACTTCGGTGTAAATGTCTAAGTTTGTAAAAATAAGATTTTACTGAACTTTCCACTAAAGTATGAAGTGGCATGCTCACAATAACTATGTGAGCAGATCCCCCTGTGAGAAAATGGTGAGAGCTGAGTAATCTGTGGTTTCAGTACACGGTCCCAGGAGTTTAGCAGGTTTTCAACATAGTGGAAACTACCTGGGGTTAGAATTAACATAGCTGTTCTGACAAGAACAATTTTGTAAATTAGAAAACTGACAAATGCAGGCAGTGTCAGAGCCAGAGCTTTGAGTGATCTGTTTCATAAAAATTGCACATAAGTCTGCCAGTAACACTTTCCTCCTGACCCCACTAATTCCCCTGGGGCCTCCCTGATATAAGTCTCTGAGTCATTATAGGAAGTCATTGTAGGAAGATTATTCTCTCATCTAGTTGCTTGAAGGTTTTATATTTTTCTTTCTCACATTATTAATGCAAATCCTTTAAACATTTGATTTTTAAGGTAACATTTTTGTGAACAGTACTATCTTTAGTACTTTAGAAGTGTAGACAAATGTTTGCTGGCCACTTTATTAGGTACACCTGTCTGTTCTCACATTATTGAGTCACTTGGTAGTGATTCAGTGCAAAAATAGGCAGACAGGGTCAAGAGATCCAGTTACTGAATTAATGACAGAATAGACATGTGATCTAAGTGACTTAAATGTTGCATGGCCAGCAAAGTGTATCTCAGAATGTGCAACTTGTCAAACCTTAAAGTGGATGGGCTATAGCAGCAGAAGACCACACTGGGTGGTCTCCTCTGAGCTCAGAACAAAAGCATGAGGTTCAGGAGGATGAAGTTCAAATCCCAGTTTCTGGCAACAAGGTCAGAAATCAACTTAAAGGCAAGAATCCTGGGACCCATCATGCATGGTGTCAGTTGCACACAGTGTTGTATTGATAATCAGGAGAGTAAGGACTTTTCCTGGTGGAACAAAAAGGTTTTGACATTGTACCTACTAGGTGTACCTTATAAAGTGACTTGTAAGGATAAATATATTGCTGTCAGAGCAGTCATCAGTTGAATTTGTTTCTTACTTATAATCAAGATGACTTTCTGATGTACATAGTGAAAAGGATGGTCAAAGCATATTCTTAGAAGATTTCAAAACAATTTTGATGTATATATTATCACTGAGAAAGCACTTCAAGAAGTGTCTCACACAGATGAACCTCATGCCAGTGTAACACCATGAATTTTTCACATGTTAATTTGTAACATCTAATGTCAGGCTCAACTGTCTGCAAACTAAATTTCACCCTTGTTTTCATCCTGTCTTACTGGGTTAGGCTCCGGTTCCCCGCGAACCCGTATGGGACAAGCGGTTTCAGATGATGTGTGTGTGATAATGATTTCACCCTTGTTTTCTATGTGTGTCCAATCTAGTAATTTAGTCTTTCTGGTAAAGTTCAGTCTATCACATTTATGACATTCCATCTCTAAAACGCTGATGATGAGTGATATGGCTTCACTTCTTTTTTGTTTTCATTGCTATTCTGGGTTCTGACCAATCAGATAAGTTCACACCTGCATTTTCTCTTTGAGATATGCACCATTAAATGGAGGAAATAAAAACAAGTACAAAGAAGTGTATGAAGTCTTCCACTTTTGGCCCTCAATTGCACGTCAGTGAATGATGCATTGTCAGTCGAGCAAAAACTTAACTCTGAACTCTTATGACCAGTACGTTTGTTTGGGGAAAAGCCTTATGCAGAATTTATTCAAATTCCTAACTTATCCTTTAGTTTCTTCCTTGTCCCATTCTTGTTTGAGAAGTAGACTGAAAGGAGGAAGTAAAATATGTGCCAAGATCTTCCAGTCACACCGCAAGTGAGAACGAAGGACCAGAAAGTCATATATGACCATGTTTTCCATTATTTCTACCTGCAGTCTCTCTATATCTACAGAATAGGATCTCTTTTGAGTTATGTATCAAATCATACGTGAAATATTGAAGAAATAAAATTGGAGGTTATGTCAGTAAATGTATATGCAATTTTAAAAATATAATATATTTATAATAATACAGAATTATTACTTAACTGTAATAATGACTACATAATAAATCCCAAATTTACCAAATATTCTTCCATTTTAGGTAAAGTATGAAGAATGATGTGTATACATGCTTTAGTTTTTACAAATGTGGTTTTTTTTTAAATTTTGTCCATTATATAGGTACTGAGCGTTTCACAAGTTATTCCACAATTTATTGAGATTCGCTACTGAACTGATAGTTTTAGTGCTGAAATTGTGTCAGGGCTGCAACAGACGACACAAAAACAGGATTCTCGTAAATTCATCTCTATATAATTTTTTTACATTTTTTTCTGATTCAGTTTACATTTTTATTTACAGTCAGTTGAATGGCAACAGTAGGAGAACTTTACAATGTTCACATAGAGCGCCTATGAAATTCTGATACAAAGGTATTATACTCTCACAGAAGCAATTTACACTAAGAATATTTATTTATTTAAATTATATAAATATTATATGGAGTCATGTTGAGTCACATTTGTCTAAGAGAACAGCATACAGAAAATGGTGAATCACAGAGATGTTTTCTGTAATCTACTATCAAGAGTGCAATGTTATATAAAGCAAACTAACTGGTTCAGGGTATGGAACAAAACATGTCACAAAGTTTTTTAGTTTTAAAAGTTTGTGTGAACTTGAGCAACACTTTCAAACTATGTCAGATGTTTGCTTATGCTCCAAAAAAAATTGAGACAGCCACATTGGTATGGTGTGCAGTTGGTGATCAACGTTATATTATTTTGCAGAGCTTTGATACTTTTAGCTTAATATTACATTAAAATTTATTTATTTAGCAGATGCTTTTCTCCAAAGGGACTTCCAGTGAACCCTATGTAGTGTTACCAGCCCACACACCTTATTGACCAAGGTGACTTACACTGCTAGATACACTACTTACACTGGGTCACTCATCCAGACATACTTCAGTGAACACACACTCTCTGTGTCACTCACACACTATGGAGGAACCTGAACAGCATGTCTTTGGACTGTGGGAGGAAACCAGAGCACCCCGAGAAAACCCACGCAGACACGGGGAGAACATGCAAACTCCATACAGACTGAGCGAGAATCTAACCCACGTCCTCTTGCACCACCCAGGCGCTGTCCCACCATGCCGCTCTTAGCTAAAACAAATTATTTTTTTTACCCATTTACACAGCTAAACATTTTACTGGAGCTATTAAGTCCCAAAAGTCAGCATTTGGACAAATTCTCAGCCACTAAGTTCATGACCAAACTGTGATCCACACGTTTTTCGAAACAGAAAGTTCACAGTCAACTGTGCAAAGAAGGTGAGTTGGCAAATTGCCCAACTAGTGTCCTCACATGCTGTCTGGTTTGCTCTTAATAATGAGTTTATCTCAAATTTCCTGAAAGTGTGTCCTGAATGCACCACCAAATTCAAAAAATTAAAAAAATGTTAATTACGGAATTAATTGGCCAAGATCCTCTCAACACATAGCCTACAAGTTGCCGCATTTGATAGCACAGAAGAGGTAGAACGTTTCCTGTCAGAGGCTGGGAGCAGTAGGATCAAGTCTCACAGTGCAGGTGACATCATCCCTTGGACCCCCTTCTAAGGCTTGATGCCCAGGTAGCTTGGATGAGTACCTGCAGCTTTGACAGGCTTTCCTCCTTCTTATTAGCTGGATGGCAAGGACGGCACACAGTACGGCAAGGATGACGACACCCGCCACCACAGCAAGCACCACAAAGGCAACGGTACTGGAGCTGGAGGGGTCTTCCTGTCCTGTGGGCACGAGTCGACTCCTTCGACTGAAAACGCATTGCGCGGTGTAGCCATTGTCCGGCAGCTCGTCGGAATCGCCCTCGTCCAGAAAGTCGATATCAACCAGAGCCGCGCACCAGTACTCTCCCTTGTCCTCCGCAGACAAGTTGAAGAGCACAAGTGAGGAGTCCAGCTGAGACACATTGAATTTGTCCTTGAAGCCCTCAGGGACTCTTGCATGTGGGTCTTTGGTGTCCACAACTAGATTGTCTGTCTCCAGATTATTCCGCCGGTACCACTGGACGGTGAATGGCTCCTTCACATTAGGGTCACAGGAAAGGACGGCACTGTCCCCCAGTGAGAATGGAACATTGACAGGGTCCATTTTAGGGCACACAATCAGAGAATAGTCTTTGACCAGCAAAGGCGAGAAGCACTTATACTGGCCAGAGTACTGTTCCGAAACCGAGGGGATGCTCAAAGCGTAATTCTTCTCAGATTTGTACACTTCCTTCACCTGATCTGCAGCGTTTCCATGGGATGTTTGAGTGACCACCATGTTGGAAGTCCACTCAATAAGGCCGAACGGCGTATCCCAAAACAGGAGGTCTGGGTTTGCAACTTCAGATGAGCAGGGAAGGGTAATCCCTTCTCCGCGGGAGCGCACCACTGTCGTGAATTCAATCTCGTCGGTCTCCGGCAGATGCACAGTCTGATAGCTGATGCATTCCTCTCCCTCCAGCACCAGGCAATAAAAGTTGTGGTTGTACTTCAGGAAGGAAATGCTAACAAACAGGAGAGAGCCATTGTTATGCACCCGCACTTGGTCTTTCAGGTCCTCCAGGGGTTCCATGGATCGACTTGTGTCCACGAACAAAGTCTTGCTGTACTCAGGGTATATTTCACGGTACCAACGCACCGACGTTCCCTGGACTGCCGAGGTGTGGTTACACCAGAGTGTAGCCTTCCCTCCAGGTAGCAGCATGATCTCCTGCGGAGCCTCTTCTTGGAAACAAACTAGCAGGTGATGTTTTACCTGTTTTCCAAGCCATCCATTCTCCCAGCATTCTCTCCTGTAAATTCCAGAGTCTGAAGGCACGAGCGACTTGAATTGCAAACCCAGCAGTCCGGGAATTTCTGTCATTACGGTCACTCGGTCCCTGATGTCGGCAGGTAGAAATTGCGAGGGCCCTGGCAGTTGAGATGAGTTACCCAGGAGCAAGTCCCCATTCGGGCCGGATTTATACACCACTATGTAGTCTGCTCCAAAGCAGAATCCCATTTCTATATCTCCACCCTCGGACCGGAATATGGGCTCAGGATCTTCGAGTAGGTGAGCTGCATGGAGAAGAAGCACCAGCACAAGTCCTGTCTCAGCAATCACACCCATGTTCGTCTTTTGACCATTAATATGTCACATAAACTAGAACTGGTCTCTCAGATGAGACACCTGTATTTAAGTGTAATAAGATCCACCCACTGTCATATTGTCTCTCTTTCTCTCTCTCCCTCTCTCTCCCTCTCCCTCTCTCTCTCTCTCTCTCTCTCTCTCTCTCTCTCTCCCTCCCTCTGCGCCTTCATCATTTCTTTATCGACCCACGTTCTTAAGACAGCTTTTCAGAAATGCATAGGATAAGTGCTCATGAAATCATGCATTCTGAGAGAGGCAACATTAGCAAAATGCAATTCATATTAGTAAAATAAAATATTCTTAGCGCAGTGTGGCATGCCTGGGCTGACGGAGAGGTGGGAGGGGAGAGGGAGGGACTTGCCACACCTGGGGCTGATGACTACTATTTCAAACCCTGAGAGAGAGCGAGAGAGAGAGAGAGAGAGAGAGAGAGAGAGAGAGAGAGAGAGAGATGCACCCACTGGGAGAAGCGTAGATGACTTCGCCCAACTGCTCAAGACCCCCCTTGCTGTATCACTCCCCTCTCCTCCCCGTGGACCGATCCATGGTCCGTGTTGAGTGACACCAAAGGAAACACGTACGCGCACCAGCGGTCTTCGGCCACTTGTGTCACACGCAGATGAAGTACCACGGCTGTGACTTTACCATATTCGAAGTGTGGTTCAACTGGTTTGACACATTTGTGGGTGCAGCTAGACTCCCTGCCAAGACAGTTAAGAAATAATTTTGTGCATGTGTGTGTGTTTTTTGTGTGTTCGTTCATGTGTGCATTTGTTTGTGCGAACTCTTCTCGATTCCAAGTGGCACTTGGAAAAAAATAATAACATAAGAAAATTATATTAAAGTATTTAAATTTAATTATAATAGATATATACTATTTACTTAATTGTAATTATATGTATTGCTATATATAATTGTAATTTATTTAATTATGTTAAAATAAATTAATTAAAATACACACACACACACACACACACACACACACACACACTTTCAGAACCGCTTGTCCCATACGGGGTTGTGGGGAGCTGGAGCCTACCCAGCAACACAGGGACGTAAGGCCAGAGGGGGAGGGGACACACCCAGGACAGGACGTCAGTCCATCACAAAGCACCCCAAGTGGGACTCGAACCTCAGACCCACCGGAGAGCAGGACCCAGTCCAACCCACTGCGCCACCCCACCCCCCTGAATTAAAATACTTAAATTAAAAAATAAAAAATATATATTTACATAAGAAGTGATCCTTCTTATGTAAATAGAATTTTTTTTATAAGATGAGATTAATTATTTATAGTCATGGGGCAAAAGTCATTCACATGATGCACCTGGAGACTGAACATCACTCACAGAGATCTGCACAAGAGGGTATTTACTGCAGCTGGTAGAACATACCCTTAAGTGAGATTGCAACACAGGCAGTGTTATAAAACCATTACTGTAGAATAATTTCTCTGCTTTCATGAAGGCATTAATTAGAAATCCTCGGTGAACTGGTTGAATTGGCAGAGAGAGCAGGTTAGCCGAGAAAACTAATTTTAGGGGTCTGTGACAAAGCACTATAATTAAATCACACTTCCCTCTGTTTAAATTAAGTCAGCTCTCCACCCTCCACGGTGTTATTTATGATGCGCTATTGTGTGAAAATGGAGCCGTGCCAGTAGAGTCTAATCGCACCAAATCATTTATACAGTAAGGTGTAAAGAAGAGTTTAAATCACAATCTAGCAGAAAGCAAACCAAAAAAAGTCCGTTTGTTTACAGGGGACTAAACAAAATTTAAGTGCTTAAATGTATGGCTGGCTGCAATGAATAGGATCTCTAGTGTTCATTGGGTAATTTCACTTTTTTAACTGTTGGATGGCTTGCTAGGTAAGTACACAGGTTTGTTATACCTGCAATTGCACTCTTGGAAGGGTCGTTAACCTGACATTCTCCAGTGAAAAACACCGCTCTAAAGATGAGCACATTAATAAATTAGTAAAGGTGACAGAAATTGGGTGCCGTGGTGCAGTGGGTTTGGCCTGTGCCTGCTTCCTGGTGGATCTGGGGTTTGAGTCCCGCTTGGGGTGCCTTGCGATGGACTGGCGTCCTGCCCTGGGTGTGTCCCCTCCCTCTCCAGCCTTGCGCCCTGTGTTGCCGAGTTAGGCTCTGGCTCACCACAACCCCTGCTTCAGACAAGCGGTTTCTGTCAATGTGTGTGTGTAAATGTGACAGGTATCAGTGACGCAACAATAAATGCAATAATATAACCGCCTACCTGGAACATAATGTTGGGGCACAATTTGAGACGAGGAATTAAACTTTAAAGTAGTTTTACAAAAAAAAAGCTTTATTCTAAGAAGGAAAATAATTTGATGTAAAAGCTGAACAGATCTGCAAATAAATCTGGAGAAATAAATCCGAAGTTCATGGGAATCAGTTATTCCAGAAAATAAACTGAGTGAATTTAAAAATGTTGTTGGTCAGAAATATTGTTTCTGAAAGTGGAAAAACAGAATCGTTACGAAAATACCTTTGAACATCTGAGTTTATACCGAAGAACTGTGTTACTAAAGCTGAGGATGTAGTATAGCTGAAAATAAAGTGTTGTGAAAAAATTTTTGATTCTGGTCTTTTTTTTTTGCTTTTAATAGTCAGTACAAAAATTTTGTCAGTATTGTATTTGTAATTCCTTGGTGCAGGGGGACGTGGTGGCGCAGGGCTGGGTAGGTGCTGCTGTCTGGTGGGTCTGGGGTTCGAGTCCTGCTTGGGGTGCCTTGTGATGGACTGGCGTCCCATCCTGGGTGTGTCCCCTCCAGCCTTGTGCCCTGTGTTGCCAGGTTAGGCTCTGGCTCCCCGCGACCCTGTATGGGACAAGCGGTTCAGACGGTGCGTGTATTTCCTTGGTGTGAAAAGTAATTTAGGGAGTTAAGCCAACTTACACTGATTTATACAAACAAATAAATATGTCTATTTACCCATTGAGGTGGGGTGCGGTGGCGCAGTGGGTTGGACCGCAGTCCTGCTCTCCGGTGGGTCTGGGGTTCAAGTCCCGCTTGGGGTGCCTTGCGGCGGACTGGCGTCCCGTCCTGGGTGTGTCCCCTCCCCCTCCGGCCTTACGCCCTGTGTTGCCGGGTAGGCTCCGGTTCCCCGTGACCCCGTAAGGGACAAGCGGTTCCGACAATGTGTGTGTGTGTGTATTTACCCATTGATTGTTAGTCTCTTTGTATTTCTCTGCTAACGTCAAAATGACAGAGCGTCTTTGAAAGCCACTGGGTGTTCGACGTGACTCCTTCTCACGGCCATCCTTTGAGCTCCAAACAAGTAGAGGAAAAGCACAAGGTGAGGACAAAGACCTCCAAGCAATCCTGCGAGCTTTAATGAACCGCTGGTTCATGGCACCTTGATCTTGTGTGGCAAGGAGTTGGACGAATGGGCGACCTGCGCCGCGCTCCTTCCTCTATCAGTGTGGGCCAGGCTGCTGGGAGCCCTCTGGGGAGCTCTTTGTGCTCGAAGCTCATCAAAGCTTCCGTCACCCTCCCAGCTCCCGAGTCACCGGAGCACCTTTGCAGGAGGCCTGTGCGTGTGCTGTGCTGTTTACTTCATTTACTGCATGGGATTTCACTCCCAAACTCCAGCCTGCGGGTTAAAACCGAAAATGGATTGTTTGTTATTATTCCTTACTCAGCTCATGCTTTATTCCAAAGTGCTCCACTGTTGTGCCCGTTAATAAATGCGAATATATTATTTTACTGTCCAAGGAGAATCATCATCAGCACTCAATCTCACGTCACCCGTTAATGTCCTTGTTACCTTGGCAACCCCTTATGGACCTGAATTTCCAACACGGTCGGCCATTGAAACAAATTACGATGCAAAACTGTACTTTTAATAAAATAATAATAAAATAGGTCTTTCCTTGACTGACGCAGAACTCCTGGACAAACTTTGGGGAGAGAAGTTGGAATTGTACTGGGTCACAACCTGCTGCATGGAAAAATCCCTGTTTTATATTTTTCTGCTTTTACATATTAATGCACACGACAAAAAATGAAAAAATGTACTTTGTTCAGACAGGTACCAATATTTATGCTCTTAGGTTTGAACATATGATTTTACAAAGCATTTTGTAATATGCGCTTGACAGATGCACTGAAAGTAAAACCAAATGTTCATTTTTATTACTCTGTAGATATTATTACTTATCTGTCACTTTTCTCTAAAGCTCTTACAATGTTTATTGTTAATGATTCATCCATTTATACAAGTAGGAACTTTTCACTGGAGTAATCCATGGTAAATATCTTTATCAAGGGTGCTAGAGCAGGAGCTTGGATTTACACCTGGTTGTTTCAAGTGTACGATAGCAGCTCTAACTACTGCACCTCCTGCTGGCCCCTAGATACCACTGTTTATTTTCGGAGTCATCCTTTCCTTTAAAGCAACTTACAACGATTTACCTATTTACACAGCAGAGTAATTTTTGCTTTATCGATTCAGGGTAGGCACACTAATCAAGAGTATACACCAATAGAAGGTAGGATCTGAACCTGTGTTCTCTCACTGCCAGGCAGCAGGTCTTACCACAAGATCCCCTGTTTCATTGGTGTCTGGTGATCATCCCATATCTTTCTGTGAATTATTTCTGATTTACTTGTAGGCATCAGGGTGTTTGAGACACACATTTGAGGAGAACAAAGTCTTCAAGACCATAACAAAAACTGGTGTCCCATGGCATTAGGCAATGGACTTGTATCCACACACACACACACACTTTCAGAACCGCCTGTCCCATACGGGGTCACGGGGAACCGGAGCCTACCCGGCAACACAGGGCGTAAGGCTGGAGAGAGGGAGGGGACACACCCAGGACAGGACACCAGTCCGTCGCAAGGCACCCCAAGCGGGACTTGAACCCCAGACCCACCGGAGAGCAGGACTGCGGTCCAATCCACTGCGCCACCGCACCCCTCGGACTTGTATCCAGAAAGGTGTAATTGTGAGTCGCATCCAACGATGAGCTGTTACCTCCTTCAGCTAGGTTCTTAACCTCAACTAAATTCAGAATGATTAAAAAACAGATCCACTGAAGACGCAATATCACACACACTTCACACCATTCTGTCTCACCTGGATAATAAAAACTGCTATGCAAGGCTATTGTTTGTAGACTACAGCTCAGCATTTAACACTGTCATCCCAACCAAGCCGATCCACAAACTACTAGGGCTGGGACCGAGTGCCGCATTGTGCAATTGGATCCTGGATTTCCTCACCAACAGACCCCAGCGTGTGCGGATTGGCAGTAATACCTCCTCCCCACTGACCCTCAACACTGGCACTCCACAGGGAAGCGTCCTGAGCCCGGTGCTATACTCCCTGTTCACGCATGACTGTGTGGCCAGTCTCAGCTCTAACACCATCATAAAGTTTGCTGACGATACCACCATTGTGGGTCTGATCACCAACAACGATGAGACGGCCTACGGAGAGGAGGTGAGGCTCCTGGCAGAGTGGTGCCAGGACAACAACCTGTCTCTAAATGTCAGTAAAACTAAGGAGCTGGTGATTGACTTCAGGAAACAGGATACGGTTCAGGCACCCATCTACGTAGGAGGGGACGTGGTAAAGAGGGCCAACAGCTTCAGATTCCTAAGGGTCACCCTCACTGCCAAACTCACATGGACTGACCATCAAAAAGGCCCATCAACACCTCCACTTCCTCAGGCATCTGAATAAAGCCAGGATTTCCACTACAGTCCTCACCACTTTCTACAGGTGTGCTGTGGAGTCCGTCCTCACAGGGTGTATTACATCCTGGTGTGGTAGCTGCTCCATACAGGACAAGAAAGCCCTACAGAGGGTGGTCAAAACAGCTCAGGGAATCATCGGCACACAGCTACCAGCGGTCCAGGACACCTACACCACACGCTGCCTCAGAAAGACGATGCGCATCATGGAAGATCACAGTCATCCCGCACGGGCACTTTTCTCTTCCCTGCCGTATGCAAAACGGCTCAGGTCTATTCGAACCCGCACAGCTAGGTACAGGAAGAGCTTTTACCCCACTGCTGTAAGACTATACAACACTAACCAACGTGCCACCTTTAGTAACTAGAGTTGGACTGCTCCTTCCAAGCACACTGGTAAGTTACACTGTCACTTAAAGCATTCTCATTCTCTCCTTCTGAGTTCTCCGACCGTCAACTGGCATTATTGTTACTACTGTTACCATTATTTATTGCTATTGCCCTACTCACTGTCATTGTCATTGTTTTGTTTGTGCAGTATCTCTATTGTCTTTGTCCGTAGTCTGTGGAGAAGCATTCAGGAAGATTTTCATGACACATGTGCATGGTACTTGTATCTATGACAATAAACTTGAAAGTTGAACTTGAAGCAACAGTCTGAAACCCTTTAACAGTGTTATCCCATGCTATCGAGGCTCCCTTGTTTTCCATTGGATGCCACAGTCGGATTTTGTGCAAATTATAACACTTCCCGGTCACTTCAGATCCAAGCCTTTGCCCAGCGGTGAAGAATCGAACCATTCGGTATCTTGACACATGTTCTCTGCATCAGTTTCAATTTCACTGCTGTGGTGTGTGACCTACCTAAGTAAAGGATAAGAAGAATAATTCTTCTTTGTCTTTTTTGCCCCAAGGCTCTCTCAAATGAACTGGATTCCATCTGACAAAAGCTGCCTGTGATGTACCTACAAAGTACATCGCCAGAATATGAAAACGGTTAAAAAAAGAAAAACAAAGGTCTTTGGTGCTAATAAAAGGAGAAATTTTCTGTAAAAAAGCGAAATCACAAAGGAGCCTTTGGGGTGTGTTTATCAAGAAAGCGTAACTTTACCCATGAGTATTTTGGAGGATGAGCTGATGAGCTCAGAAGCAGGATCTTGTAGCCCAGCAGTGGACCTTGCGTCACAAATAGGCAGCATTGAGACAGGGCTCATGGGTTGTCTGTGACACCAGAGCAAAACTGCGAGAGCACAAACGTACCAAAATGGTTGTATTTCCTGTAACGTGACAGGTGCGTTTCGACTGGGCACCTCATCAGCGTACTGTATTTACAGTATATATACTGTGCATACTGCTCTCTGTCTTCTCATTGACCCCTCAGGTGGACTTGCGGTTAACCTGGACCACCAGTTTTTTTAATACCCCAAACAATGAAATCAGTCAGTCGAACTTTATTTCATATATCACATTTGTAAAATCAAGTTGTGCCCGACACCACACCGTGCCTTTTCCAGAGGGAATCGAAATCAGAACGGCGCCGTTCCCCACTAAGGGTAAAATGGAAAATAATTCCCTGACCCCGACAAGGTGACTGAGTGAAGCTCCTAGAAAAGTTTCTCTAATGCATGTAGAGGGAATGATTATGAGTTTGTGAGATCTGTCGCATTGCATGTCAGGTGGGCAGGCGAACTTATTACCACAATGAGTGTTTTTACAATCAGGATCAGTGTGTGTGTGTGTGTGTGTGTGTGTGTGTGTGTGTGTGTGTGTGTGTGTGTGTGAGAGAGAGAGAGAGAGAGAGAGAGAGAGAGAGAGAGAGAGAGTACACCAATGCCAGGGGCATCCAACCCGTCGATCCTGTCAGATGAGTTTCTGTCAAATTCAACTTATATATTTATTTACATGTCATTTAAGCTTTGCCAGATTTTTTAGATCTATTGTTTTTAGCAGGAGAACAATATTGACCGGCCTTAAATTTCACAAAATTTCTTACATACTACCATCACAATTCAAAAGCCCATGAGAGCATAAACTCATACTATGACATGAGGGATGCGCAAAATGTTCTGCAACTCTTTTTCCATGGCGAGTAATTTATTATAGGATAGTGTGAACACACTCACAGGATGACTGCATGTCCTTGCTGCGGTGTTCAGCAGTGCGAAAGCCCTCAAAGTCATTGCAGCCCTTCTCCTGCAGGATACACCACGTGTCCTAAGATACTTTCAACAAATAAAATCATAAGACGGGTTGATGCTTTTTCCCCTCAGGCCACAACTCTCATCAACAGTTAACACTCCCATATAGGTCCTGTCACTGCAACATTATCCAAGCACTTTTGTAATTTAATTCTTACTTACTTTTTTGTATTTATACTATTGTTTATTCTCTCGTGTTTGTACACTCGTTAAATATGTTATTTATTCTGTTATTCTGTGCAAGCTGTTTGTCTGTAAATACCGGAGGCACTTAGAACCACAGCAAATTCCTTGTGTGTGTCAGCACACTGGCCAATAAAACTCATCCTCATTCCGATTGTGATCATTTGAAAACATGGGGAAAGTTATCAGTTGTTTTGAGAACACTTTGCCCACAGAACAGGTTCAGGGCGTCACGCCAGAGTTCTGCAGAAAACACAGTTAAGCCCAGCTGCAACTCGTACGTGTTTCCTTCTGCCCCGAACGCCGGATCGTTCGTTCGCACAGAGACAGATGCGTCTGTGAGCAAATGTTGTGCACATTATATCCAGGACATCCAGGATATTCCAAGGAGACTCTTGCGGTCCTCTCATCGTAGAAATAATACCATCTTTCTTAAACGTTTCCTTTACCCAGGCAGACTTTTTAGGCAGGCATGCATATGTAAGTGAGCATTTTGTTGCATGAACAGGTAAAAGGAGTCAACCACAAATGATGAAGACCTGAAGAACTGCTGGAGACATACTGGTGGTTTCCAGTCTCTTCCATTGTATGTGGCAACCATGACATTCAAATTAGCCAGAGATATTGTTCTGTTGTGTTGAAAATGTCTGATTTAATTTTAGCTTCTGTGATGATGATGATGATGATTATTCTTATTATCCCCCATGGGAATATTAATGAAATATTAAAGCCTTTAAATAATAATAATAATTGTAATAATAATAATAATAAGAAGAAGAAGAAGAAGAAGAAGAATTTGCCTCACACTTAGGCTTCTTGTGTCTCTTTTATAATTTTAATGTTATAGGACTTGCAATGTCAGGCATGATAAAATAAAAATAAAAAACAAAGAAAAAGCCCAAAAGTATGTGTGTCATCTGTCTTCTCTTGGTGTTCTTTTTTGTTATACTCCAATTTTTACTTCCCATGCCACTAACCGTAGTATTTTTCTTATCATTCATTTACCACGACATTATACTGGTGCGTATGAAATATATATGCACTCTCTTTCTATCTCAATAAAATATTCTGTCTTTTGTTTGGCAGAATGATAACAAATGAAGAAGATTCAGCACTAACAGTGGAATGAAATTGTCAATGAAAGAAAAAAAGGGTTCGAGGGGAGATGATGGCCACACTGCACCCCAAGGAGGCTGATGGGATGGCCATGTGACATTTGCACCACTGGCTTTGCCCTTTTTGAAACTGGGGGTGGTCATTTCTCGTTTTTTTGTTCCTTACCCTTAGGGTCGTCTCACTTCGCCTGTCTTTCTTCTCTTATGCTAATTTCCGTCTCTGTTTCCACTTACTGCTGTTTTCTCTCCAGTTGCTATATGTTTACACCTAACTCTTCCCGCCTGCCATATTTAACAAGAGGCAGCCCTCTTCGGTATTTTAATTTCACGTTAACTTTGTGGTGCAGCCATACATTGTTCACTTGGGAAAATCGTTGAAGTACAATTATTGCTGCAGAAATTTTGCCAGTTTTTTCACTGACAGTCCTTACTGGATGAATGAGCTTCTGTGGGAATGTGAATATGAATATAGAAGTATGAAGAATAACTCTGCCAAACAGAGGTTTTTTTAATTTCGGATTGTCTGAAAGTAGCACAATGACCATTGGATCATATGTTTGTTCATTACAGAATGGAATTTATTTATAGAAAGTATTTGATGGGCAACAGTGTGTCTTAATTCCTGTTCAGTGATGCGCACGGCAGCTGTGGAGCGATGCCCACAGGCCATGTGATGACCACCGGACTGACCCTTCTCAGACCCGCTCGTCTGGTCAATCCCCTGCGGTCGACCTTCAGTTCACCTCGCTTGCTTTTTCTCGCGTCATATCTGTCGACTTTATTTCTGTACTGGAGAACATATTGTCTCGGCACGCCGGTTCCTTGCCTTTTTACATGGTGTGCCGTCACCGAGAGCACCGAACCGTCTGACGCGTGACCTTCCGTAACCCCAGAAGCCATCAAATTTTAACTCAAATCCGTGATCAGTACCGTGCCAGAGAAAGGTGGAAGAGCGTATCTCTTCAAAATTAGGATAGAAAAGAAACAACCTTTGCCTAAATTTACAGAGACGTACGTTTAAAGTCGACTTGCCGTATTCATTGTATAGCTTGCCGGGGGTCCAACATGAGGCCCGCTGTTTCACATATTGCGACCCCAAAAGAACACCTGTAAAATTATTAATACATACCGTACTTACTCTAAACACTATAAATTCCATTGAATTACATGACAATACAGTTACAGTGAGAGACACAATCGAACACACGGCACCTAATTAAAATAATAAACAAAATAAACACCCTATCTCCAATAAAATAACCTAGACTCTAAACCTATGGTTATGTTATTGTGAAGAACGGTTGTGGTTCTTATCTGCCGTGAGCAATGGACGTTCAGTCTGACTTATGCCTCAGATCACTGTAGGTTAATAACAGGAAATACTATTTTCCCCTTTTATTCAAACATGACATGAAGTATTATTAACAGATTTTGCACATTGGCTTTATGGCCTATAACTCAGCACAAAATGAAAACAGGTGACACGTGCAATTAAAGCCTTTAATTACCCCTTTAGCAGAATGGTCATATAATATTACAGTAGTAAATAATATGTCTTTAGGGTCACAGATCTCGTGGAATTGATGTATGCAGGGAGTCGCCGGCTCAGCAGTATCTTATGGTTTGAGCGCGACAGTCTATGACTGCAGCTCAACTTACTGAAGCTAAAGGGCATCCTGCTTCCTGAAGGCATGAGTCACTGAGACCCTGGAGCTCTTTGCCTCCTAGAACTGACCAATGGGAATCAGTGTCCTCCATGCATTCTGGGAAAAATCTGTTGATAGATTTGGGCTGTGGAGGGCCTAAGGGGTCCGGTGACACGAGACTGACTCCAGAACTTCAGCGTAGCCGCCGTAGAAGGGTGTGCTGAAATCCGTGTGCACCATGCAAGAGCTCTAAAAAAGAATGTGATGCCTTATGGAACACAAAAAAACATACTGGACACTGAGAAACTGCCATTTTGATTGAGGTGCATGGGAAGATGGCATTCAGAAAAAATGAATGATCTCCCTAACCTCTGGTTCCATTCATCACATACACAGATCAGCCACAACATTAAAACCACTGACAGGTGAAGTGAATAACATTATCTCGTTACAATGGCACCTGTCAAGGGGTGGGATATATTAGGCAGCAAGTGAACAGTCAGTTCTTGAATTTTATGTGTTGAAAGCAGGAAAAATGGGCAAAGCATAAGGTTCTGAGCGACTTTGACAAGGGCCAAATTGTGATGGCTAGATGACTGGGTCACAGCATCTCCAAAATGGCAGGTCTTATGGGGTGTTGCCGGTATGCGGTGGTTAGTACCTACCAAAAGTGGTCTAAGATGGACAACCAGTGAACCGGCAACATGGTCATGGGTGTCCAAGGCTCAGTGACGCGTCTGGGGAGCGAAGGCTAGCCCGTTTGGTCCGATTCCACAGAAGACCTACTGTAGCACAAACTGCTGCAAACCTTAATGCTGGCCATGATAAAAAGATGTCAAAACACACAGTGCATCGCAGCTTGCTGCGTATGGGGCTGCGTAGCCATAGACCAGTCGGAGTGCCCATGCTGACCCTCGAGTTCAAGGTGTTGACTTGGCCTCCAAATTGCCCAGATCTCGATCCGATCGAGCATCTGTGGGACGTGCTGGAAAAACAAATCTGATCTATGGAGGCCTCACCTCGCGACTTACAGGACTTAAAGGATCTGCTGCTAACGTCTTGGTGCCAGATACCAAAGGACACCTTCAGAGGTCCTGTGGAGTCCATGCCTCGACAGGTCAGAGCTGTTTTGGCGGCACAAGGGGGACCTACACAATATTAGGCAGGTGGTTTTGATGTCTTAGTTGATAGGTGTAAGATGCCACCATGCTTACCAACATCCAGCCCCTTCCCCTTTATCATCTATACAATCAATAAAAGTGTAGTAAGAGGAGTACCTCGTCTTATTTGTTGGGTAGGTCCTGTAAAAGCCAGTAAAAACACCCTCCTACAGTGGACTAGAAATAAAATTTATTCTACAGTTTTTATTTTTCAGACAGGTAATGTAAGAGCCTGGACATTTTTATCCATGACCTGAACATCCTGCATTAGAGAAGTGACTGAGACACCGTTTGACTAAATTACAGGGCTCACAGTCTGTCTCATCCAAAGAGCAAATTGTGTTGTTAATGCATGAGGTTTGTTGTAGGCGTGACGCCCAAACAGGCTCAATGGTTAAGGTTAGAACAGCCTTAAGAGTTACTGACACAGCTAGACATTAGGACCTGAGTAATTCAATTATCCTAAACTACCTTTTAAGCTTTTAAATGTCCTTTCCAGCAAAACATTCATTTAGAAAGCTATGTAATGCTCTGTTTACAGCAAATTACTATGCTTTCTCATTAATGTGTACAGCTAAGTGCTTACTTGACATTTTCAAACCCTCCCCTATCGTTACTTAATGTTCAGCTTTCTGGGGGAAATGTTCATCTTCATTCAGCAGGCTGTGCCGCATTGTATTTTGCGTCTTCCGGGTCTTTTATTTGCAAATGACAGCCTCAAAGCACACAACTTAGAAATCGAAGGAATGAAACCATGTGCAATATGAAAACTTAAGTATTCCTCAATCATTGTGTCACCTGACATTCTGTTCTAGTTATAAAGTTGCCAAGGGTCCACTGGCTGAAGAAGGTGAAGGGTGGACCAGGTGTGGTTATACCTTGTACAGGGCTCAGATAACATGACAGAGCATGTAGCTGATGTCCCGAACACTGAACAAACCCTGAGATTTGAGGGGGTTCCATGCTTGGATGGCTTGAGGGGGATGTCCTGTATGATGATATGGCAACCCTGAAGTATTGTGGCTTTGCGGAGCCTGTTCGATTAGCTGTCTGCCAAATAGAACGATGACTGGACTGTTGGGTAATCTGGACTTTGTTCCCTTAAGCCGCAAAGCTACGAAGGGGGCTAGAAGGGTCACCAGAAAACAATAAAACACATTAATAAATCTTAGAGGACATGTGAACCACCTACCCCTCTCAGCATCACATACAATCCCTCTTCTCCATAAGCCTTGTGCATAAATCCCAAATGTTCCTGTATCTCAAAAAAAAAATTAGTAGGAAGGCGATCAGGAATTGTCTGTTCTGAGTTTTATGCAGCTACTTGTGTGATGAACATTGGTTCATATGGTGGAAAGAAACAAACCAGCTGTAGTTAAGAATCACACGTCTGCAACTATGTCTCTCTTTCTCCTAATGTAATGCACACGTTGTATTTCTCTGAAATGTACGTCCTTTTGGAGAAAAGTGACTGCTAAATGAATAAATGTAAATGTAATGTAGAAGTAGAGAACAAGGGTCATGAGTTCAGTGCCCTTTATTACTCCCATATTGAAACTAGGGTCATTCATTACTCCATGTTAACCCCACCTGCATAATCTCTGAAATCTGTGCTCCTGCACATGTCCTTAAACTGTTCAGCCACCACAGTCATTAAGAGAAAAAACGTGCTCAGCAGTCACTCAGGATTTTGCTGTAAAGTCTTTGGCTTGTACCCATCATGTGCTTGTCATGGTACAAATGGCAGGACTTCATCATAGGCTATCATCCTTCATACACGTTGCTTCCGAAGGTACGTACTACGAGCCAAGTGCAAGTGTGCCCCCCAATGGTTGGGAAAGGTGTGTTTTTTCTGTGCAGAGAAAAATTGTGAGCGCAGTGACACGGTAGACATATTCCAAACACATATCTTACCTAGAATATATATGACATGCCCTAAATCACCGGCATGAATTTAGCACAACTTTGAATGGGGTGGTTTGTGTAATTTCATGTGATCAAAGAAATGTAACAGCATTTGCATTTACATTTATTCATTCAGCAGATGCTTCTGTTACTTGACAATTTAGAGGAAACAAAAGCACATTTCACCGCAGACAAACACCTTTAGATACAAACACGCGACTCCCAAACCACAGTCGGTTTGTCCGACAGCACACTTTTTGCTGGCACACTTTACCAGTAGCTGCATACAGAACTGATATGAAATATGAAGGTAATGGCGACTTTTGGTGTGATGAACATTTATCAATCTGTTAGGAGGTCAGGAGAGAAGTGAGTACATCTGCAAATATTAAGTATTTCTCAGTTCATAAATGTTTATTAAGCTCTAACACGGGGCCATCTTATAAGGTCCTGTTTCATCACACCGAAATTTACCCGGCAACATCTGCCGGTGTCATTATTTTGGCTAATAAGGAAGTTTAGATAACATGCAGAATTTGACGCTATGTGTACACAGGACACTACAAAACATTTCTTCCACATTTGTAATTTCTATTTACCGTAAAGGAGGAAATCTGCAGCGTGAGACAAGGAGTAGAAAAACTACAAAAAGCCCGACGGGGAAGCCACTTATGCCACTTGAAATCTGTCATTTTCAATAATAGAATTCTATGGCAGGATTTGCATACTAATTTGCATAACTATAATTTTGCATAATTTGCCGCCTGCAAAATTAGGTAAAAAGTTCATTTCCAAGGCTACACGTACTCGTCCGTGTCATGCAGTCTTGCTGCGGTTCACAGTCATGTCGTCCTCATTCTAAGCATCCTTCTTGAAAACCTGGAATTTATATCTGATGCCACACTCCTCCTGAATTTCATCTGGAACACCAGGGAACCTTTTTGAGAAGATAAAAGAAGCAAAAACACATAAATGCTATACTTTTTTTAAACTTTTCAGTATAGCTTATGCATGCAATTTTTTCAGAAGAATGAGAAAAGATCTGATGATAGACCCTTAGAGTTACGGTTGGGGTTAGGGTTAGACATGACATGTTTATTCTTATTTACAAAAAATATGTTTTTTTCTTGTTTCATGTTAATATAGCTATAAACTGTATTGTTACGATAGTCTAAATTTGCTCACAGATAATGGTACATCTTTATATTTGCATGCATACCTCTACATGATGGTTTTCACAGCCCTCACACCATTCACACCCCTGTTATGACCCTTCACATATGAACAGAACCCTCACAGCCAAGGTAAGGCCCTCCGCTTCAGACCATCTTTACCTGTCCTGCAATCTATAAAGGCTCTGGTCAAACTCTGGGAAGAAGGTGTCGCAGTCAAAGTCAGCCATGATGTCAGTGAGGAAGATGAGGTCACACCAAGGATGTTCCAGGGCTTCCTGTCGATAGAAAGGTCAGTCGAGGCCGAACTCACACTAAACAGGGTGGTGCAAACACAAAAAAAAGAACTGTAATAAATAAAATGTTCAGAATTCCCGTGCACCCACTCCTCATGTAATTGGTTAATTATTTCTGTGAAATCATGCCGTTCGGAAAATTCTTATGCTCAAAAATTCCAGCAACTCGGCCCTCGGAACCCAGCGAAGGTTGCGGTCAGCGAGCTGCCACATAGGAACGCTAAGAATTTTACAATGCTGTGGCGGAACATCTGCTTCAGTCTTCGGTTGGCATAGCTGCCGCAGGCTGATACTCACTCTGTACAGCCCCACTCCTCCTGTGATCCAGATGGTCTCCACAAGATCATCAAGTGGAGGAGTACAGGCCAGCCTGATGACACTGTCAAAGTCGCTGCAGATGTAATGAGCGTGTTGGGGCACCGCTCTGAGAAGAGGACAAAGATATCCATCTCATTCTGAGAAATTATGGAAGAACTGTCAAAAATTATTGCAATTTAAGTCCATAACTAGGCGTTCTGAGTAACCTTGAACCTCCTATCTCTATCCCGTTTCTATGATCCGGAGCCCCGTTCCAGGAAGCATCTTTTGCGGAGCAAAGTAACTCAAGTTCACACTAAGAGCTATTCAGGGCCCAGAAGTTAGGGTTCCTAAAGTCAATGTTGTCCCTCCTCTAGAGACCAAAATGTTTATTTATATACTTGTTGACCTGAACATACCTAAGAGTCCTGCTCAGGACGACGTGGAGACTGTTGGCAAAGGGATGCAGACTTTCAGGGGTAGAGAACCAGCAATGCTTGCCCCAGACTAAGAGATTCTTCTTGTCTGCAGAGCAGGAGAACTCAGTCATTACATTTATATGATCATTTTATGAGCCACTGAAGGCCAGATGTTGCTAATTATTTGGATTTCCAGAGGAAGTCTGGCTTTTCTGAAGGCTTTTGAGACATAAATATTGGTTTACATTACCTTAGACGAGAGTTTTTGTCAAAAACTGGATCTTCAGCTCAAAAGCACTTTGCTGGTAACATCACTGCTAACGTTAGCAAAAGGAGCGTTGCTGTCCGGATGTCTTTCCTTTAGTAACGTAACCAGTTAAACCCTTGACTCTGCTGGGGGCCACTATGCACGGAAGATTTTATGCTTTGATCAGGACATAAATTTAGAAATGTCATATATCTTGCAAATCAATCTCCAGTACCTGTTCACCTTACTCCTTTCCTAAAAATCCTGCAGTTTTACTTATCTGATTCTTAAGAAAACTGGACAGAGAAAGTATGTTTTCCTAATGACAGTGTGTATAGCTGGACTTTTTCCCCCATTTCCCCCGTTAGAAATTTTGGAAATGTGGACAAAGGTGATGTAATTAAACAGCATGACCAGACCTGGTCAGCTTTCTGTAAGATTTCCATCTCTATTCCAGTTTTTCACCCAGAACTTCACACTGACTGCATGTCCAAAGAGTTGAGCAACAAGTGAACCCGCTCAAGGAAATCAACAAAGCTGTGATGAAACCTTAATTGTTTTGTTCCAACATGTCCATTTCCTACAGACTGTGCTCTGCAGTAGCCACAACAGCAAGGATGGCGTAAATACAATTAAAGTGGAGTTTGCACGTTCTCCCCGTGTCTGCCTGTGTTTCCGTCTGGGTGCTCTGGTTTCCTCCCACAGTCCAAAGACATGCTGTTCAGGTTCCCCCATAGTGTGTGAGTGACAGAGGGAGTGTGTTCCACTGATGTATGGATGAGTGACCCAGTGTAAGTAGTGTATCTAGCAGTGTAAGTCACCTTGGTGAATAAGGTGTGTGGGCTGATAACACTACATAGAGTTCATTGGAAGTCACTTTGGAGAAAAGCGTCTGCTGAATAAATGAATGTATATGTAAGTGAATAAAATACCTGGGTTGGAAACCATCGTGATTGTGTCCAAGAAAAACCGAAATTCCTTCCTATAAGAAAATGGGGAAATAAGCAGCAGAAATACATCGTTATTATATTTTAACGAGGTTGCATAACCTGTGTAACTGCAGTGTACTAAATTGTTACAGATTAAAACTGAACCATTTCACAGGATGATCACAGCACGATGTGCAGTGGACAAAGTATAGATGACACACCCATGTTGGCTGTAAAGCACAGTGGAAGGACAGCAGATACAATACTTTGTAATGACATTTCACACATGGAAATAAAACCAAAGGAAGGAGTGATACATAAAGCCAGGATGAGGTCGCTTTGAGGTCGACAAAGAATTACTGTAATGGTTGTCCACAACTTCAATAAAAATAATAATTTATTATTATTATTATTATTACAAAATGTAAGTTTCTCACACTTTTTCATTTTGGTACAGATCTACTGCAATCCATTATGACATTATGATGCTATACACATATTGTCATGTCTGCCATGGAGAGTGATGAATGTAACCACCAGGGGCCTCTGGGTCCCAATAACCAGGCAGAATGTGGCACAGCTGTTCCCAATGATTCAGTTAGAGAAGAAGTTATAAAAGATAAACAACAAGCCTACAGGGCTGTGGATCCTTGATCAGTTACATTTATTCATTTAGCAGACGCTTTTCTCCAAAGCGATGTACATCTCATTAAAAATACGTGTGCATTGCATTAGGAGAAGGAGACACTTAGCTGCAGACGTGTGATTCTTAACTACAGTTAGTTTGTTTCTTTCCACAGTATGAACCAACGTACATCTCACGAGTAGCTGCATAAAACTCAACATCGACGAATTCTTATCACCTTCCTACTAAATTTTTTTTTGGAGATACACAAACATTTATGTACATTACAGGAGTAGCTGCGTAAAGGGTTATCCGGGCAGTTACCCACTGCCTTTGGCTCCGATTCTCTAAGGGACCTTGTGCCCTGTGTACCTGCTTGTTTCCGAAGTCCTTGTCGCAGTGTGTTTCTGTTCCAGCCCTGACTATCTGTCCTGTCCTCTGCTTGACTGCTGTGCCCCTGTCCCGCTCCTGTCTCTCAGCCTTCTTGAAGCCATGTTCTCATGCGCTTGTCCTGTTACACTTATGTTCTTTGTTTAAAGTGCTGTGTTTCTCTTTGCTCTGTTTCTCCTCTCACACCTGTGTTCTAGCTTCTGATTTACTCTCTAAACCCATGTTTTCACTCTGCATGTGAGTTTCACACCCCTATGTCCATACAGGGACATTACAATAACACACCTCTGTGCTTGTGACCTCTGGACATGACACATATATTCACTTTAACTCATATGTATCCATTTATCCCATTAAAACTCTCTGCATGTTCCCAGTACGACCCACTGCAATTTATGTACAATACAGCCACCAGAAGTATATAAAATTATATATAATCAGTATAACCTGCCGTCATTTTAAATAACTGATCCACTAAAAGCCACTGTCTATATAGATCTATAGACTATAACACACCGTATCTCTATACACACATAATAGATCCACTGTAACACAGTGTAACTCTAAATACACTATGTTGCCTATGCTATCACCGTAACCTGTAATAACTCTACATACATAATATTCATTATAACCCATAATAACTCTATATACAGAATAATCACTGGGTCCCAATAACCAGGCAGAATGTGGCACGGCTGTCCCCAATGATTCCACTGGGGACGAAGCTATAAAAGGCAAACCAGCCTGAGGAGGCCAGCCGGCCGTTACAGACGCACCCCATGCTGGCTGAAGATGATGACCAACCGCCATAACGGACGAGACGCACCTTGCTGAACTGGGAAATCAAATTATCATACAGCAACAATGCCATTTTTACCTGTAAACTGACTTAAAAGTCTTATTTAATCTAGAATGCCTAGGAGGGGAGGGGTTGGCAGGGGTTGGCACTGGCACTAGCACTGGCACTGGCACTGGCACTTAGACCCCCAGAGGTTTTTTTCTCCCCCAACTTTCAGTTGGAAGTCTTTTGTTCCTTTCCTCCGTGGCCAGTAGGCATACTTACAGCTTCATAAAAGCATTTTTACTATGCTAGTATGTAGTCAACTGTCTTCTTTGTTTCTTTGCCCTATGCCTGTGTTCGAACACTGTGTCATTGTGCGAGAAGAGTGCTCTATAAAAATGAACTGAATTGAATCACTGTAATCCGTAATAACTCTACATACATAATAATATGCGGGGTCACACAGTGAGTAGCACTGTTATCTCACAGCACCTGGGTGGTGCGAGAGACATGGGTTCCATCCCCACTCAGTCTGTGTGGAGTTTGCATGTTCTCCCCATGTCTGTGTGGGTTTCCTCCCACAGTCCAAAGACATGCTGTTTAGGCTCACCCACAGTGTGTGAGTGACAGAGAGAGTGTGTTCCACTGATATGTGGATGAGTGACCCATTGTAAGTAGTGTATCTCCCAGTGTAAGTCACCGCGGTGAATAAGGTGTGTGGGCTGGTAACACTACATTGAGTTCATTGGAAGTTGATTTGGAGACAAGTGTCCGCTCAGTAAATGTAATAATCATTATAACCTGTAATAAGTCTATATATACTGTAAAGACCCACGTTACTGTGTGTTTGGATGGGAAGATTTGTTTATCCTAAACAGTTGCATTATGGGAAAAATGTGAACGAAGTGCGCAACCACTGGGGGGACTTACGAGCACAATAAAGGGGTGACCGTGCTTGCTAATAGACGCAAGAAAGAGCCTGGGAAGGTTAGATTGAGGTGCAGGTCTCTCAGGAAACGGGATCCTCGGACCGAGACCATTATTTTCTTGTGTTACTACTACTATTGCTGCTGTTGAAATAAGCGTTCGTGAACACCGCCTGCGCCTCTTTCTTCGCCTCTTCCAAACCCAGAGCGCCGCTCGACAAAAATACGACGTAATATTCATTATAACCCATAATAAGACAGTCACCTTAAAACCATGTAGGTCATTTTCATTGTGAAACTTTAAACTTTACTTTGTTTCTTACACTCATGATTCGGTAGAGACCAGCAGAGTAAGACTCCCTTCTTCCTCCTGCCCTCAAATGAAAAGGGAGGGATGAGCAGCGCTCCGTCGGAGCGGCTCCTGTCGGCGGCTGACGGCGGCTGCGGGTCCGAGCGGTGAGCGCTACTCACGGCAGGTTCCAGGGCAGCTCTCCCTCGCGTCCGATGCCCCGGTTCTTGCACGCGGCGGCGATAAGCCTTATCGGCTTGGGCTCGGCCACGCCCCCTTGGACAAACATGCTGCTCGGCCGGGATACACGCAGCTCTCTGCGCTGACTCACGGTCCGCGGCTGCTTTTATACCTCGGGGGGCATCTCGCTACAGCCCCGCTGCTCACGTGGACATGTATTATGCAAACAGGGGGGCGCATAATAAACCACGGGCAAAGGGCGGTGCAGCGGCTCCAGATGTCCGCCTTACCACCTCATCACGATGCATATGTGTGTGTGTGGCTGCAAGTGTCAATGAAATAACCAAACGCAGGAGTAGGATCCATCCAGAGGAAAGCCGTAGATTCCTCGCAGGTGTGGTCTTTGACACAACTTGGGAATGTAACATCTCATCACGCTTAAGATCACGTACGAAAGAGGGACAGACCAGGTTCTTCATTACTGGGCTACCGTGGCTTCAAGATCTCAGATGTGTTGTTGAGGTAGAGACCCTCACTCCTATCCCACCCTAAGCTCCGCTTGTAACTAACCCAGAAACAGGCAAGAAATTATGAGTATGACTGATTACAAGAATTATGAATGAGTGAGTGAGTGAGTGAGTGCGATTACCAAAGACATGGGAAGGAAGTTTCATCAAAACCATCTTAGAGAAGGGTACTGTGGCCAAGTTGTGGAGCAAAAACATCATGCTCATTGATTTAGCAGACTCTTTTCTCCAAAGTAACTTACAGTTATTTACCCATTTATACAGCTTGGTCATTTTTATTGTATCAATTCCAGGTAAGTACCTTGCTCAAGGGTACTACTGCAAGAGGTGGGATTCAAACCTGGGTCCTTCGAGTCCAAGACAGAAGCTGTACCAACTTACAAACTTACACTACCTTCCTGTTGCCCACACAGTCACTTTGTTTGTGGAATGTAAAGTGGTTTAAAGAACTCAGGTAGTGAACAATGCTGAACAGGGAAGGGAAAAAGCAGTCATCTTTCACTTTGTCCTCAAAAACTGGACAAGAGGATGTGAGGTACAAACTAGAAGAAGTCCACAGGCCAAGAGGCTTGTTTTCCTACAGTGAAAGGTTTTGGTGGCTCTGTTACAGCAGCTGAGGGCCATCAACACCGGTGAAGGACAGGGCAAACGCAAACAAATACAAAACAATTCTACATAAACATTCATCCACCGGGGAAGGGTTTCCATCCTGATGGAAGTGGAATATTCTGGGACAACAATGTTCCATCCACCGTGCACGAGTGGCTAATGAATGGGCTGACTAGCAGTGTAACCCACACATCACCTCCACCCTGAAGAGCAGATTTCAGCCCAGCCGAGCACTTCTGGATGATTCGGAAGCTGCACCCGAGTCAACATTTTCCACCGACATCAAAACTTAAAATTATGGAAGAATGGTGCTATAATGGCATTAAATCATCTAAATATAGTCAATCACGGGAGGAAAATGTAGCACCATTCTGTTTGCTACAGATGCACAACTTCTGAAAAGTCACATTGTCTGCAGAGCCTAAAGCACTGCTGGTGTAGGACATCCACTCTTCAGAGCTCAGTTTCATGCTCAACATGAAAACATAAATGAAGCCTGAAGAAAAAAAAAAAAAAAATTTACTCTTTCATAATCATGTTCCCTTGTCTTGATCTGTTTTGACTGCTGAATGATTTCCTTAATTTTTATAGCAAAGTGAAGCCAGTTTATTATCAACTTTGATTAAAACTTAACTGACCCCCAGTCTTTTATTTAGAAGGAATTCATTTATATATCTGTTTGAGTTATATTATGTTCCTTATTGGACCACCATGACCTACCGGAGCATATGTATCGAAAGTAGGTTCTACAGATATCAGCAGTTGTGCTGAGGAGATACAGCTTTCAAACAGTGCACTGTGGTCTACATAGACTTTCAATAAAAAGCAGCCTTTTTGGCTTAATTTGTGGCGATAATTCTGAGGTTTTCGTGGATCTTTGCTGAGTAACTCGTTACTCAGTAGGTCATGTGTAAAACTTGCCTGCAAGTCAAGGCTTGATTTTGAAAATCATGTGATTGAGCAGATAAAGAGCTTTGGCTATGCAGCAAATTCAATGAACAAAAGAGCCAGAGTATCACAGAAAATAGGCCATAGAAAAAAATACCACGGTTCAGGATATATTAGTGCATTTCTCCAAACGAGGCAATTAAAATATTTGCAGAGGCAAACTCTTTTTGTTGATTTGCAAGGCTTTCCTCTCTGTGAAATATAACATTTTTTATTCTGATTTACTTCCACTGAAAGCAGAACATTTTGCAACTTCCCACTTAAATATCAGCTGTATTTTATGCCACCAGAAACCAGTAATGCATCTTCATTACTTTAAGGAAAACTGTATTATTGTCATTTGTAAAATAGTCATTTCCTCTCCTACGTTACTTTTTGTATTTAATCCTCGGAAAAATCCCATGCAAGCAAAAAAAAAAAAAAAAAAAAAAAAAAAATCAGCAGATAACTGATCAAGGATCCACAACCCTGCAGGCCGGTTTGCCTTTTATAGCTTTTCCAATTGAATCATTGGGAACAGCTGTGCCACATTCGGCCCGGTTATCGGTTACGTTCAAAGTTAAACCCAATAAAAACAGACATGTGTTGCTTAACAGGAATACGTTCTGAGAAATGCGTTGTTAAATGAATTTGTCATTCTGCGAACATCCGTGTATTTATACATACCTAGATGGTATAGCCTCGATGCAGCCAATAGATGCCGTAAACACGAGACTTAAGGCAGCGTAACACAGCATACAGTAGTTTTACAGTGAACTTTTTAATAAGTAGAAAGAGTACACTGTAAAATAACGATAAAAAGTACAGTATAATACATACATAGAGTAACATAGGTGTTATCAATTATTATGTACTGTACATAATTGTATATGTTGTACTCATATACAACTGGCAGTGCAGTAGGTTTGTTTACAGGAGTACCACCATGAACGCATGAGTAACACGTTGTGCTACGACGTCACTAGTCAATAAGAATTTTTCAGCTCCATTATAATTTTATGGGACCACCGTCGTATAAGCGGTCAGTCGTTAAGCAAAAACGTCATTAAGCAGTGCATGACTATAATAAAATTTTTGCCTCAACTCCAATTAAAATGTAAGAATCCATGAAAATATTTGCCAGTCATATTTTGAATTCAAGTGAAAATTACAGTCATGCAGTTGCTAATTAAAAAAAAACAAAAATTACATGAAGGCAAGAATTCATACATTAGCTCATATTTTAATAAAACAGCACAAAGTGAAAGGATGAGAAGCACAGAACAACTTCATATTTTGCTGTACACACTGGTGATAAAACTGTGCAGCAACAAAGGGGAGCAGGGAGCTGAGAGAGACAGGATGGGTATAGAACCAAAAATCAAAACTTTCTGTAAGCAAAAGATTGGTGTGGTGAACAACGCCTACAAAGTCTAAAAACACAGGTAACATTGCCTTTTTTTTTTTATCAAAAATATATCATTGGGTCTATGGCTACACATAAAAAGAAACCCATACAATAGCAAATATTTACAATTTCTATGTGAACTGAATTAATCAAAGTCTTACAGTATATACACAAGTCGGTACTGTCCCAGAAATAATATTCACTTTGAAACATTAAAAATGTGAAAATGTGTTTGCAGAAAGGACCATGCATTTCATAAAAATGTATTTTTTCCCCACGGAGCATAACTGATAAAAAGCATTAATAAAGAGGATCCTGTCAGGTATACCCATGCTCTGTGTGACGGTGTAGGCTTTCATTCTGGGGTTTTTAAATCATCTGCAAAACAGACAGACAAAAATCCCATTATAAAATCAAGCGTGACATAACAGCCAAAATGTTACTGAATGAACATCACCCACAAATACACACAAAACATTACGCAATATGCTGTGATCCTACAGCTGTTCCCTATAGCCTGTAATATACAATACATTTTTTGCATGATTTTTGTCTAATCTGCTATTTATTACTATTGCACCTGGAATTACTTTTTAATTTGACTGCAATTAGCCTCATGCAACAGTATAATAATATATATAAAAGCCCAACACCCACCTGGAGAGCTAGTTACTGTTCTGCCTCTGCACCTTGAAGACAACCCCTGGAGTGGAGTCCTCGCTCGGGCGTTTTACCGTGGTCATTGTGCTCGTGTGGTGGCCACGTCCTTAAAGGGTAGGGTGGGGGCAACAAAGGGTAAGTTACTCAACAAGCCACTGGCTACCTGTTTTCAGTACAGTATGACTGCGGTGGAATGTTCAGCGCTGTGTTTGTGTGCTCATCCTGTGGCCTGTAGCTCATGGCTCAACCTGACCCAGTACCATTAGGCCAGTGGCTCTATACTCATAACCAAAAAGTTGGGGACAGGGCTCGGGGTCGGTACCCACTTTGCTGCTGGGTGCTGCCGCCAGGCTTGGATTCTCCCTGGGGATGTGCCATCACTGCGCCACTCCAGTCTCCCACAAGGTTTGCAGGAACCTGGTGTCCTACAGGTACATACACAAAAACAGGGTCACGCATCACAGCCAAACTGACTACTGTAGTGAAATTTTTAAATTAAGTAGGTTAAACACTGATATAAACTACCAACAGCCACACTGTAGTCCAAGTTTACAGGACATACTTTCAGCAGAGTCAGAAAAACCTCAGGTCAATCGTATTAGCACATCATTTATATAGGGAGCATCAAGCCGTATCCAGGGTGACGGAAATCAGGACTGCGTGTCTGGTGACCAAGGATGCAGATGACGGTGCGTACCGATCGTACCCAAGCTGTCCTGGGCGGCCTCCCCATGGGGAAGCCCAACCATGTTGCCAGCTGCCTCACTGTTGCCAGAGGGGTTCGAGGGCACCGTCGCCAAGAGCCCTGTGGAAGGGGCCCAGAGTGTTGGTCACACAAACAGGGACACAAGGACACAGGTGGGTCCACAAGTCCCATTTACCCTAACCCATCCAACAGACTCCTCGTTTATCCACACACAGGCTCCTCATCACCAGCCTCTTGCACGGGGGAAGGTAGCACTCTTGAAGCAGAGCACTGACACACTACTGCTGTCACAACCTTTTGTCAGAGAGAGGGTTACCTTATTCCAAAAGCAAACAACTGATTTCACCGTATCACTTTTACCTTAATAAAACAAATGTGAAAAATTAAAAAGTTTTTTTTAAAAGCAATAGTTGGAAACATACAGTGTGAGTTATGAAACACGATGCAAACAGCTCCATTTTCAAGATGTACAACTGTAAAGCAACAAACTACACAATAACCCTACTTATTAAATCAACTGCCTCACAGGTTATACACATTCTAGAACATTTTCTCAACAGCACTTAAACACTGAAATTTTTATTTTTCTTAACTTTTCTTAACTGTTTCATATCTGGGGGTGCGGTGGCGCAGTGGGTTGGACCACAGTCCTGCTCTCCGGTGGGTCTGGGGTTCAAGTCCCACTTGGGGTGCCTTGCGACGGACTGGCGTCCCGTCCTGGGTGTGTCCCCTCCCTCTCCGGCCTTACGCCCTGTGTTACCGGGTTGGCTCCGGTTCCCCGCGACCCCGTAAGGGACAAAGCGGTTCTGAAAATGTGTGTGTGTGTGTGTTTCATATCTGTGCTTCAGATATCTTGATTTATGCAAACACTTTAGTTTATGTAAACATAACTAGTATTTGCATATTATGCAAATACTGGCATATAAAGAAAACACTGAAATAACATTTTTAAAAGCTTTCATTCATTTTTTGGAGTATAAACCATCTTTCAGGAAATACGAGTATAAGCCAACCTTTACTATATAGTTAAGCTTTGATTGATTTATGCTGATTCTTAAACAATGTTTTTACTACTTAAAAGCCTGGAACATTTTACCAGGTAATACAGATGAGTTACCAGTCTTTGGTCAGCAGTCCTTGAGCCCTGAGAAACTCCATATAAGATGTGACAAGGCACTTGTGCAAAAATATGACTCAGAACGAACTTGGAGGAGAAGAATCCAAGAGCTCTGATTTCTCCACATCTATCAAAGGTTTACTTGCGAAGCCAGGCTGGAGAAGGAAGGAAGGTTCTGGAAAGTGACACGGCGCACAGGCTCACCGAGGCCCCTGTAGCAGGACAGCTGCTGGTAGATCTGCTTCATGCGCTCGATGTTGAGACGGCTGGCCTCGGCGTGGTTCACCATGGGCTTCGGGTAGTGCACGCCAATCATGCACTTGGCTGACTTCTGCACGCTCTCGGGGGCGTTCCAGGGGTCATAGATGTACTTGGCAGGGAAACCTCTCAGGATGGGTAGGTAGCGTCTGGGGGGGATGTGACAAAAGGCTCACATCAAACACTGAAGTTGCAGTGAGCTTCTGCTTTTATACTTCACACAAGCCAATAATTCACACCGTATGTCTGCAGGCCCACTGGACCACCAGGTAATAATCATGGTGAACACTGAATCCAACGTCAAACGGCTGCTGTTGTGGACACAAAAATTTGGCGCTCCAATTACTTTGTACCAGAGCACATCTAGAGCCATCAGCCTTTACGCAGCTGACCTGATGTAGTCGCCATTGGGGTCGGTGCGACGGCCAAAGCCCACGGGGCAGTAGCAGTGGAAGAACTGCTGGAAGAACGAGCTGCACGAGAGCCACATCCAGCTGCCTGCGTTCACGCTCCAGTCTGCGTCCAACAGCAGCTCCTCAAACACCTGTACAAGAGCATGCACGCAGTCATCAGCTAAAAGTGCAAATCACTAAAGGTTATCCTGAAGTGCTGCTACTGCTTCTCTCACGTTATGACCCAAGGCAGCTCACAGCCTCATCTGTCTTCTGGGTGAGGTACTGTGTCCTTGCCCTCTACCAAGCTCCAAATTCCATCTCCAGCTTGCTTCTAAACTCCTTCCTTGTTGACCAATCCCACGTATACCCATTCCTCAAATAACAGGGTTAATCTGTTCCGTGAAATTACCATAGTTCCGCTACGCACCGCATTATTTACTATTATTTCCTAGGGCAAACCAGAACAAAAAAACTCCCCTATAAATTCATTAGAATGCCATAAAAAAGTCTTTAGGCATAACGGCAAGAATAGAAACATCGTATATTTTTAGATTTCATAACAACAAAAACTTTGTCATTTAATGTTACGTTTTCTTTATCAGAGCAAAAGCAGTTGGTGTTCTTTTATTAACTGTATCTCTACTCACCTTGGAAGTAAAAATGACCACACAATAGGTACAGTTGTCATTTTACTGAACAGGAAGTGTGTTGAATGAAAAAAGTGTATATATTTCAATACGCTGCTATAGCACCCTATTATCTGAGGGCTGAGTGTCCTATCCAATTCAAGTACCACCTTTTGCTTCAGTCTCCACTACTCTCCCAGCCTTTAATGCCCCCTTGCCTTCGTAGCCACCAGACCTTACTTTTAGACCCAAGCTACCTTCATGCCTTCCTCCCAGCTGATCCACAGGTCCCCCCGGGTGAGGAAGCAGGCCACAGCATGCCGGGCCAAGTGGTGGATCCAGCCCTCCTGCCTCAGTTGGGTCATGATGGCATCAATCCAGGGGAAGCCTGTGCGCCCCTCAGCCCACTTGGCCAGCGCCTCGGGGTTACGGTCCCAGGGGATCTGTACGCAGATGGGGTTCCCTTCCATCTTGTCAAAGCGTGGGTTGTTGGTGGCTGCCGTGTAGAAAAACTCACGCCACAGCAGCTGCCCGTATAGCGACAGAGGGGGAGAGCTGTTCTTCTTCACCTGTGGGGCACCGAGCAGCAGGTCAATGAGATATAACAAGTCCCACATTCCTTTTCCTACATAACTACATGAAAAAATAACCAATCAGTCTTGGTTTAGGATCTACTTTCCCTAAATTTCCACATGTCTAACCCATGCAACACATCCACCCTCCCACTGATTTGAGTTATCCCAAAAACATGTCCAAAGTTTGTCATTCTTTTATTGACTGAGACACAGCAGATACAAGCTGTAAACACTGCAAAAGTGAATTGAATTAATCTGGTCCCACCTTCCTGCTCTACTTGGGTGCTCTTTACTGCCAACTAATGACTAGATGTGGAAATGTGATCATTCGAAAATAAAGAAAAATAAATGTAAAGTAAAAACGTTTCTATCTTTAAAAATTTGACTGGAATATCTCAGTGCACCGAGCAACATAAACCGTAAACACTATGGAAACTAGCCTGTAAGAACTGCACTGGTGTTTCTTGTGGGTTTCACATGAGCGCACCTTCTTATAGAGGTCTGTGAGCTTGAAGTAGAAGAGGCGGCAGGAGAGGCAACCGAAGCGCAGGTAGGGGCTGAGCCCTGTTGGACTAGCCAGCAGGGAGTTGGAGTTCATCCGGGGCCTCTCAAAATTAGCCACCCAAGCCTGTGTGTACATTTCAAAAACATCTTGAATTTTGTTCATTTTTAAATTGACTACAAAGGTTTGTGCTACTTTAGCATGAACTTGACTTTTTTTTTCTTTTTTATTATTTTTAAAAACTGAAATCAAACAGTGATAAATGTTTGATACATACTGCAAGGAAGAAAACAAAATCACGGATAAATGGTGGTTCAATCTAAAGATTCTTTGTAAGACATGCCACGTCTCTGGGAAGATCCAGATTAAAATATGTACCGTACAGTGTTTTTAAATAAATAAATAAATAAATAAATAAATAAAAAAAAAAAAAAACCACAAGACGGTCACAAGTTAGTGAATCACTGCAGGAGAAACCCTCAGACTCATGACACTGAAATCACTGCAGTATGAACACACACTGCCAGATATGTGTGGATTTAATATGGAAATGGTAGCAAGAGGCTACAGACAGTCCCCGCGTTATGAACGTCCGACTTACACACAACCCGTAGTTACGAACCATCCCCCATAAAGCCTATTAAAAACTTGAGCTACATAAAATGGTTCATAATAAACAGGCACTACTTTGGGACATGGCATCAAAACATTGTGTGTCTACAGTGGTTTGTTGGCGGGGAAAGTGAGCCCGAGATAGGACAAAGACTTCCTTCTTTTCAGTCGGACCACATTGCTGTTAAGTATATTGTGTGTTACTGTATTTGGTTTTTTTTGTTCTTATCCACCTGACCATGGCACCAAAGTGTAAATGTGATGCAAGTGATGGTGATGCATCAAAGAAAAACGATCATGGCTGAAACTAAAGCGGAAATAATAAAGCGATCAGAAAAAGATGAAACTCCAGCGAACACTGGGGAAGCGTTAGGTTACAGTCTCAACGATCAGGATAGTTTTAAAGAACAAAGCAAAAATAATGGCGCATGTAAAAGGCTCAGTCCCAATGAAATTAACAATCACCACTAAGCAACACAGTGGTTTAATCATTGAAATGGAAAGGCTATTGATAATTTGGTTAGAGGATCAAAATCAATATAATATGCCTATTAGCCTTGCTTTGGTGCAAGAAAAAGCTCAAAGCCTTTTTAGTGATTTAAAAGCTGCTCATACAGCAAGCGAAGGTGAATGTGAGAAGGAATTTGTGGCGAGTAGGGGTTGGTTTAATCGTTTTAAAGTGATAGCAAATTTACACAATATTAAATAGCACGTCAAACCCTGTGTGGAGTCAAGAGAATGGGTTCTGACCTTCCTCTCCAAGTGCCTTTCCAGACGGGTGAGGGCTTCGGTTTCCCCTCCGGGCCACACGGCTGAAGATAGCCCCTCTGTGTTGAAACCTGCAAGTGAACAGAACCATGGCAAGCGGAGTGAAACACGGTGCTCTTCTACATGGGTAGGGGTACACAGTTTCACACAAACAGTACTCCAACTAACACACACAGCAAAAGTGACCCCATTTACCCAGCTCCTCCAAAGAGGGCACTCCAAACTTGTCATCGTGGTCGTCGAACACCGGTGTCGTGCACTTTCCCATCACTTCGGCTGTGATGGACTCAACCGGAGTCTCAACAGCCTCCATGCGGCTGATCAGGGTTTGGAATCGCTTATAGGTCAACGGGGACTGGCCACCGTTCAACTCGATGATCCTGTAGAATGAAAAAGACACTTAAAAATACATTCTGTTTAACAGAGACTTATTGCCCTCTTCTGGCAGCACAGCGTTTAGCACCATAATACATTTGCTCTGCTGCTCTGGTTCTGCTCCATACTGTCTGTCCACATTCAACAGAATGTTATTTTAAGTCATTTAAAATTTTATGAGTCTAAAAATAATGTTAATATAAAAATATTTTTATATATTAGAATTTTATCCAAGACTTTTACAGTATCTAACTTGTAAATAAATCAAAGGACCTCCATTATTGATCTTTGTGTAAAAAAAGGTAAAAGTAGCCAGACACTGATGAATATTACACACGCTTACGTGACACTTTTTCAGAGAAAAAAGTGCACTGTTTTTCTTGGTGCTGACCATTTCATTGACAAAACCATGGAGAAACAGTGGATTTAAATGTGGATGACAGAAAAGAGAGCAGCTCCACTAGTGTGTGCAGGGCATGTTCCCCAAGGGGCTCAAGGGACCGAACAGGCGTACTTGTCCAAGTCATAGAGCGTGTGGGAGATCCGGACCACAACCTCGACGCCGGCTTCACTGGCCAGCTTCCGGATGGCTGCGTCCCGCTCTTTGCCAAAGGGCTCCGAGTCATATTCGTAGGACAGCCGCTTGATGCTCCATTCCTGAGCAAGATTCCACAGGGAAACGCACACAGTACAAAATAAGTATACTTAGGACAATGTTAATTACACATTGCACAAAAAACCAAGTGCTATACATTGGCCATGATATGAACCTGAATTAAAAAAAAACCTTCAAAGGGGCAAAAGAGCAACATCTTGCACTACAGATCTATGAAAAGTTAAGAGATTTGGGCATAGGCATAAAGATTATATAATACACGAGATCCTCTTGATACAAATATTCAAGTCATGAATTTAGGAAGATTCTATTTATTTATTTACACAGACACACAGTAGCTGCACACACACATACACAAAAATATGTATACGTATACACACACAATGCATTTACAAGAAACAAGACATAGCCATAGGCATACAGAATATGCAACACAAACAACTTGTGTCTGCAAAACATCTGTAATCACCACTGAAACAACTCAACTCATAAATAGGAAAAAAAAACAAATCCCCCCCATTCCAAAAAAAAAAAAAAAAAAAAAAAAAAAATTCTTTCCTCATGTGTTATGAGGTACTGTAGTTGTGCACATGCAACTTAAGGAACCTTACTGAAGTTACTGAGGATGGAGGAAACCACAGGAACTATTACATACCTGTTACTTTAATGCACTAGTAAAGTCAATGAATGGTGTATAACCTGGTCACCCCTGCCCACCCACACAAGGGCTATGGCAATTTGCTGCATGAAATACCCCCACAGCGGAAGGACTGACTATTGTAGGGCACAGACTGACCTTTTGGGCTATACATATCCCCAGCGGAGGACCATTTTACCTTAAATAACCTGGGGAAGACATCAGTGGGCTGTCCACGAATGACAAAAAGGCGGGAGTTGAGCTTGCGAAGGCTGGCGTCCAGGTCCTCCAGACACTGCAGTAGAAACCTGTGGAATGAGGAGTGGTGGAGCGTTGAACCAGTGCTTCGGTATGCAAGAGCTCACGATTTCAACAAAACCTCACACCTTCAATCCCAACATCAAAATCTCTGGTCTCATGTTCAGACAGGTGTCCCAAGGTGGGGGGGGGGGGGGGGGGGAAATCACAGTGATGACCAGCACATGAGCTTCAGAACGGGTATAATTTAATGGGTACCAGAAATACTTCACCAAATTAGTCGATGCTCGTGTGGACATGGGGGAGTTAAGACCAGCTGGAGCTGAGAATCAAGTATGGTCAGGTATCATCACCACAGTCTCAGCTCAGGTCAGTATTTATAACTCCGAATAAGAAAGACGCTGTGCAAAAAATGGAAGAATGAAAGGTGGAAACCACTGCTCACTAAAGAAAACATTTAAGCACATCTACAGTTCACCAAAAAACACCTGGATGGACTTCTGAGTCTTCTGTGGATGGATGAATTAAAAGCAGAATTCTCCGGACCACATGGTCCAAAAGCAAAGACAACCAAATGCTGTGTTTCAGAATAAAAACCCTCTACCAACAATTAAGCAAGGTGGTGGCAGTGAGATGGTGCGGGGATGCAGTGCTGCCTCGGGATTTGGATGACTAGTCGAGGGCATCAGGTACGACCCAAAGTTGCAGCAAGAACTTATTTATATATGCCTTTCAACTTTGGCATTTCACCCTACTAATCTTTCAATGAGAATCACACTTCAGTTCAGCAGAGGAAGTGGGTCAATAACTCCTGCAGGGAGTTTTGCTTTGGTTGGTGACTGTCACTCTGACCGGGACACCCAGGCTCCACAGGGGGCTTGGACCCCTTGGCCAGAAACCTGCACAGCATTTGTGGCCACAGCGCTATGTGGGTCAGCTCAGCGTCCAGGGGAAAATCCTGTCTGAGTGTAGCAGGGTCAGGGGGGCACAGCAGTGCCAGTGAGGCGGGGACCCAACTCTGTCTGGGACATTACTAGGTAGCCTGATGTATTTATGCTGCAGACAGAAATATGCAGAACATCCTTGTCACCCAGAAGCTCGAATAAGCTCATTCAAAGCTGGGTTTATTATTAAATTTGACTGCGTAGGTGGATGGTGATCACCTGCAGCATGGTGGGAGAAGAGGTGGTGGGCTGGATGTGCTCGGTAAAAGTGGCTGGTGTAACAAATTACTGTTGGGAGAAATGTATGGTCCAGAGGTCACACCTTTTCTTTTTTTCCTTTTTAAAAAAGAGGTGGTGACTGATCTACTAAGGATGGATGGAAATATCTGATGTACATGTTCTCCCTGTACAGGCATTCTCTACAGACGAACGCAGAGCCAGGGCACGCCTATGAAGGGTGTATCTTAGTTCAGCGCAGCGCATGTCACGAGGGGAGGATCCCTCCACTAGCTCACAGTGCGTCAGTAATGGGAATGATCACGTGATGCACTGTGTCACGGGCTTGTTAGTAGAGCGACCTATTTCTCCAGTGTCCACTGGGAGGGTGTGTTTGGGTTGTTACATCATCCTCTTATGCAAGTAATCTGCCATGCTTCTCAAGATTTCCCTCCCTGCGCCGAAATGAGCACGGCTGTCAGCAGAAAAGTACAAACTGAGGGCGAATCCTCCTTCCTCCTGTCAAACACAGATATAAATTACAAGGATATGATTCCATATTGGGATTCTGTCACACAATTATAGGCTAATTTTGAAAGCATTTAAATGCACTATGTGAAGACAGCAGCGCCAAAAGCCTTTTGCGTTCGCTGTTAATGTGTTTGTTTTTGTTAACTTCGGCTTCATTAGTTAATATCTGTTCTTGTTATTTGTCTCTAATCAGCAGCTGGCAGCACAGCGATGCTGCCTTTGGACCCAAAGGTCCCAGGTTCAAATCCCACCTCCAGCTGCAGTTCCCTTGAGGAAAGTATTTACCCTAAATTGCTCCAGTAAAATTACCCAGGTGCATAAATGGGTAAATAACTTAAGCAGGGTAACATTGTAAGGTACTTTGGAGAAAAGAGTCTAAGCCAGACGCTGAGAAAACCCAGCACGTCCTGCAGCTGTCGCTATGAGACCACAGGTGCACATCTCTGCATTCAAGCTTCATACTTCTTATGGTAAAAGCACCCAAAACGATAGGTCTATAGAAAGCAGTGTAATATTTCTTCATCTGCTCTTCCGTTGGATCAATTCTAAACAGACTAAGACACAAATTCCTTTCCCCAATTTGAGTTTGACAGTTTAAAACCAAGTATGCTGGGTCACAGAGACAATTTCTAAATGAAAAATAAGTACAGGTGGTCCTTGATTTACAACCAAGGACCATTTCGACAATCCCGCCGTAAACCGCACATCCCCTTATACCACGACATAAACCATAATGGTAGAGAAACAATGAACACGAATGATGCGTGGTATCATATGGCTTTGCTATGCATTTACACATTTCATTTAAGTAATGCTAACATTGAATAACACAACATACACACAGTACAGTATTATATTTTCATGCTGCAATAATACTTTCATTTTCAGTTCTAAATCTACTGCCTTTTGCTTTTCCGTGTCACCAGAAAACACCATCGCTTACTAACCATCGTAAATAAACAGTAACTTGAAGGGAACCTCAAATGAAAAGTTTTGGGCATAAAATGCAATAGCTGCTAGACACCAAACACTGACTGAGACCCAAACAATAGGAAGTAAGAAATATGGTGCAAATGTTGGGACTCAAAAACAATATAGTAATGTTAATGGGACCGCTTTGGAAGTGCTGGTTGTCCCAGTTACCTATATCATAACTTGCGGACCACCTACATTGGAGGGGGAAACACTGATTATAGGCGCTAGAAGTCTGACCAAAAATAAAATCAGGACTGATCTAGCCACCCATCCATTTTCAGGAAACACTAGTCCAACGGCGAGGACATGAAATCTGTTTTAATGAGCTATGTGACACGGACTCCAAGTGGATGCTTTCAGGAAGAGCTCAGCAAAGTACTGGAAATGATCGTCATTACTGTCTATTCCCAGCTAGTTATTATCTTCCATGGCTAAATTATGTACCCTCTGTTCAAAGAAACCCCAGTCAACAACTTCTGTTAACAGAACAGCAGCATAAAATTAATTGATTACCCAAAACTTTATTATGGAAGACACTTCAAAGTCTTGTACAGTTTTTACTCTCAACACATCATTTCCTCTCATTAAAGAGCAGCAGAGAGAATTAACTTAAAAGTGTTTCTACGATGTACCAATATAGGGCACATCCTTCCCCCCCAGTCACTTAACTAACAGTACTTATGATAATAAATGTTTGGCAAAGTGAGCCAGTTCCCCTTGGTGTCATCTCTGCTGTAGGAGGTGTGAAGGATGAAGGAATGAAAGGTAAACCGCACTTAGCACGTGAACCTGAGTGCGAACGTCAAACAATGTGCAGCTCGGACTGCATGGAACACACAAGCGCTTATGGCTGTGTAAATGCATTACATTTATATTACATTTACATACATAACATTATTGCACTTTTGTCAAGGGAAGTTTATGCCCATGTCCTTAACTGCCATCCTACCTGTCCCCCCTAAAAGGACTCACTATATAATATATATATATACACACACACACACACACACACACACACACACACACACACACACACACACACACACACACACACATACATATAACCTGAGCTGCAAAGACCCAGGTTTGAATTCCACCCTATGGTACCATATTTGGTACCCTGCTGTGGTGCCCTTGGATCAAGGCACTTACCCTGACTTCATACAGTTAAAATTACCCAGCTGTATAAATGGGAAAATCAGTGTAAGTAGATTAACACTGAAGTCGCTTTGGAGAAACGCATCAGATAAATCAAGAGATGTAAGTGTAGTGCATAAATATGAAAAATGTTTCAGAAATGGGCTGAAATAGGACCATGAGGCAGGTCGAGGCCAGGGCTCGGTCAAGCAAAAAGAGCTCAGAGTCGAGACATAAAGAACGTTCAAGCGCGGGTGATCTCAGAAATGTGGGTCAAGCAACGGCCCCCTCACAGAGCGTGGGAACAACGAGGAAAAGCCTCCTCGCTGCACCTTCAACATCGTCACATTCCCTGGCCTCAACTACCAGGCCCAATTACTTCACTTGCAAAGTTACAGCGGTTTATTTGATGCTTTTCTCTAAAGCCACTTCAGTGTTAAGCGACTGGTTACTTACATGGTTTAAGTTCTCATTCACATTTATTCATTTAGCTGATGCTTTTCTCCAAAGCAACTTACAATGTGAATGCTTACAATCATTTACCCATTTATACAGCTGGGTAAATTTACTGGAGCAATTTAGGGTAAGTACCTTGCTCAAGAGTACTACAGCCAAAGGTGGTGATCAAACCTGTGACCTTAGGATCCAAGGGCAGTAGCTCTAACCACCACACTACCAGCTTGTCCCTCATTTCAGTCACTGTGTGCCATAAAATAATAGAACACTAAAATATCTGTAGGCCTGGCTATTATGCCGTTCAGGAGAGAAAAAGTGTGTGTTCTTATCAGGATGGTGACAGTGTCCAGCTGCCAGATTGTGTACATTGCTATAATTAACATTTATTTAATCAAAATTTTTGCCCGACGTTACTTAGTGTCAAACATGCAACCATACATTGATTCACGCTTTTATACAGCTGGGCCATTTTTACTGTATCAATAAAGGGTAAGTATCTTGATCAAGGTTATTACAGCAAGATGTGGGTCTTGAACCTAGACCATTTTGAGTGCAAGGTAGCAGCTCTAACCACTATGCCACCTTCTGTCTCAAAGAGGGTGCAAATCCCTCTTTATTGTAGTAAAGAGTGCCACTAAAATGTACTCAACAAAGCAGAACCCAGCGCATATTACTTTAATGGCACATTTCTCCTGAAAATTGCCAACACCGACTTTTGGACTGAACTGTGGACAAATCTTTAATAGATTTTTTTTCCTATAAAAAATTTGTGTTTTTGAATTCTACTTGAATTCAAAAACTGCCTGGAAGGGAGCCTTTAGGTTTCTGTGTTATACATACACGTGGTCCCTAATTTACGATGGCTCGACCTACGATTTTTTTTAACTTTACGACAGCAAGCTGGCGATACATTTAGTAGAAACTATACTTCAAATTTTGATTTTTTTTTTCCCGGGCAAGCCATATGTGCTGCAATACTCTCTCATGATGCTGGGCAGCAGCAGCGATGGGGATCTCCCAGTCTGTCACGCAGACGTGTGTATTAAATGAATTTTCAACTTATGATATTTGACTCACGATGGGTTTCATGGAACGTAACCCCAGCGTAAGTCGGAGACCACCTGCACTGTGCGTTTACAGACAACTGTGTACAAATGTCCATGATAAATAAGAATTGTGTTCCATATATTCTGTGGGACAAAGCATCATGATAGGAACAATAAAATTAACTTTTTTTCGAAGAGGTATATGACCTGGTGATGCAGCTGAATGACACGGTATACTGTGGGGCAGTCACCTTAAGACAGGGAGGAGATCCACTGACCCAGACACCGACTGCAAAATACTAAGCTCCCGTAAGTACCAGACTCCCGCAGGACAGAACGGGTTGTCTTGCAACGTCTCCCACGTTCGCACTGTGATTATATCCAAGGTCAACTCGCAATCTGTCTAACCCTTCACCTGGCCTTCATATAACGTATCACACGATCACACTGGCCAAAGTCACTTTTGAATCCAAACTGCATTACATTTCTCACATTACATAAACTCTTAAACTAAAATCCATTTGTTCAAGCTTTAGAAAGTGAAGCCGGTCACTGCCACCTGTCTGGTACTTGACCTGTCGTGTTTTGGCAGGAACACATACCTCCTCCACCATCTGCAGCTGTACTTTATTTAACAGCCTCGATGTGGAGTTTCCATGGTTTTCTCATCCTTAATTTATAGTCATGCGTCGTTTAATGACATTTTGCTTAACAACTGGCTGCATATATGACGGTGGTCCCATAAGATTATAACGGAGCTGAAAAATTCTTACCGACTAGTGACATGGCAGCTGTCGTAATGTTGTAGTGCAACGTGTTTGTGGTGGTGCTGCTGTAAACAAACCTACTGCACTGCCAGTCGTATAAAAGTACAGCACATAAATTATGTTCAGTACATAATACTTGATAATGATAAACACCTATGTTACTGTTTTATGTATTTACTGTATTTATCCTTATTTTACAGTGTACTCTATACTTACAAAACTTTACTGTAAAACAGTATGCTGTGTTATGCTGGTAGCAGTGTCATAAATCTTGTGTTTACCGCGTCTCTTGACTGCATTGAGGCTATACCTCTAGGTGGGTATAAGTACACTATGATGTTTACACGACAACGAAATCGCCTAACGACACATTTCTCAGAACGTTATCAACCGTCGTCAAGCGACGCATGTCTGTATTAAAATGGATAAGCTATGATTGTAATCATCATTGGATATGGTGACTGGTTCATATTAACACTCCTAATTAATATACCCTTTAAGCCTTAACTTATTTGGCTTGGTATGATTTAACATAATGCAATTTGGTCTAATAACTGCCCCAGGTAAAGTTTTTTGATCCATTGAGTATATCCTGTTCAACTGCTAGCTCCTCTGCAGGAATGAATTCTGCATTTATACAAACCATGTACTGTTGCGGAAAATTGCATTTACATTTATTCAAATAACAGATTATTTTAAAAACAAATGTCGTGCATTTCACCAACAGGTTAGCTGGTTAAAATAAATTGTCGCTGAATCTGAAGTTATCAACATTTGTCAGCAGAGATCCTTTCGAGGTCTCATATTAAATAGAAAAATCTCCAGAAGGCAACTATTTTCACAGCAATTTTAAAACACTAGTCAACTAGCCCTGGAATATAAATGCAGAGAAACACAATGGCATTTGAGTCATCTCTTCTTTACATCCATCAATCTCCATATTGGCTAAGCCCACACACCATGAATTTCATTCATCGCCAGTAATTAAACTTCTTTTACATACCAGTAAAGAATTGAGCCTAAAAAAAAAAAAAAAAAAAAAAAAAAAAACACTTTTCCCTGTTCTATTTACAACCTAAATGTGAATATGAAATTAATAACAATAGTTTAGACGACCCAGCAATCATTTTCAAGTACACAGCAGTTAAAAATTCATACTTTTAACTCCCGAAGTCACACAAACTGCAATGAAATGAATGTTGTCAAAAATTTCTTGAACATTATAAAAAACCATAACAGTTTCATGCTCACCTACATTGTATTGAGTCCATTTCATATGTTCACCTATTTCCTGGAGCAGGTAACAGCTGGATAAAGGCGACTGCTGATAATGCAGTGGTCAGAGCTGCTGCCTTTGGATCCGAAGGTCACAAGTCCGAGTCTCAACTCCAGCTGTAATACCCTTGAGCAAGGTACTTACCCTAAAAATTGCTCCAGTAAAAATTATCTAGCAGTATAAATGGGTAAATAATTGTAAGTAGATTAACACTGGAGAAAAGTGTCAGCTAAATAAAGCAATTTGCAAAGAACCTAACTGCAAAATTCCTGGGGCACCAGGTAGTGTAGGGTAAAGAGGTGACCCGACCCCCCATGGAATATGAGGGTTTCTGGTTTGAGCCCAACACCTGCCGAAGGACCCTTGACCAAGCTGCTTATGATAAATTAGTTTATTGTGCAATTAATTGTATTCATCATCATTAATCATCTATTATTCAAAGTCACCTTTGACAAAGGGGACACATAAAAGTTAATTTATACCAAGCTCTTCTGAGAACTCAGATGATTTGCATGAAGAACAAACACTACAGGATATGCAATGATCCCACACTTTTGAGTACCTACCTCCACCTGCTGATGCCCACATTGGAGGACCCCGCAAACCAAGGGTCTAAAATGTAAACACAGCGCACGGTGTCTGCCCCTTGGATGGATTCCTTGAGAGAAGGATTGTCGTGGAGCCGCAAGCCCTTCCTGAACCAGTGGATCGTATTCACGACCATTACTTCTACGGTGTACAGTCAAGTACTGGCCTTTCTACTTACTATGCTCAACTCCTGATCACCAATATAACAGCAAGACCGGGATGTATGCAAATAGGCAGCCCAGATCACTTTTTCTCAATAAAAATGAAAGTACTGGAGTCCGTAGCTTTTTTAACCCTGCTCCAGCAGAAGCTTTTCCATGGTGTTGAATGAAGTGTTCATGGACAGCGCCACCATATGCACACCTTCAACCGGCCGGCTCTAGGACCGCGCCGACACGCCTTACACAGCCGCCTAGATTGTATAACTTGTTTTCGTCAAAGTAGATACACAAGTAGAAGAAACGGCGGAAATGAATTACAATATCACGAATATAAGTTTTAAAAGTTTCAAAAGACGGAAACCTATACGAAGGATCACCGGCGGTGCGCTAGCGGATAACGTGCTTATGCCTTATCCTTCCTACTACGCGAGATCAACAACGATCACCAGGCGGCCACACCAGTATTTTTTTTATCATTTAAAACGCTGATGATGAAGACTCCCTCTTCATATTTAGTAGTATATCATCCGTTTTCGCCGTATTAATCGATTCCAATATACTTCGTGTCTCTATTGACTCTTTATAAACACCATTAAATTAATGGATTCCGCTTCCAGTACAAAACCACTCCTATTTCGGCCATGTAACAGCGCTTCTTCTGCTCCCGCGGCCACACCCGGATATGCCGCACACGCAATCGCGTCTCTGATTGGCTACTTTCAGCTTCTGAGACCACGCCCAAATATATTAGGCGCGCAGTAGTGTCCGCTGATTGGTCATTGTCAGCGTCGGAGGTCACGCGCGAGTATGCTGCATACACAATCCTGTGCCTGATTGGTTACATTTCTCAAACGCGTCACTGACTTTGAGTCACGTTCCATTCGTGTGCTGTTTCCAGATACGCAGGAAGGAAAAAAATGACGATTTCTGCGTACAAACTTAAAAAAGTCTATAAAATATTTATCTAGTTAAATTATTTAAACCGATATTGTGTGTTATATTTGTAAAAATATGTTGTTTAATGTCTAACCTAAAAATATGGTTCTCCAACTCGTTTTCATAAGCTCCTCTTCCCGTTTCCGATTGGTTACACATTTTAGGACCCGGATGGGCACGTGAGGTAAGGCGAGGAAGAGCCACGGGTTCAGCACGTGTTCTTCGATGTTTAGGGGGAGAAAGGCGAAATAAAGTCCGTTTTGAGGGATTTCAGCACCTTGATTAAAACCTGTTGGTTTGTTTATTTTATCCGAGAAACATCAAGACCGCTCGTAGTCTGAAGCTTTATGATTTTTTATCGACGTTTTGGGAAGTGGTTTCCTTTTTACATAAGTAAAAAGTGGTGAAAATGTGACGTCACTGTTTCCAGCATTTCGGCCACAACGCGGTTTTTGCTGCGAACTGCAGAGATGCTATTATTAATTATTGTTTTAATCTATTAAGCTGACAGGGCTTTGATGAAGAGACCAGAACGTTAAGTGTTACGTCAACCGAGTTATGTTCACACGTTCCTGGACGTTCCTCCTCTGTTCACACTTGTGATGCTGAGCTGCGGCTCAGCGGGTAGCGCTGGTGCCCCAAAGCCCATGGGCTGCGTGTCTGGATCCGTCTGTGGCTTTAGCGTGTTGTCCGCGTGTTAAATTGTGTGTTTTATTGCTCTGTTGTATGCATGTGGGAAAGGCTGCAAGGCCAATGAATGACTGCAGTGTATCCAACGCTAAATCACCTTGGATAAAGGTGTTAGCTGAATAACAATCATCGTCATTCATACATAACATAATAATCATATTAAGTCGCTTTGGAGAAAATTGTGAATGAATACATGTAAATAGTTTGGCTCTATAGGTAGCTGTGGACAATGAGCAGCTCCAGGTTCTTGATTGGTCAGATGGACAACATTCACACATACAGCTGATCACTTCCCTTTTGATAGTCTGAGAAGTTCATAAGAAACAAGCGTGTTATGAATTTTCAGAGATACATTTTTCCGGATTATTTGATTTCAGCTGAAATTTCTTCCTTTCTCCAGTTCTCTAAAATTTCTGCACCGTTGAACAAGAAAATGTCCAATATTTCAAACTCGCACATGGAAATCCTATATAATAAATTTCTTTTAAATCAGTTAAATGCCACTGAGTTCCTTTGGAGAGGAATGAAAACCACACAAGAGACAGCCACACCCCACAGCATCGCGTACAAGTGTCGACACAGAAGAATACATCCTCGTGTCTCACAGGATGCACAAAGAATGTAATAAATACATTTTATTGTATTTATAAAATACAACATAATTTTTTGTCTCTGACCTGCTGTTACTTACATTTATTGACTTAACAGACACTTTTCTCCAAAGCGATTTACAATGGATACTATGTAGTGTTATCAGCCCACACACCTTATTCACTGCGGTGACTTACACTGCTAGATACACTACTTACACTGGGTCACTCATCCATACATCAGTGGAACACACTCTCACACCTACTGCTGTACATTTTCATCTGCTAATTTAGCTCTAGTGGCCTTGAGCAAGTTACTCTGAATGATTACAGCAAAAAAATACCATGCTATGTAAATGGATAAATTGTTGGAAGTGCTTTGGAGAAAAGCACAGGCTAAACAAATGAATATAGAAGCAGAAGGAGTCATAGGAACATCACTGCTGAGCTCAGCTTTGAATAACTTATACCTTGAGGTGCACATGTAGGGCAGTGGGTTACACAGTGTCAGTGCTCTCACCTTGTAGTGCAAGGTTTAGTCTCACATCCAGCTGTAGTACCCTTGGTCAAAGCACTCACGCTGAACTGATACGGTAAAAATTACTGTACAGCTCTGCAAATGGGTAAATTGGTGTAAATTTGCTTATCTGACTGTGTATGTCACCTTGGAGAAAGGTGTCAGTTAAATAAAGCTTAATTAAAGTAATGTACACAATCTGGATACTGTTACCCTCCTGACAAAAAACACACATTTCCTCTCCTGAACTGCACAATAGCCTACAGATATTTACAAAAATCTTCTATTACAGTGGGGGGCGCAGTGGGTTGGACCGGCTCCTGCTCTCCAGTGGGTCTGGGGTTCGAGTCCCGCTTGGGGTGCCTTGCGATGGACTGGCGTCCCATCCTGGGTGTGTCCCCTCCCCCTCCAGCCTTACGCCCTGTGTTGCCAGGTTAGGCTCTGGTTCCCCGCAACCCCATATGGGACGTGTGTGTGTGTGTCTGTTCTATTACATTCAGCACACAGAAAGCAGAAAAGAGAATGGCCACAACAAGATTGGAATAACAATATAAGTGAATAAGATCGGTTTTCAATGCATCTGTATGTGCTTATTTACTGATGTGCTTCTGCTGAGATTTTTTTTCTAGTTTTTGTCCAGAACCAACACACTCTAATGGATGTCTTAATAAGCTTACTTTTGGATAGATTTTTTTTAAATTGTGTTTTTTTCCAGTTTTTCTCCATAATTTGTCCGTCACAACACTTGTTTTTTCAGTCCCTACAGTTCTGCGTGTATGTTGCTGTGGTCCCACACAATTTTTTTTCGCTACAAATAAAGGTGTCATTCATTCATTCATTCATTCATTCATTGCAACATTGGAGCTGTTCGCTGGTCTTTGTCGCCCTCTAGTGGCAAGATGATACAATTTCAGTGCAGCTCCATTGTGTTTTGGTTCAATGTCTCTGAATTATAACAAAAATTTCTGTCCTTGGAAAAGCATTTTCTTAAATAATTAAACTTGAAGATTTTCACGTTGCTCATTTTGCTAATAGATCCAAATGATAGACAAAAGGCAGCATTTGTTCTGTTTCAATTTTGCATTGAATTTTGATTATTATGATTATTGAAATGAATGCCCCCCCCCAAAGCTGCTTTTCCCAGAGGCTTTCAGCCACTTCAGCAAAAACTGAAAAATGTGAGCAAATTACATATAGCATTAAACTTATGAGCGATGATGAACAAACTATTCCAGCAGAGCTGTTATATCACCAGTAACTGGCTTGGGATAATATTTATTTATATTGGGCCACCTGATCTGACTCAAAACTGCAGAAAAAATCGAGAATAATGAAATTGAAACAATCAGCTACCCTGTCAGCCCTGCAGATTCCACATGTTCTCCTCCTCGTGGAGCACATGGATCTCGGTATGGAATAATGTACACGGATCATGTTAATGCTGATGAGCTCATTTAGGCTGCAGCTCATGTAACGGTGAGGATTGAGCAGTGATGCGTGAATATTATTCTCCCGACGCCGTGACCATAATTACACCACCAGTGGCTTTATTTTCACCACAGTGCTGCCGAGGCAAACATTTCCGTGGAAGACAAAGTGACACCTTTGTGTGCATTTCGTGCAGCAGGATCTCAGCAGGGTCGCGTGGGATGCCTGGAGGACTTGTGGAAAAACCCTGATTGAGTGGACAGGTTTCGCTTGGTGGTGGAAGCCCAGCGAGCGTTTGAGACTCCCAGGGTGATGTAGCACCCATGGAAAATACACACACACACACACACATTTTCAGAACCGCTTTGTCCCTTACGGGGTCACGGGGAACCGGAGCCTACCCGGCAACACAGGGCGTAAGGCCAGAGGGGGAAGGGGACACACCCAGGACGGGACGCCAGTCCGCCGCAAGGCACCCCAAGCGGGACTTGAACCCCAGACCCACCGGAGAGCAGGACTGCGGTCCAACCCACTGCGCCACCGCACCCCCTCTCCCATGGAAAATAGCAAAAAAAAAAAAAAAAAATTACCGTACTGTAAAATTGGGTAAATCGATGTAAGCAACTTAACATTGCAAGTTGCTTTGGAGAAAAGCATCACATAAAAAGTGTAACAACGTGACCTTGGTGTTTCCTCTGGTTGGGATAATTGGCATTATCTACAACCTGCTAGAAGTGATGACACTGCAAGCTTAAGTAGGGTCAAAATTCCAAGTTGAAGTCTTTTTGTAGAACGCGCTGATGTCCCATCTGGACTACTTCCACTCCCACCTGATCTTCCAGCCTCCATAATCACTCCTCTCCAGGTGATCCGGAACACTGCTGCAGGAGTTCTGTTTGATCTGCCAAAGCTCCCCATGTGCCCCCTTCATCGCCTCTCTCCATTGACTTCCTGTAGCTGCCTGTATATAAGATCAGCACTCTGGTTATGGCCTACAAGACCATCAACGGATCTGCTCCCCGATGTCTACAGGACCTGATCACTCGCTACACTCCAACCAGACTGATACACTTTTCCACCTCTGCCCGCTTAGTGGTCCCACATACAAGAGGTTCAAAATCAAAAGGCCAAAGGTTCTCCATTTTGGCTGCAATATAGTGGAACGAGCTCCCTCTGTCCCTCAGAGCTGCTGAATCCCTTCCAGTATTCAAGAAGTTCTCAAAACACATCTCTTTCTCACATCTTGCTTTTGTGACACACAGGAATAGTCGAGGAGGTTTGCACCGATCAGTGGAAACATCTCATATCACAAGAAGCGGAAGGTCTCGGCCCTGCCTTGCAGTCCATTTTCAACCTGTCCATCAAACGTATTTACTTCTATTTGTTTAGCTGATGCTTCTCTTCAAAGCAACTTATAGTGTTTAGCTACTTACACTGATTTATCCATTTATACAGCTGGGTCAGGTTTTATATATCCCTTTGTGGTAAGTTTGTGGATGGGGCCCCTCAGCAACTCCCTCTAGAATATGCATGTTTGAAGCTTGTCTTTTAAAAAATAAATTTTACTTATGTGTCTCTTGTGTGTGAGGGGCGCAGGGGCGTGGTCTCCGGTGGGTCTGGGGTTCGAGTCCCACTTGGGGTGCCTTGCGACGGACTGGCGTCCCGTCCTGGGTGTGTCCCCTCCCCCTCCGGCCTTACGCCCTGTGTTGCTGGGTAGGCTCCGGTTCCCCGCAACCCCGTATGGCACAAGCGGTTTGGAAATCTGTGTCTCTTATGTAATGTAATCACCTATCACAGAAAATAAGTAGAATGTCATTTATGCTGTGCATATGTCTGCAAACGAGTGATACAGTCTTCCAGTTTCATTTAGAGGATTGCGCCCCTGTAGATTAGCTGCCCCAAAAATGTAATGAAAAGTAGCTTGGAGCAAAATAAAAATGAATTTCTGTGATTCGCCAACATTATTTCACTTCTTATTACTTCTGGCTTTTCTGTGAGGAATCAGCAGCGCAAAACACACAGCGAATAAACATAACAGTTTGAGTTTGGTTCACAGGCTCAAGTTGTGTGTATAATGCATGTATCAAAGACAGCTCTCATAACTAGAGCAAACTTTGGGCCTTCTCCAGGGCCCGTCTCCTGGCAACCGGCAGCAGCTTGGCGGAAAGCGTGTCGGAGAAACTCAATTAAAATGATGACTTTCTGACCAACACATCAGTGTTTCACATCTGTGTCGTTATCCTGAAGAGAATCATCATGTGGTAACGAACTGGAATTTGCTCCTTACGACAAAAAAAAAACAATAGCAGAAAATACATTTTTGTCAGTCATAGGTAATTTGGAAAGATCCGCACATATGTCGCGATTAAAAAAAAATACGTTTCTAAAACGAGTAACCGACGTGCAAGTGAAAAAGCAAACAGCTAAACTTTTTTTTTCACTAAGGCAATGATGAAATGAGGCACAATGGAAACCAGTACACTAACAGAGAGTTTTTACTGTGCTTTTCCGCATAAACTCAGCCAAATTGAACACAAAGTTATTCATTTCGGTGATGCTTTTCTCAGAAGTGGCTTATAACGTTAAGTTATCAACATTTTCATTGCTGGGTAGATTTTACCAGAGTAACGTTAGAATCAGTAGCTTGCTTAGGGCCCACGACAGCACAAAGTGAGATTCAAACCTACAACCTCCAAGTCCAAAGGCAGCAAGTCCAGCCACTACACTATCTGCTATCCCTAGGTTAAGGTACTTATTTTGTCAGTTATTACCTATGCCGTCAAGCCGATTGTGTCGAAGCCTTGGAGACTTATGGGTTAGGGTTACAAGTTACTGCTTACGGGTCAAGTTAGGGTTAAAGCTATATGTCTTAATGCTGTCGAGACTATGGCTCTATTTTAGGATTAGTGTTGGGGTTACAGTTAGGGTTAGGGATGGAGGTTAGGGATTAGGAGTTAGTACTACAAGTTAGGGTTAGTGTTGGGTTTAGGTTTAGGGTTAGGGTTAGCGGTGGAGTTTAAGGGTTAGGGTTAGGGTTATTAATGCCCTGGTGACTCTGATTCTGTGTGTAAAGGCTCAGCACTGCCTTATATGTTAGATTAGCAATAATGTTTGTGTGTCTTGGCTCCAGGCTGGACATTGTCGGCGCGGTCCACCGAACCCCAGCCGTGTTAAATCCACCAAAATTAGCCGTCCTTTTTGCGCCTGGAAGCCGGCCAGATCCCCGTTCCAGGGAGCTCAGTCTTTGCAATGGACTTATGTAGAACAAATGAGTGGCCAGCGGACAATCGGTGGCCAGTACAGCAGGCGCATATTTCTGCGCTTTTCCTCGTTTTACTTAAACTGAACCAGTGGTTAAATATACATTTTGCTGAATTTTATTTTTTATAAATATAAATTTTGTTTATATTGAATGAGGATCTACATAATTAAAACTGCATTGTCAGCAGTTCAAGGATAGACAAACGCTCGCCTGCGTGAGAGCTGCAACAGTTGACCTTGTCGCTAACTTATTCTTTTACTTATCTACACTTGTTAAGATGTTAAAATGCTCATGATCCCTTATTGGTTGCATGAGCAGCGCTCCTCTCTCACGTGTGTCTGTGAGCCCCACCTCCACGCTCTTAGGGTGAAAGACCACACGGCACAGAATGGGGATGATAATGAGAACCACCATCCCACGTGGGTTTGTTAGCACATCAGTTGTCAATATTTTTATTTTTTTTTTCACTTTCATACTGTTGGTTTGAAGTCTGCAGCAAGGTTGGCTCAAAGATTACATCACATTAGGGTTAGATGAGAACTTTATCAATCCCCAGGAAAGCTGCGAGAGGCTGCAGGAGCAATCCTACAACAACGTCATGAATTGCACTGGAAAGAAATAAATAATCATGTTTAACCAAGTATATGAGAAGAAACAAGTAAGAGGAAGTAATGAGTAAAAAAAAAAAGAGAAACTGAATAAAAGTAGCGTAGACAGCTCAGCACCACAGAGGTGGAATCTGAACTGGTTAGGGGTTAGGGTTGCGCTACACCTGCGATTGCAGTGATATCCCCATCTGTTTATCGGTTAATCTGTTCACGCTGATTCTTTTCTAATTTTTGTCCCAAATAAATAAACTTTGAACATGTTGCAGTGTGTGGTACACTTGCGTCACGCTTATTTTAAATGATGAATTATAAGAATTTAAAAAATTCCTTCTGAGTACATATTGAATTTTTTACTGGTCTCTCAGCAATAAATTTGGAGGGAAATACAATTTCTGTGTACCGTCCACAGGGGACAATAGGAGCACTGAAATGTGTTGGTTGTCAGAAGATAAGGGCCGTGCCTGGGGGGGGTCCCTGCTGGTGGGGTCCTGTTACTTTCAATGGCTTCCCACTGGCTACACTCACTTGAATTTACATTTTTATTTACATTTATTTTTTTAGCTGATGGGGGGTCATGGTGGTGCAGCAGGTTTGCCTGGGTCCTGCTCTCCGGTGGGTCTGGGGTTCGAGTCCCGCTTGCGGTGCCTTGTGACGGACTGGCGTCCCGTCCTGGGTGTGTCCCCTCCCCCTCCAGCCTTGCGTCCTGGATTGCCAGGTTAGGCTCCGGCTCGTCACAACCCCGCTTGGGACGAGCGGTTTCAGACAGTGTGTGTGTGTTTTCAGCTCATGCTTTTCTTTAAAGTAACTTTCAGTGTTAAGCTACTTACGCTGGTTTACCCGTGTATACAGTTAGATCACTTTTACAGGAGCAATTCAGGGTGAGTACTTCACTACAGAGGGGGGCACGGTGGCGCAGTGGATTGGACCGAGTCCTGCTCTCCAGTGGGTCTCGGGTTCGAGTCCCGCTTGGGGTGCCTTGCGACGGACTGGCATCCCGTCCTGGGTGTGTCCCCTCCCCCTCCGGCCTTACGCCCTGTGTTGCCGGGTAGACTCCGGTTCCCCGTGACCCCGTATGGGACAAGCGGTTCAGAAAGTGTGTGTGTGTGTGTGTGTGTGTGTGTGTGTGTGTGTGTGTGTGTGTGTGTGTGTACTTCACTACAGTATGAGGTGTGGTTCGAACCCCTGCTTCTCCGAGTGTAAAGGGGCAGCTGGAACCGTTGCGCCCCTTGCTCTCCCTATCAATGAGTAGGTATATGTTTGTACCATGAAGATATTGCTTTGCTGGCATGTTATGGTGCGTTAAGATCCAAGAGCAGCCTGGAGGATCAGTGTGTGGGGGTTTGGCTGGTGGGTGGGCAACAGAAACATTGTCAAACAATACCTGCATAGCGTATTTACCACTTCCGTACGCGATCGAAACGCAGGACCTACCACTAGATTTGTTTCCATTGTGACACTGGCAGAGGCTGAAGGACGATGTTACAGTGTGTCATTAAGGTCATAACTGAGGTAGGAGAGGATAAATGAATTATGTTGCACACCTTTCATATTTTTCCACAACACATCGAAACCATGTGCGGGAAGTGCGACGGCGAGTCAGAGATGAAATGCTGCAGCCATTCATTTCTCAAGAGAGCATGAAAACACTGCGCATTTAGTTTATGCAGAGATTAGTTCAGAAATGTCAGCGGAGGTGTTGCAGAATGACATTTTACACTTTCGCTAACCTTGGTGAGGGATCGTTAAGGAAGAGAAATAAATATTTGTGCAGCTGCCTGCGTAAGAGTGTCGCAGTTGTTGAAAAGTGTGGCATCATGTGTGTGACATATAGCATCATTAGGTTATCAGTCATACTGCATATACTGTTCTTCGCATTGCTAATAGACAATAGACATATGACTGCGCTGCAACACATGCCTCCAAGCGCATCATCAAGTTTGCTGATGACATGACAGCGATGGGTCTCAAGAGCGACAACGATGAAACAGCATACGGAGAAGAAGTGAACCAACTGGCTACCTGGTGCAAAATCGGTGACCTTTCCCTAAACATAGGAAAAAGAAAGGAGATCGTTGTTGGCTTCGGAAAGGCTCACACTGCCCGCTTACCATGAACGACATTGCTGTGGAGAGAGTGAGCAGCTCGAAGTTCTTGGGAGGTCACATTGCTGAGGATCTCACCTGGTCCTCACACACATCAGCCCTCGTCAAAAGAGCCCAGCAGCGCCTCCACTTCCTGCGGCGACTGAAGAAGCCAAGCCTCCCCGCACCCATCCTCACTACCTCTACTGAGGAACTATAGAGCGTGTACTGACCAACTGCATCACTGCCTGGTATGGGAACTGCAAGGTGTCTGATCGCAAGTCCCTACACCGAATAGTGAACATTGCAGGAAGGATCATCGGTGTCCTTCTCCTCTCCATACAAGACATGTACCACATACGGTCCACACGGAAAGCCCTCACCATCACATCTGACCCCACCCACCCCTTCCAGAGCCTCTTCGTCATCCTGCCGATACCAAAGAATCCGTACTTTCTACTCCAGACTGCGCAAAAGTTTCTTCCTTCAGGCTGTGAGTATCCTCAACAGCACGACCCCCCCAGACCATGTGCACACTCATCTCCTGACACAGCTGATTTCCCGCACATATAAAAGAGAGTCTGCACTAGTTACCTGAACGAAGCACATGTCACTTTGTAGAAGGCACGTGTCACTTAAAGCAAATAACAATATACTCAAAACATTTATTTAATGTTTTACTCCTCCTGTAAGGGGGGGTGCGGTGGCACAGTGGGTTGGACCGGGTCCTGCTCTCCAGTGGGTCTGGGGTTCGAGTCCCGCTTGGGGTGCCTTGCGGCGAACTGGTGTCCTGTCCTGGGTGTGTCCCCTCCCCCCAGCAGCCTTATGCCCTGTGTTGCCAGGTTAGGCTCCAGTTCCCCGCAACCCCATATGGGACAAGTGGTTTGGAAAGTGTGTGTGTGTGTGTGTAGCTAGTGTCCAGCGCATTCCATCTAGTCTCCTATGTCTGTTGTATTTATCTTTTTTTTACAAACTGCACTGTATGTTCTATGTGGCACAGAGGTCCAAGAGAAATAGAATTTTGTTCTCCTGTATGCATAACTCACATGTGGGCAGAATGACAATAAAGTTCACTTTGACTTCCGATCCACACTGACCTCATGTAACGGGGCTCTGCACAATGAATAACCACTGTAACCTACAGCTTATGAAAATATAATATACACAGTTTTTGTGCAACAGACTTATTGTTCAGTACAACGCAATTTTGGGGTGCAGTGGCGCGGTGGGTTGGTCTGGGTCCTGCTCTCCGGTGGGTCTGGGGTTCGAGTCCCACTTGGGGTGCCTTGGGACGGACTGGCATCCCGTCCTGGGTGTGTCCCCTCCCCCTCCGGCTTTACGCCCTGCGTGCCAGGTTAGGCTCCGTGCCCCGCATGGGGCGAGAGGTTCGGACGGACAACGCAGTTTTTACCTGTAACGGGGATCATTTAACACAACGGAAATTTTTCACTCTGTGAAGCCAACAGGCACTGTGCTTTTTGCCTAACAAAACCCACTGCTGCATAAATGTCCTGTTACATTGACGACCAATCACAGCCTTCAATTAGGGTATCAGGATTTGTCTATCTTGTGTTTTATGCACCTACTCGAACGATGAACCTCGGTGCAGCAAGTGGAAGGTAACAAACTAGGGTTACTTGACACTTTCATGTCTGCAGCTATGTCTCCTTCTCTCAACGTAATGCATAAATTGTACTTTTGCTGAGATGTACGTCGCTTTGGAAAAAAGCGTCTGCTAAATGAATAAATGTAAATGTAAATTACATTTATTAATTTAGCTGACGCTTTTCTCCAAAGCCACTTACAGTGTTAAGGTTACAATTTACCCATTTATTACAGCTGGGTAGTTGTACTGGAGCAATTTAGGGTAAGTACCTTGCTCAAGGGTACTACGCCAGCAGGTGGAGATTGAACGTGCAACCTTTGGATCCAAAGGCAGTCGCTCTAACCACTACGCTAAGATAAGTGTAATATTGCAACTAAAACAGCACATTCAGTACTGTAATTATTAACTAATTTGTCTTTAATTTGAGGTGGTGTGGTGGCGCAGTGGGTTGGACCGGGTCCTGCTCTCGGGTGGGTCTGGGGTTCAAGTCCTGCTTGGGGTGCCTTGCAGCGGACTGGCGTCCCGTCCTGGGTGTGTCCCCTCCCCTTCTGGCCTTACGCCCTGTGTTACCAGGTAGGCTCCGTGACCCCGTATGGGACAAGCGGTTCCGAAAATGTGTGTGTGTCTTTAATTTGCTTGCCAACTGTAAAATTCTTATGTCAGTTTATCATTGTTAGAGCGTCGCCTTTACAGTCACATCCTGTCATTGTCATCTTGACACATTCACTGTCATAGTTTGTCATATTATCACATTGTCACAGTTACAGTGACATGTCATTGTCACATTCACTGTCGTAGGTTGTTATACTTTGTCACACTTCCAGTTGTATATCATTGGTCACATGTCACATTATGTCACTGTTGCATTGCAGTAACGGTAGATCACATATTTTCTTCTGTTACTGTTATTCCCATAATATCAATATCGCTGTTGCTATCATAGGTCATCTCTGTGTCATCGAGGCACTCTGAACCCTTTTTTGTGATGTTTTCAGTTTTTGTCACATAGCAGTCACAGTCACCCTCCCAGTCTCTTGTTTTTATAGTGTTTTACTGTCAGAGCAACAGCATGCAATTTTCACAGCGTCATTCAGTCAGTGTTATTCCGTGTCACACAGTATTACACATACAATCAGTGTCACGGCTACAGCCACATCCCCACCTTCCTTCTTCTGCATGAATCCTCAGAATAAAACGGCTATGTGTGAAACGAAGACATGAATGCGCCGAGCGAGCTCTATTGCTCTAGGAGAGCTCCTGGATTTTTTCCTTTCTAATCAGGTTCTCTTTCGAGCGTGGACCATAGGGAGACCGAACGTGAGTGTGTGTTTCATTTAATTTACCCTTTATCTGTGCACCAAGGTCAGACTGCAATAGTCCTTCATTTAAATGGCAGCCCAGCAGATAGATTGCTTTTACTGCAGGCCCTCAGATATGCCTGCATTTCATTACGGATTATGGCCACAAAATATACTCGGGAGAGCCAGGGTGTCGGAGAGCAAGAGTTCAGCTGTGCTTCAGAGTGCAAGAGGGACCATTACTTTAAAACCCTGGTCAATTTGCCTTTGTCATTAAGAGTAATCATACCGAGACACGGTGTGTCTTTCAACTGTAAATTCCGGAAGTCATAAAATTTGGAAACAAACTGTAGGATTTGAAAATGACAGGCTGAAATACCGCAGAACAATTCTTTCTTTTTTTACTATTCTTACTTTTAATTTTAATGCATTTCTTTTGGTTTATAGGATAACTCACAAAGACTCTCTACAGTTTGTAGTCTGTAATCATTTACCCTCTTTAGATACATCAGTCATTTCTCTCTTATGGGGTCAGCAGCAGAGAGAAATCACGATATACTATTACGATATACAATTACGATATTATGATATACTTTTAAGACTTTATGGTGGATATTCTCATGTTGGTATATGCTAATTATTGCATGTGCAGTATGTATAATTCTCCGTTAAACACACTGACGCAACCAGCTGGGAACAGCACAACGCAAAAACAAACCAAACTGAAAGCGAGTTCTTTTTTACGCCCTTTCTCCAGTCACTCGAAAAATAAAAACGTACACCGAAGTAATAAATTATCAAGACCTAAAATCAGTTCATCATTTTATTGCTCTTCAACAGCAGTTGAAGTGCTTAGCTTGAAACCACTAGAAATAACAGGCCATGTTTAGACATCAATCCCTAGAACATCTAATCAGCGCTGCCTCTAATTAAATTTCCAATAATGTTATATATATAGAAAGGATAAAGTTTGATACACAATGCCAAGTATAGACATTTCCATCTTTGAACACAGTTCCATAAAAGTTGTGCGTGTAATAATTGCTCATTTACTCAGCTGGTGAATTTATCAAAAGTGACTTTCAATTTAACCCAGTAATACAGCTGAATATTGTGGAGCAGTTAAGATTATTATATGCAGCTCAGGGCTACTATAGACAACTGCCCCTTCCAGCTACGGGAGAAAATCCTTAACTAGTATGCCACCTACTGGCTGAATCCCAGTATGGCGGCAATTCCACAAAAGAGAGTGCCCAGTTCAAGTGTCACTGACATACAGTCAGGCCATCTGCTGTGCTCGCCAGCTCTCCTCGCCTATCTCATTGCATCCCACGATTTTTCTCCTGAACCCTACAGAAGCTCGGCAGCAGGGAAAAAAAGACGCAAGCGTTGGCGATATTCAATATCACATGCACCAAAAGCTTCAAGTTACTCACATTAGTGCTCGAAACTGATCTTGAAGCACACTGCTGGGCCCGTGGCAGTTAGTAGTCAGCCATAGCCTGCTAACAGCTGTATGTACTAAGCTATGGACTGCAAAGTGAAAACACCGAGCTTACAGGTCAACCACACTCCACGGATATGAAAAAAACTGAATTGAAAAACCACCCTTGATTCAAAACATTCTCTTTAATAAATGCTGGGGCAACATGAGGGTTCAGTAGTCATGCTGGTGCCTCTATGGGAGGATGGTCTTGGAGTAATATCTGTTTAAAGTGTGTTCTGCAGAAAGATAATACACAGAGATTACACAACACAAGCAAATTAAATTACTGATATCATAAAACTTCTCAAGTTATTTGGTAGCTTTCTGCAACCCTGTTTGCAGATGTGTTCTGAGAGATGGCATGCTGGTCTGGTGCTTGTGAAGGTCCATCGCTGTTTATGTAACAACAGTGTCCTGCATGACACTGTCACCACCACACCCAGTGAATAGTGCAGCACGGTGCCTGAAGTAGCCAGTCCACTGGAACGTCAAGTGTTTAGTTCAGTTTAATTTTTATAGCACCCCTCCCAACCAACAACAACAACAAACCCTTAAAATAGCATTATGCAAACAGTACAGCTTGGCATGCATTCGTAAGCATGAGTAATAATGATGCACTGTCAAAAAGGAGTGTGGGACAAACTGTGAGGGCTTACAGATGTCAGCAAAGTTCATCAACACCTGGGGGTAAGAACAGATACATGTGGTTGCTGCACATGTCAGTTAGACCAGTTATTTCATAGCAAAATGGACTTCACCCCTAGCAGATTTTCTCAGTAAGACAGCTTCTTTACTAACCCCAGAGGAAATTGTGGGAGGTTAGAGCAGCATACATGCAACAATTAGTGACAGAATGCATTGATCCCTATGTTATGAAAGTCTGAGTACCTATGACAAAACATACTAAATATGCATACGCTCCATTACATATTAGTACTTTTATAAGCTTATAAATGTAAAACTAAATGTTTCAAGTGTAATGTTTAATGTCTCTGGGGGGTGTGGTGGTGCAGCAGGTTTGGCCGGGGCCTGCTCTCTGGTGGGTCTGGGGTTCGAGTCCTGCTTGGGGTGCCTTGCGATGGACGGGCGTACCGCTCTGGGTGTGTCCCCACTCCTTCCAGCCTTATGCCCTGTGTTGCCCAGAGTTAGGCTCCGGTTCACCACAACCCCACTCAGGGAAAGCAGTTTCAGACAGCGTGTGTTTAATGTTTATTTTTATTTCTTTTTCACTATACACAGGTGGGGGGGGTGCGGTGGCGCGGTGGGTTGGACCACAGTCCTGCTGTCCGGTGGGTCTGGGGTTCGAGTCCCGCTTGGGGTACCTTGCGACGGACTGGCGTCCCGTCCTGGGTGTGTCCCCTCCCCCTCCGGCCTTACGCCCTGTGTTGCCGGGTAGGCTCCGGTTCCCCGTGACCCCATATGGGACAAGCGGCTCTGAAGATGTGTGTGTGTGTGTGTGTGTGTATACACAGGTGTACAGCATAAATGAAATACGGTTTGCACAGTGTAGCACGCCGAGGCCGCCCGGGGAGGGGGCGGAGACGGGGTTAAAGCAGCAACGGCTGGGGCTGATTTCATCCCCTATTTCTTCCCCGGTGCCCAGCAGTAGAGAGAAAAGACCGAGGAGGAGAACCAGACCGAGACGACCGCAGACCCGAGCCCTGAGGCTGAGACGACGCCCGCGTCCCGACCGACCCGACTCTCCCAGCCAGCAGGAAACCTTTCCCTACCTGTTCCCTGCTCCCCCTTTTCCATCTCCTGCCTTCTCCGCTGCCTAGGCAAATAAAAGACCACAGCTACGGGAGACTGCATCTCCTGTTTCCTGCCTCGTCTCTTACACACAGGTTCAAGTGAAACATAAACCAGCCTTGTGCCACACCACATAATAAATATATCCACACATAAAGAGACATGTAGTAAAAATATGCTGAAAAAATGCAACAAGTATAAACATGGTAATAAATACAAATAATATAACAGAGGTAGGTCTCTAAACTTGCACAAAGCTGGTCATAATGTACAGAATTATGTCCACAGAATAAGGTGCAGATATTTTGGTTAATGGGTGTGCAGTATAAATAAGTATCCCTGAAATGTAATTTGAGGATAAATTCTCAACTGTGGGGAAAGTAAAACTGATTATGAGAAAGCAATAGTTCTGTCTCAAAGGCAGAATGATCATGACACATGGTCATAGAATGATGGTCAGCCAAATGAAAGCACACTCCAATGATCTTTGAGTTTCTGCGATGGAGCTCAGTAATGCACATATTTTATCTGGGGACACAGAAAATGGCCTTTTTTGGTAGCATAAACCTGAAGAGTAGTGTCATGAAGTAGGGTTGTTCGAGGTGTTATCATGATTCATATACAATAACTTTGTGCCACTGGAGTGCCACGGTACACAAAATACAGCAGAGTTCCTTCACAAAATGAAAAACAGTTTTGATATTTTAATAGATTTTATTTCTGCGGAGTTTCATATATTTCGGTGCTGACATTACAACTTACAGTGGGATTCAGAGTCTTCGTCCATTCCAGATTGGTGGTTGCATTCAGCCCATCCTGGTGACCTCCCAGTGATAAATTACTACATTTGATCAGCCACGTCATTTTTTAATGGAAGTGAAAGCTCCCAGTGAAAATAGGCTGATTTTTCTCGCTATTGTATTAAGATAACAGCAAATGAAATTCCACTGTCCCAAAGATACTCTCCACTTAAGCAGAATTACAGGTTCTCTGGTCTGGTCAGTTGTCCTAATATCTGTAGACATTGGCATTAACCGACAATTAATTTACATTTACATTTATCCATTTAGCAGAGCTTTTCTCTAAAGTGACGTTCTTCTCAGACAAAATACAATTTGTGCATTATTTTAGGAGAAAGAGCGACATAGTTGCAGACATGTGATTCTTAAGTAAACCTAGTTTATTTCTTTCCACTTTATGCACCAATGTTCGTCGCACAAGTATTTGCATAAAACTCAGGATAGACGAATCCTGATGACCTTCCTACATTTTTTTTTTTAAAAGGTACACAAACATTTGCGTACAACAAGAGTAGCGGCTGTGTAAAGGATTATCTGGGCATGATCATAAAGTTACGGTGCATGAACATTTACATCATACATGAGCTTGAGAGATCATGGGTGAAGTGAGTCTGGAAAAGGTGAGTTTCAGTAGAGTCTCAGTAGACAGAGTTTCAGCAGTTCTGAGTGAGAGGGGGAGATCATTCTATCACAACGGAGCCAGAACTGAGAACTTCTGCACTTTACCTTTTGTGCACGGGACCACCAAGCGGGCAGAAGTAGAAGAAGCAGTCTGGTTGGGGTGTAGCGGTTGATCAAGTCTTGTAGATATCTGGGAGCAGTTCCATTGATGCATTTGTAGGTCATAACCAGGGTCTTAAATTTGATCTGGGCAGCTATAGGAAACCAGTGCAGAGAAACGAGTAGAGGAGATATGTGGGAACGCTTTGACAAGTCAAACACAATGCGTGCAGCAGCATTCTGTATCAACTGCAGAGGTTTTATGGCAGTGGCGAGAAGGCCACACAAGTTAACTGTTAATTGATTAAAACTTTCACTCTATTGTACGTTGACCATGACAATGTTTTAGGGTTCCTACAGACATCCTTCCTTTAGTGTAGAGAAATATATTATGCATGACGTTCATAATTGATGATCTCAGGTTGTGTTACAGTTAGGAGGACCACTGGCACGTGTTTGCACAGGACGCTTAATACAGTTTCGAAAACATGGTACCTCAGTTCCTGACAAACAAATGCCAAACACAGTGGCTTAGTGAGGAAATTAAACACCAGCTTTCTGAAACTCCCTGTTTTCTCTTGATGCAAGGCATTAATTTTGTTTCAAACTGCAATTGCTTGCTCTGGTTCCCTGCGGAAATGAATGTTTGAATATTAGGGCCTTAATGAGGAAATGTGGATAAAAGTAAATAAGATGGTGAAAAAAAAAAACGTAATCATGCATTAAAAAGCAGGAACTGATGAATGAAATGATTTATTGTTAATTTTTTTAATATGGTGGTTAACAACATTGTAAAACTGAATTATATAAATGTAAACGAGAGAGAAAAGGCTTTGTTTATAGTCACTAATCAGAATGAGCTAAATGGCAAAAGTAACGTGGCATTAAGACCCAGCACGATGTGCATAATTAAAGAATAATTTTTATATCTCACTGTAATGCATTTTCCTTCAGTTTACCAGCTACTGTTTGACATTGACCCTTTGCTTCGTACACTTACTAGTTAAGTAACAATGTTAGGTGTACATTTCAGTGAATTAAGTTTCAAATCAAATCATTATTGCAGGTAACTTAGTGTCTGGGGTTAATTTCTAATTTGAAGGCTATGAATTCAAATCCCACTCCTGCTGTGGCATCACTGATCAGGGTATTTACCCTCAACGGTCGGATGCAGTTAGGAGTAGCCTGCTGTGGTAAATCGGTGTAAAGTTGATTGTTTACCATTGTAGCCTATGCCACCTGGACGAAGACGTCAGTTAAGTATAAGGGACACTTTATCAGGCACACTCCTTCCTTCACACGGTATATTTCACGCTTTCTTTCGATTAATTTATAAACAGTCCTCATTTACATCTAATCATTTGTACGTTTTCGGCGCTGCTCGTCCATCAGGTAAATAAAACAGTACAAATTAAACGACCTTGAGTCATCATGCGGTCTTGCTTTTTTCCCCCACTTCACTTGTGTAGTCAGGGAGTACCAGTCGTTTACACATATGATATGTGCGTCGTCCTTATTTCTGTCAACGGGAATCATTAATGGAATGATTTAGTGATAATCATTTCGCCAGTTTCCCATATTTTCGTGTGGTGGCGTTTCCGCACCAGAAGCCGAGGCACAGGCGGGGTGACATGGAGCGGAGCTCCTCAGCCGAGCCCACCGCGGTGTCAATCTTGAGGCGCCGCGTCCGCGGATTGGCGCTACACGGCGCCTAATTTACATATCCCCTCCCCGCTCCAGTAAATCGCTCTGCAGCGGTGCGCTGCGGTGTAGTCCTGTGCGGAGAGCGCTCGTGGGCGCGGGAGGCGCGAGTCGCGCGGCTGTACTTCCTCTGTTCTAGCGAGAAGAACGCGGCGAAAGGCTGAGGGCGCGCGCGCGCGCGCGGGGGTCTCCCGGAGCAGTGAAGTCGGGCGATTCACGCTGGGCGCCGAGTCAATTCCGCGCGGGCTGGGGACGGAGAGGCGCGCTTCGTGGCTCTTTTTATTATTATTTTCTTCCAGTATGCCGTGCAGCTATGGCAAGGAGGGGTAAGACAGTAGTGCGGACCCTGGAGGACCTGACTCTCGACTCGGGCTATGGTGGTGCCGCAGACTCCTTCAGGTCGTCCAGCCTGTCGCTGTGCTGCTCGGAGACGCATCTGCCGTACGCGCATGGCGGCAACTGCTGGCATCTGACCGACTCCATGCACAGCCGCCACAACAGCCTGGACACGGTGAACACGGTGCTGGCCGAGGACACGGACATCCTGGAGTGCTCCGGCCAGTGCGCCAAGCTGCCCGAGCTGGAGGACGTGCCCTGGAGCCTCGGCGAGCTGGAGAGCGCGCTGCGCAAGGACGAGGAGCTGCGCGCGGGCGCGCTGCTGCCGCGCGACGTGCTGGCCAAGCTGTCGGCGCTCGTGAGCCGCGCGCTGGTGCGGATCGCGCGCGAGGCGCAGCGCCTGAGCCTGCGCTACGCCAAGTGCACCAAGTACGAGATCCAGAGCGCGGCGCGCATCGTGCTCTCGTGGACCATCTCCGTGAACTGCATCGCGGCGGCGCTCAGCGCGCTCTCCCTGTACAACATGAGCACGGGCGACAAGTTCAGCCGCGGCAAGTCGGCGCGCTGCGGGCTCGTCTTCTCCGTCGGCAAGTTCTTCAGGTGGATGGTGGACAGCCGCGTGGCGCTGCGCGTGCACGAGCACGCCGCCATCTACCTGGCGGCGTGCCTCGAGAGCCTGTTTCGCGAGGTGGCGGCGCGCGTGCTGCGCAGCGGGCTCGTGGAGAAGGAGGAGGGCGGCGCGCCCAAGTTCACCGTGGAGTGCGTGGAGCAGGCCGTCGGCAACGATTCGGAGCTGTGGGGTCTTGTGCAGCCCTACCAGCACCTCATCTGCGGCAAGAATTCCAGTGGTGAGTTCCCAGAGCTGCTCCAGCGTGGCCTCTCCAGGGCCATCGGCGGGTCTTTGGTCTTTAGCGTTGCTCGTGCCATGGTCCATCATCTCCATCAGGTCAGCTGAGATCTTTGTCTTTGGTCAGCATCCTGGCAGCGGTGTAGCTGGTGATGATGGTCTGCTGTAATGCTTTCGTTTCTTCAAATAAACCTGTGGAAGGGATGCCAGTGCAGTGGTGAGTTCCTCGAGGTCTCGCGTAGTCTTCAGACCTGTGAGGTCATCTCCGTCGGGTCAACTTTGGTCTCGAGCATTGGTCATGAGATCTCCATCAGATTAGCTGAGCTCTTTGGTCATTATTTGTGACAGCAGTACAGCTATCAGTGTAGTTACTGGTCTCTTCTGATAAATTAGCTGGAAGGATGGCGGTGGTTAGTTCTCGCACATGTTCCACAATGAGATCTTCAGGTCTGAGAAGTCATCTCTCACATCAGATGAGATCTTTGTCTTTGGGGTCATCTGTGACAGTAATAGAGCTGTGAGCGGTTTTTTTAATATGCGCCTGTGGAAAAGATGCCAGCAGTGAGTTCAGCATAGGTCTTCAAGGCTGTGAAACCGTCTTCATCTGGTCAGCTTTGACTGTCATTTCTCACTTTAGAGGTCATCTGGGGCAGCAGGACAGCTGTCAATTTACTTGCTGGTTTCTTTGCATGAATCTGTAGAAAGGATGTCAATGGTGAGCTTGCAAACATCTTCCAGAATGAGATCTCAAATCGATGAGACCATCTTCATCAGGTCAACGTTGGTTGTCATCATTGTCTTCGGACCTCCATGCCAGCTGAGTAGGTGTTGGTTTACCTATTGGTTTTCTCAAATAAACCTGTTGAAAGGACGTCTAACAAGGTCTTCAGAGCTTTGATATCAGGTTACCTTTGGTCTCCACCATTTGGTCATGAGTAATAGCAGCACAGCTGTCACATTAGTTACTGCTCTGTTCATGTAAAACAGGTGGAAAGAACGGCAATGATGAGATTTGAAAGATATACCAAAATAAGGCCTTAAGACCTGTAAAATGATCTCTACCAGATCGTCATCGTCTGAGGTGGTCATCTGTCAGCAACCCTTTTAATTATTGCCGTTAATTATGACATTTTATGAAGCGCAAACTCCTTGAGATGGTTAAGGTGACTGTGGAGGTGTGATGAGACATAAAGGTTGTTTTCCACTCGGTTTGTTTGTTTTCCCTCAGTGGCTGCAGATCTGCAGCTCTTCTCCAGAATGACCTTTAAAAGGTTTAACCAGTGTCGGGCCGCTCTTGTCAACTGCTTCTGATGAACCTGGTGATACGGGAAGGCATTTAGCAGTGAAAAGAAGCCAGTTCTCCACAGGGCACGCTGATAACCATTCTTCAGTGTTGTTCAACCCTATAAACAAGTCTTATCTGTGTGTGCGAATGAATCACAGCAGTGTGTCTTTATATTTTTGGAAGGTAGCGTTTTGAAGGAAGTCTGGTGTATGGAAAGCCCCATGACAAGTATTTGTGTGACGAAATATGAAACTTTGGAACTGCATGAAGTGAACTTCACGGTGTTCTCATGATGCATCGTCTGATGTGCAAACACTGGCGTGGATTTCGTAAGCATTCGCGGCACTGACTGTAGGTATTACTTCTGTTTCCTTTGTTTTTCTGATCTCTTTTTTTCAGATGGGGGGGTGCGGTGGCGCAGCGGGTTTGGCCGGTCCCGCTCGCCGGTGGGCGTGGGGTTTGGGTCCCGCTTCGGGTGCTTTGCGACGGACCGGCGTCCCGTCTTGGGTGTATCCCCTTGCGCCCTGTGTTGCTGGGTTAGGCTCCGGTTTGCCGCAGCCCAGTTCGGGACAAGAGGCTTCAGTCAGTGTGTGTGTGCGTGTGCGCGCATGTGCGCGCACGTGTGTGTTTTTTTTAAATGTTAGATAATGAACTTTACAGCGGCTTGGCCGTTTATACCTCAATGTGTACTTTGTTCATTGAAAGCAATGTATTAATTTAAAAACTTTTTACCTATCTACTTACCTCTGTCTTCACTGTGTGTGTGTGTGTGTGTGTGTGTGTGTGTGTGTGTGTGTGTGTGTGTGTGTGTGTGTGTGTTGGAGCCAAGCAGAGCTTCCCTCTTTGATTAATCAGATCCACTAATTCATTCAGGTTAAATACAAGGATTAATTGAAAAAAATTCAATTAACATAAGTAATTGAAAAGGTTTGAGGCTATACCTCTTACTTTACATTTGAAGGTTTGTCGGAATCGGGGACCTTTTCAAAGAACCTTCCTTCACACTATACACTTCTTGCAGCGCTTCAAAAACTTCTCAAAGATGTGCAGCAGCAAAGTTTTTGACATCATCTTCAGTGCCACCATAGCTTTTTTTTTTCCTTCCCCCTCTTCCTTACAGGAAAGTTTTTTCCATTGCCTGTTGTTTATTGAAAATTTCATAAGTCTGTCGAGCGCTTCTCCTGAGCGTTCTGCAAGTTCCATTTGTTTATATATCCTTATGGTTCATATGAAATAGTGGGATTTTTGACAAGTTTGTTAGAACAGAATGCCGTTGCAAGCAGAGGACCACCTGTACCACACCTGCAAAGGGTTTTGAACCCAGAGTCCTCGGCATGCAAGGTGATGGTCCTAACTGGCCCAGAGGTTATGGGTGTGACACCTTGGACCACCAGGTTGTTTTCTTCTGAAGCTGTAGGCCAACTGCCATCAACCATGGTAATACCACAACTCCTGCGCAATACAAGGGTGAAGTTATGTTTGAATTCTCAGTTTTAATGTTCATTTATCATTGTGAAAGTTCTCCAGGAGCCCCTGCCCACTGCAACAGTGGGTGTGGGTGCAGCTGCTTAAAACCTGGAAAAGACTGAAATGGAAACTGGAGTGCTGGGCGTTGGCGGCACACCCAGGGTGTAAAACGGTGGACTTTCAACTTTACTGAGGGCCAAATGCAATCCGTCTGACACATTTTCTCTGTTCTGACCTGCTAAGAATTACATAAAAACAATTAAAAAAAAATCACTGTTATTCTACTCTACTGTTTATTCTTTCTGATTTTATCATACCCACTTCAGTCACATATGCAGTGGCAATTTTTTGCCATTTTAGTTTGTTGCATAAGATGATGCAGGACAATGTTGGTATATAATTTTGTATTTGCTTGGTATACAGTATTGTTTTGTGAAGAGTGCATTAGTTTTGTACATAAAAAGGTTTTTTTTTTTTTTTTCCCCATGAATATTATATGCAGGGTATTTGTGCTATGTGATTTCTGGCGCTTTTTTCACTGTGAAATTGAAAATCCTGCAGTGTGAGTTGAAGAGTAACATCACTGGCTGTTTTCATGTCTGAATATTGCACTGACGGGCTGCTCTCGGGATGTGGAATTTGTAATCCAGGACCCCGTAGTTCATTTTAAACGTGTGTGTGAGTGTGAGCGAAAGCACCTGAGTGCAGGGTGTATTATCCTGAGCCGCATGCAATAAATCTTGGAAGGACAGGGAGAAGCGAGGAACACTGCCGAGGTCATTAATGTGATAAATCGCCAGTGATCACAGGCTCTGGAGAGATGCTTAAATTCACCTTGTTGACTGCTGGAAAAGGTTCCTTGCTGTAATGCTGCATAAGTGCTGGACATTCGATGACATAAGTAATGGGGATTTATCTCCTCCGCGAATTAAGTTGTCATTTGAGTTCGCATGTGATTGATCTATCGCTGGATTGAAGTACAGGTGATCCCCGATTTACGATGGCGTTACGTTCCGCAAAACCCGTCGTAAGTCGAAAATGAATTTAATACACCTAACCTACCGAACATCATAGCCTAGCATACGTGCGATGGCCGTTACGGGCTCGTTGCCTTCTCGCTGGGCAATTATCTTGAGTTTCTCCTCAAGAGTAATTGCCCTCCTCTTCTTCTGACCAGTAGCAGGAAACACAGATGGGCATTTCTGTGACATTACGGACGCATAAAACACGACCGCGTGGCAGACCGGGAAATGCGGATCGTGAAACAGTTTCGCACCGCGTATCCCTTGCTCGGGGAAAAAAAATAAATTCAAAATTCAAAGTACGGTTTCTACTTAACGTCTATCGCCAGCTCACCATCGTGAAGTCGAAGAGCATCTGTGTAGAAATCCATACGGATGCATACGAATCTATGAATGGATGCTTTATTGATCCTTAAGGAAATTGCATGAGTACAGCAGCATAAACGCAGGGCAGGAAAACGCACAGGTGGAAACGTAACACAGAATGAGTAGAGAAAATAGGACACCGGCGTAATAGAGGAGAGAAGAATAGATGAACGGTCGGGTTGGGGGTGGGTACGGATCAAAAAAGGTACCGATGTCGCTCTAGACATTTTTCCGTCTGCGCGGAGAATTGGGCCTCCTGTGGTGATGATGACTGCTTCATAGCGCAGGCGTTGGGGTGCGAGGGGATTGCAGATGCTTTATATAAGGGTGTTCATGAGCGCGAGGATTTCTGACTGCGCTGCTGTTGTAACAGCCGAGTGTCAAGGTCTTGGCGTTGCACCGCTTTGTGACTCAGGGAAATGTCAGTGGCGCAACCTTCCTCCGGGCCCCCGTTGAATCACGAGGGGAGACGCGCTGTCCGATGGCCCCGTGGCGTCCCTCGGTGAGCCGTGTCCCCCTACACACACGCGCGCGCACACACCCACCCTTTGCTTTCCATAGTACCGCTCTGAAAATGCGTTCCCGCAACGTTTGCTGATGTTTTTTGTCACCCGGGGCATCGTTCGGAAGGGTTTTTCTGGGACTGCGGGGGGCCGCGATGTCCCAAAGTGCTTCCGTGTTCTCATGACCATGCCAACCACAGCTGTGCCCCCGAGTTGCTTTTGAAATGCATTTTCGTCTGCAATAAATAGACAAATGTTTTCTCTGGCCTCTTTTCATGCTGTTTTTTCTTTATGCCTTAATTTTTATGCTCTGCCTTATAATGTGATTTTTATGCTGTGGTCCACAATGTACTCTGTCCCCCTGCCTGGCTGTCCAGTTCTTTTCTGCATTTCCTTACTCGACAACAAAAGCAAGGTGACGGATGCATCCGGAACATTCTCAAGTAAGAATGTTTTCCACCGCAGTTATGAATAAATATAAAATATGTAGCACTAGAATGTACTTAAGCATTTTTTTTATCCAAACAAAACCTTTAATAAAAAGTAACATGTCAAACTAAATGTTGCCAGAAAATAATCGGAATTTATGTTCTTCGTTTGTGTAAACAGAAATTGATTTATTATGTTATTGCTTCGATCAGAAGAATTAAAAAGGACATTTATTCCTTAAATGATCATTATGTATGCCAAGTTTGGGTTTGGTCTGAAATCCAGCTTAACAAGTAGGCCAGAGGGTTTTTATTTTTAATCACTCTTACGTATGCTGCAAGAAATGCGGTTACATCCAAAATCCTAATCTGATTTTCCATTTAATCTGAATGTAAGGATTTATTGACTGTTTACTCAATAACAGTTAAATGAAATCTCATGGATTACCTGCCTTATTAAGCAACTGCCCCATCGTGTGTCCTTTCCAAACATGTCCCGACACCTTGTGTGACTAGTTTAGTAAGTCCCAGACAAGCATAGGTTGTACTGATGTTGAAGTATGTAATCAAAGTAATCCTGAAACTTTTCCGTTCTAACCTTCTGTAGAAGGTGAGCTCAGGCTGTGCCAGCTGGCGTGGAATTGACGTTACCAGGAAGGGTGCAGTATATTTATATTACATTTGCCTTTCTTCTCTTAGCAGACGCTTCTCTCCAAAGCAACGTACAAGTCAGACCAAAGAAAGTACATCATCATCATCAGCAGCAGACAGATGCAGATGCAAACGTCATGGTAGAAGCACAATGAGCTTGTCCAATACCACCGTTTTTGCCAGCGCAAATAGGATGGGAAGTGCAGAGATGCTCGTGACAGATGGTGTTATGAAACTGTATAGAGCTGTCAGGAGATCAAGAGAATGTGTCCAGAACAGATGTTTTGAGACTCGCCTAAAATGCGGGGAGGGATTCAGCAGCTCTGAGGGGCAGAGGGAGCTCACTGTTCCGCATTGGAGCCAAAACAGAGAACCTACAGAATTTTGGAACCCTCATGAAGTGGGTACCAGATGTACTTAAATAGGCGTGAAGTGCCATGTAATTTAAGGCCTCTTTTCCACATTTTGGGGCGTCTGCGTCACTCATCTCTTCGCAGTTTAGAATTTCCCTCTGGCACCGCAAACATATTTTTGTGTTTTTGATGATTAAAGCGATTCTGTCCCCTTCATTAGTCGGTAGATCATTAGCGACGCAGGCTGCAAATGAATAGCATTTTGATAAAAGACAGCGCAAGTGAAATTACTGTAGAAGGGTGAAAATGGAAGTGAGCTTATTCATGCTAATTACACAGTCTACAACGAGTTTACGAAACATTGCTTGTGTTAATGGCTCTGTGACTGGCCTCGTGTTCTGTTTGCTATTGCAGCACAGATCTTAGGCGCCATTCATTAATTTTGCAAGCCTTTATGAAGGTGTTCATTGACAAAGGCGAGGGTGTTATTTAATTGGGCAGCAGGTGGCTCAGTGGTTGAGAGTCACCACCTTGAACTTGAAGTGCCAAGGTTTGTATTTCACATCTTGTTGTATTATCATTGATTGAGGTACCTACCCTGAACTTATCCAGGAAAAACTGTGAAGGCGTATGAGTAGATAATTGAAAGTAGCTTAATGTAAATCGCTTCGGAGAGAAGCGGAAGCTAAAAAAAAAAAAAAAGTGAATTAGCATACGCACTTTTTTTCTGATTAAACAGCATCCTGTTCAGGATTTCTCCCAAGTGTAAGAAGCTCATAAAAATTGCCCTCGTAACACATTTGTGTGACTTTTGGATTGTATTTATTGCTCTCCTGCGTCTGTCCCGTTCCCCGGGCATCCCGGGTTCCGGTGTGCAAGTTCTGACCCCACGTGCTGCTGTAGCCGGCTTACCGAGAGCTCGCTGGATTTATAATGTAATTCTAGGGTAAACACGGCGCTCTAGCCTCGGTGCATATGTTCCCCATGTAGACGGACTGTTTTGTATTTCCTCTTTTCTGTCAATAACCGCTGTGGACTTAATGCCGAGGTCCTTCCAAACCGCACGTCTCCCATGAGAGATTTTTAAGTAAACAAATATGAGTCTGCAGTTGTAACGTTTCAAGGAAGGAACCACAGTTCCCCGGCAAACCAAAACAAACATACACGGTCTCATGTCTTCAGCCTCATTTCAAGTCCTTCATCAGCAGTGTTGTGCGAGTTTGTGTAATCATGGTTGTTATTCTTTCGTTGCTTAGCCACCACTTTTGTCACAAGAGGATGTTTTCACTGGAGCAATTTGGGTTAAGAGCCTTACTCGAAGTGCAGAATAACCCCTCGTGGGATTCACAAGGGTGGCCTTCAGTGGCTGCTCCTTTGGCCCGTAAGGTCGCGGGTTCGAATCTCACCTCCAGCTGTAGTTCCCTCGAGCACGGTACTTGCCCTAAATTGCTCCAGTAAAATTACCCAGCTGCACAAATGAGCAGATGACTGTATGTAGTTTAACATTGTAAGTCGCTTTGGAGATGTAAATGTGTCCATAACCGGTGCATCGCCTGGTGTAGTACATCTCTTGGTAAAGTTGCCCCAATCCAGTCATATTTCAATAATGAGATTTAAAGAATCAGTCCTGAAGATTGCAGAAATAAAACAATGGGGAAAAAAGAAAAATCCCAACCCACGCTTAGATAGAAATGGAAACCCTAAGACAAACGCAGATGAAAGCAGAGAAAAGGAATCGAAGGAAAAGAATAAGTTGTAGTAATTTATTGTAAAAACTGTATGGAGAGGTGATTCTCTTCACAGAGAGGCGTCTCCAGCGCTCAGCGTCAGTTCAGAAGAAGAACCCCCTCGACACATTTAATCTCACACTCCAAACATCAGATGGATGATAAACACAGTTACGATTGGTACGATGGAGGGGTTTTCTCACGCAGCCCTTGTTTTCCCGCAGTGTACCCCAAGGCATTCGTGGAAGCCCAGCATGGAGAACATGCGCTGCATTGCAGTTCGGTTTTTGAATATTTGATTTAGTGCTCGGTTTATAACTGCAAAGTTGCCTTTTTTGCTTTAATGGAATCGCCTGTGTTTTTGTTGTTCCCTTCGGCTTTGCCACGGTTCATTTAATGCATTTAGAAGTCAATTTGGAGGCAGGATGCGCCTGCCGAATGCCAAGTGCCGCGTCTCGTAAACCCCGTCTTCATGTCTGGACTGCTCGCTCCCTCCCTCCGTGCGCAAGACTGTCTGCGGCCGCGACTTAGGTTGTGCTTTTCGCTGCCCGGAGGTACATGGGCTTTAAGATATGAGGATTTTTTTTTTTAAAAACGGTAGAATTTCCTTTACTTACCTGTTTCCTAAAAATTATTGCATAGCAAAAGTGACCCACATTTCTGCATCCAGGTGTTAGTTTGCGGTAAAACACACCAAAACAGAATGGGAGTGTGGGACTGCCTTCATTTAACTCACTACCACAGTGTTTACACCTTTGTGAGTGTCTGTGATCCATAACAAGATGATGATAAATGTATTTACTGGCTTAACTGGTCAGCAGCTGGCATTGAATAGGAGTGTGCGGAAACATTTTTTTATCTTGTTTTTCAAAGTCAACTTTATTTGTTTTTATTAATTTGCTCCAAGTTAATAAATGCTGACGCAAAGTCAGAGTGTTTTGTGTGTATATAGAGGATGTGTAGAACTTAACCCCTTAGTAAATCAGTGGGTGTCTATATTAACCTTTTGATTGTGTAAGATGGTTAGCTTTTGGTCACATTCAGCTTTACTAACACACACACACACACACACATTTTCAGAACCGCTTGTCCCATACGGGGTCACGGGGAACCGGAGCCTACCCGGCAACACAGGGCATAAGGCCGGAGGGGGAGGGGACACACCCAGGACGGGACGCCAGTCCGCCACAAGGCACCCCAAGCGGGATTCGAACACTGCATAAAATTTTAGATCAATTAGGAGTTTCGTGGAATTTGTGTTTTTTTTTTTTTTTTTTTTTTTTTTTTTAATTCTACATTAGTTTTAATGTCAATTGAAGTTAAAAAAAAGAGTCTTAGAGAGAATCTTAAATTATACTATTGTCTTATCTGAGATCTGAGGGATTTTACAGACCCTGCCCAGCAAATGAGTCATGATACATCTTCATTATATAGATCTTATTGACTGGAGCTGGTGTATTTTCGGAAGAGCCACGTGAAACACCTTCCACCCTAGCGAGAGGCAACTGTCACTTCCGATGTAAAGTGTGAGTGTGTTTAGCCTTTCTGTCCATGCTGAGGTTGGACCTTCTCATACAAGGCAGCGCACCTGGAAGCGCGTGCGAGCGAGCGCGCCTTCTCCGAGATCTCGATGGCGGCGTGGGGCCCTCGGTGTGCTCCACACACTTGCTCCGTCTCCACGACGGTAGACGCTAACAAGGATACCAAACAGTACATACATGGAGGAAATCTGGCGGGTACGATGTATTAAGTGGCCAAAGATCTAACAAGTATCGGTGACTGTCAGTCATGATCGCTGTGCTGGAGCCCTAATTACGTAAGTGTTACCGGGTCCCTATTTTAGAGTGTCGAAAATGCTCCACCCGCTGCCACCGCTGGCTTCCACATGAAAGAAGCCTTTTAATACTTCGTGGGCTCGACTTGTTTGGGAAGGACTGAAGTTTTCAGGGGCACGGCTGTAATTACGCTCAGCGCCTCGCTCCGTCGGATCTGCTCTCACTAATTGCCATGGTATGGATGTGCTGCAAAGTGCTCCAAACTTTAAGGGTAATTCAGCAATGGGCAAAGCTGGAGAAAAGATTTTATTTCATAGACATTTTCCTCATCTTTTTTTTTTTTTTTTTTAGTGGAAGCCTCCCAGTCTTTAAATATGAAACTGGGGAGAAAAATGACAGAGAAACTATGACAAAGGAGGTCATTGAGCCATATTTAATGGAATAACTGCTTCCATTAGAAATGCTGAATCTATTTTAGAATCATGACAGAGGATTTGATAACGCCAACAAAGGAAATCTATTATGAAACCTTTTATTTTTAAACTTTAAATGGATATTTCCTAACTACTTAGGAAATGTATAAATTTTTTGATAAACTAAGAAATGTTTCTGAGCAATTTTTTTTTTTTTTGCAGAATTCTTTTTTTGTAGTACATTTATTCATTTAGCTGTTGGTTTTCTCTAATTTATACAGGTGGATAATTTTACTAGAGCAATTTAAAATAAGTACCTCGCTCAAGGAGATGAGAGTTGCACCTTCAACCTCTGGGTCCAAATGCAGCAGCTCTAACCGCTATACTACCAGCTGCTACCATACATGTGTACACCCAACATCCTGCTATGAGGAATGACAAAACCCGAAAATATGGTGTTTGCTGAAGACCGTTTTCTACTGGAAGTCTAATAAAAGCCCAAACAATAAGGATTGAATTGGAATTGTTTATTCATAAAAGGAGGGGGTGCAGTGGTGCAGTGGGTTGGACCACAGTCCTGCTTTCTGGTGGGTCTGGGGTTCAAGTCCCGCTTGGGGTGCCTTGCGGCAGACTGGTGTCCCGGCGTCCTGTCCTGGGTGTGTCCCCTCCCCCTCTGGCCTTATGCCCTGTGTTACCGGGTAGGCTCCGGTTCCCTGCGACCCTGTATGGGACAAGCGGTTCTGAAAATGTGTGTGTGTGTGTGTGTGTGTTTCATAAAAGCAACATGCAGGTGAAGGAAACTTACGTTCAAGTTTGCGCCATTAATTTCATGAACAGGTAGTTCTTGAGTTACAGCATGCGCGACTTACGGGCGTCATGGACTTCACACAGCCATCCGATTAACCTTTATTATTTTTCATTCTTGGAGGAAATGTCATAACAGTGGATCTGCTGGGCGATAACATCAGCTGTCTGCGCTGCCCCAAGACACAATATTTCTTATTGTTTAGGTCTCGGTCAGTGTTTGGGTGCCTAGTAGCGTTTGTGTTTTGTTTATACAACTTTTTGTTTATGATTCCCTTCGGGTTGGGTTAGTTTTGCTATTCAAAGGGTAGAAGACAGATTTAGAAAGGAAAGTGAAAATAACACTCACACTTTTGATTGGTACTAATTATTAAAAGCACAGCACAGTCAATACACACATGAACAATAAACAACAGACAAACCTTGTGTGCACCTGACCATCTTATTACTTGCGGTGGTGTAGTTTGTGCCGCAGCGGTGGTGGTGCTGCCTGCGAGGGACACGCTTGTCCGCATATGTTCTTCAGATCCGAAGCGGCGTTAGTTTCTCATCGCGCGAGATCAAAATTTCGTGTTACGGTAGCGCCCCCTTATCCGCAGGGCGCGTGTTCCAAAACCCCCAGCGGATGCCTGAAACTGCGGCGAAGTAAAGAACCCTACGCATACTCTGTTTTTTCCTATACACAAGAAGAAAGAAACCTAAGGAGCAGCGCTCAGGTCCTCATAAGTATTGATTTTAATTAAAGTTTTTTTTTTTTTTTTAAATTTATAAAAAAGGGTTACTTGAAAACAAGCACTGCGATACCGCGACAGTCGATCTGATAACCGAGACGCTACTAAGTGACTAACAGGCGGGTAGCGGATGCAGCGTGGATACGCTGGACAAAGGGATGATTCACGTCCCCGGCAGGACAGCGCGCGATTTCATCATGCTACTCGGAACGGCGTGCAATTGAAAACTTATGAATTGTTTATTTCTGAAATTTTCCATTTAATATTTTTGGACTGCGGTTGACCGCGGGTAACTGAAACTACGGAAAGCGAACCCGCGGATAAGGGGGGACTACTGTATCGGCCATTTCCACCCATCCCGGACATAATCCCGTTCATTCTCAGTCTGTGGATTTGTCCTTGAGTAACTCTGAGCCTTGTGTAGATTCATATAGCATCCTATTAATAACAGAAAATGGCAGTGTGCTGTGGGGATCAGTTATATTTTTAACAGGTCTGTTGAAAAAGTTAGAAACTTTTCTCAATTCCGTACTTGACAGGTATTTTCCCCAGATGCACGGAAACAAACTCAGCAGCTCAGTTAAGACCGAGCTTATTACGCAAAGACGATCCATTGTAATCAGAGAGAATTGCAGTGTTATGAAAAAATATTGTGCAAATGCCACAGTTGTCTGTTTTAGTCGTTTGTCCATTGCTTCCCCCATCCAGTGATGGAGACATATGCAGTAACACTGAGCCTACAGTTTAACGTAGAGTATCCATGGAAACGTCTTATAAACACAAATGTCAATAAGCCTCTTCTAATTCCTTTGCTGTACTTCAGTTTCATAAAAACTTTATTTCTTCTTACGTCTTTAAAAGCAGCTTCTCGAAACACGTTACAGCAAACTAATACAAAGAGATAATGATGATAATACAAAATTAATACATTAATGATGAAACAAAGGGAACGTAAGCACATGTGGGAGTTGGAAGCGGTTATCAACATGTGCGTGTCTTAAGGCTGGATCTAAAGGTGTCTGCAGCAGAAGGTTTCCTGATGTTCTTGGGCAGGGAATTCCACAGCTAGGGGGTGTTGGAGGAGAAAGTCTGCTCTCACACTGAGTGTAGGGAGCTTGAAAGACGAGTAGGAGACCAGAGTGAGATGACGGAAGACGGCAATGTGGTAAACGGACTGATAGAAGATTGAGGAGGTACGGAGGTGCCGGCCATGCAGAGCTTTATAGGCAGCAGGAGCATTCTGAAGGCAACTCGAACCCGTCTGCAGTGGCATCCTCCTGAAGGATGCTTTAGCAGTAGAGCGCCTTAGAAAAACACTTGAAATGGAGGCTTAATAAACTCAGTATTCTAACGTTGTTGTGTATCGTGCCATCTGGCTGATGTTATCCTGGAACAGCCCAAACCTCCTGATTCTCATTTCCCGCTCCGAAAACAGGCTGTTTTAACAAACTTTGAAAGTGGCAAAAGCAAGAATATGTGCCTTTACAATTTTATGTAAAAGTTCTGTTTTATGGTGTTCTAATATAATTACAGGCAGCATGGTGGTGCAGTTTTTAATACTGCTGCCTTACAGCACCTTGGCTTGGATCTGGGTTTGAATCCAGTCTGTGTGAAGTTTGCGTATTCTTCCTGTGCTCCCATAGGGTTCCTCTGGGTGCTCTGGTTTCCTCACACGGTCCAAAACACGTGTTTATCGGTGACTGTAAACTGCCTGCAGTGTGCGTGTGACTGCATGTGTTTGTCTGCCATGCAATGAACCGATGTCCCATCCAGGGTGTTTCCTGCCTAGTCTTGCGCCCGCTAATTCTGGGTTTGGTTCCGGACCAGTTTAGACCAGCTACCATAATGTACACACAGCATCCTAAATATTTTTCGCAGTACGAGTCATCTGAAATGTTTAAAAATAATATTGGCGTTTGTGGTTTAGTGTCAGATGTGGAAATTAGCAGAACTCACTCCACATCAATATTTCCCATTATTTCTGAAGGGGAAAATGCTGGAGATATTTTCATATATGCCGTTTCGCAGTCAGACATTTTTTCAGTCCGTTTTAACGTCACATTGCAGGAGCGCTATGTCGGACCTAGTAAAACTGCTCCCTAGGATTAATATTGTGAGGTTTAGTGTATGGTCTCTTGGAAATAGACCATTTAAAAGAAATGCAAAATGCGTGTAAGAAGCATATAAAGATAAAGCTGGGAAGTTCTCTACGTAGGATGGTGGGAGGGTTCAGAATGTATCGCGATACTATAATGGTACAGCAAAGAACAGGATGCATTCTTACCCTTGGATCAGTATGATTTTTCATATGTTTATAGTTTCATCAATCATCATTCTGCCACAAATGTGCTCAGCACAAAGAGCCACAGCACTTGAGCAATGTGTGTGGAGTAAACAAGAAGCGGTAATTCTGAAAATGATGGGTCACACAGTGTCAAAGTGTATGGTACCCCATGGTAGACTGCTTGACAATAGTATGTTTTCACACTCACCTTTTCCTAGATTTGTTAGCTCTTCTGCAACCCTTTTCACAAATCTGATTCTTATATATACTGTGTGTATATATATCTGTATAGATATGTATATTTTTTAAAAGGACTGCTCTTTGCTTTTCTTTTGCCTGAATACAAAAGACATTTTTAATAATTTAACAGCCCTGTACTTGGGTTTGTTTTCTCCAAAATCAGTTTGTTTCATTTTAGGCCATGTTTGCTGTGTCTGAATATTTTACATGGACTTTTTGAGTTATTTTTTATAATATATAAATTGGTCCTGCCACCCTATCTGTCGTTCCAAATTAAAATATTAAACAGATTAATATTATATATGATGTAGTTATGTTGTGAGGAACAAATAAACCCCAAATTAAAACCTATATTGTCATGTCCACGCCCACAGCTCAATCGACAGCACCTGAATCCAGTTCAGCACCTATCCTTAAAAGACACTCCAACTCCCAGACCTTTGCGGAATCTTGTCAGGGAAAACCGCCCTTTCTCGTGACTCTTTGTTCACAAGCATCGCTAGCTCTTCGTTCACGTCCTCTGGTTTCTGACTCTTCGCTTCGTTTTCCGACTGCGTCCACGGATCCTCGTTCCTGTCCTGTTTGCCATTCGACCGACCCTTCGCTAAGTCCCCTGACCTCGTCCATGGACCTTCGCTCTGCCCTTGACCACCGATCGACCGACCCTTCACCTGTCCCCGACACAGAGAACTCGCCTCATCCCTCGTCTCCGGACGAACGACGCTGCACTTGGGTCCAGCCGTCCCAGGCTCCTATGTTTCGCATGACATATATCTTCAGCATCCAGGAGCAAGACCCTGATGATCTAATTCCATCCATCCATCCATTCATCCATCCATCCATCCATAACATCTCCAATGGAGAGTCAGTGGTCCAGAGGCTACCTTGGAATCATAGAACAGGGTACAACACAGATAGGAAGCCAGCCCATCACAGGACAGTCACACACACTCATTGTCTCTCTCTCTCACACACACACACACACACACACACACACACACACACACACACACACACACGCTTAAGGAAATGTAGTCACCGGTCCACCTGAAGCACATGGAAAGTGTTTGGACAGTGTGAGGAGAACAGAGCACCTGGAAGAAACCTACAGCTTTACTCTAGTTTGAATTTTTTAATTTATTCTTTATGAAGAATCCTAATTTTTATAATTTGTGTAATATAGTTTGGGGGTGTTGAAGGTAAAGTTGAAGCCTGTAATTTTGTTTCCATGTCTTGGCAGTCATGTTTCCCTTCCCATTTAATTAAATTAAGGTTGTTTTGTCATTCCTTCTGATGTTTCCTTTAGTTTGTTAAAAATAACTTAGGATTCTTAAGACTCATTGTTCATTAGAAATATGACACAATTTGCTGTTTATTACTGGTTCCTCGGCATGTAGTGGACTATCCTGAGGGCTCTGACACTTACCGCAATCTATGCTTTGAACCATGGTAAATTATTTGGGTCATCAATTAGAGTAGGGTGTAGAGTAGAGTGTATTTTCCTAGTTTGCAGCATGTTGTTCTGTAATAGAAAGACAAATTCAGTCAGTTTTTTTTGTGCAAAAAAACAGAATGAAAATGATTACATTTAATTTTCTGAAAAAGAAAATGTGTTTTTGCTTTGTGGAAGATCGAGTTTCCCAGGTCTCGGAAATAAAGCATTTCGTGCCTTAACACGTAGGACCTTCTCTCAAGGTCCGTGTGGGGGGGAGCTTTTCACTCCTGTAATGGAAACACCGCTCTACAGAAATGGATGTCACAGGTTCACTTTCATTAACCCGTGCCAGTGGTACCTGGGTGTGTGTGTGTCTGTCTGTCTGTGTCTGTTTGTTCACAGCTACCAACGTCCTGAGTTTTTCTTTTTTGGGAGAAAAGCTCTTTCCCACTGGTGTAGGGTTTCCGCTTTGGCCTTTTGGTGGTTTGCAGCCACAGCTGACGGCTCGCGAATTTGGCAGCGTCTCTTGAACGGTGTCCAGTAAATAAATGCATCTCCGAATTAAAGCCGCAACGGAGTTTTACTCAACAGGTTTTCCGAGTACGGCCAAGGTGTACGCACTGACACACACATCTCTAAATAGCCTCCATCCTCAGCCAGCAGGTGGCCTAGTGGTTAGAGCTGCCTCCTCTTGACTGGAAGGACCTGCCTTTGAATCCTGCCCACTGCTGTAGTACCTTTTATCAAAGTACCTGCCTTGAATTGATATGGTAAAAATTTCCCAGCTCAAGAGATGGGTAAATTGGTATCAGTTGCTTTGGAGAGAAGTGCTGGGTAAATAATGAATGAATGATTTGTTACACGCAATGAAGGTCCATAATTCTAGACTCTTCCCCTGGAGACAGCTCATAAACACATCCCCCGCCTCAAATTACTGTCTTCGCGAGGGTTCCCAGCAAAGGCCTGCGCCTGCAGGTGCGTTTCGGCGTAGGGTGTCGTCGACGTGCTGTCGGAACGGCAAAGGAGCAACGTTTTACATTTTCTAGCCTCTCCTCCTCATGTTTCTCATCTCGAGCGGGGTGTTCCTGGGAGGCGACCGCGCCCTTGGATCATTACTTTTCCACGTTCCGCCCTGCGATCGGTCGCCTTTGTCTCATTGTGCTCGAGAACATTACGCACGCTAATGGGGTGGGAACTCCGAGTTGTTACCCGTCGCTCATTTATATCCGCTTCGTGGAGCATGTACCAAATAAATGCGTAACTCCCATCGGTGGAACCCCTGACCCCAGTCAGGGTCCGAGTCCGTCCTGCGGGACGTGTCCTGAGTTACAGCGCCCTGCTGTGCTTTCCCAGCACGCCACGCTTCCTCTTCGATGGCGGCGCTCCATCATCATAGGAAACAAATGGCAATCATGATGTTTTCGCTGATGATATAACCTTCTTATGAAAATTTCATTTATTTTCCTCTGTTGCTGTTCGGAATGAATCACAGGATTTCTTAACCCACGCGACTTGTACAGTTTACCGTGTAATTTTGTCGTGAAGGAAACTAAAGAGCTGTTTCTGTTATTTACCTTCCAGGTTTTTAACTTCCTGGCTTAACAGCTAACTACCAGATACCATAAATTTGCATTTATACATTTGTTAGATTCAGCTCAGAGGAAAAAGAAAAATAACAATGTATGTTAGCAGCTACACAGCTGATTGGGTCTGGTGATTCAACGGCGGATATGGCGATAGACGCGCTTCTTTTCTTTTTCCTGCGGTTTCACAGGGAGAGCCCAGTTCTGCAGCGGTTTCCTCAGCAACATGGTTTTCGCTTGAGCTGCAGCAGAAATCATCCCTGATGCCATGTAGTTGGGCGGGGGGGGCGGTGGGGCTGTGCCTCTTCCAGAACCTTGAAAATGTTCCTTAACTGACGTTTATCCTCTTTTTAGTTGCCTGAGTTCCCCCACACCCCCCACCCCACAGAAAGCATTAGACTTTTTTCCGTCATGTTATGATCCTGCTTAACAGCCACACATAAAATGATTTATATCTTCCCTGATGCTTTCCTCCGAAGTGACTTGTAGTGATTCACTCTTCTATACAGCAGGGTAATTTTACTGGCGCAAACCAGGCTAAGTACCTTGCTCAAGGGTGCTACAGCAGGAGCAGGACTTGAACCTCAGTTCTTCCAGTGCAAGGTGGCAGCATTAGACACTTTGCCACCATTGAGCATTAAACTCTCTGGATTGCGAGCCTGACGAGTGGTTTCAGTCCCGGGTTAAATGGATTTGACGTGAGGTGGTGTCCTTCACTGCTGTCTGATGTATGCTCCCTCTCCCCTGAGGTCCTACATCAAAAGTCCATACATTCTCAGTTTTGACTCTGATGTGGTGCATGGAATTCCCTCTGTCCCTCACAGCTGCTGAATCCCTCCCAACATTGCAGAAGTGTCTCAAAACCCATCTCTTTCCAGGTTTTTCCCCTACGGTTAAGATTTGTGCTGCTGTCGATAATCTTTGCTGATTTCCAGATTTGCTCTGAATGGCCCCTCATGCGAGAGACAAAATATTGCAGCAGAGAAGCGTTAATAATATATGTGATTAGTCGCGCTAAAGCACCCATGTGACAGGGGCTTAAGGGAACCTGAGCTTAATGCGTAAAAAACCGTAGGCGGAAATTGACAAATGTTAATATACCTCCGAATGGACCCTTTATTTTAGTGTCTCTGCTGGAAATGTAGAGTATAAAAGGATTCCTTCATGCAATGGCAAAAGGATTACAGAATTTCTAACCAATAGAACTGGCATTTTGCTGCCACTGTAAGATCGCGTGTGCGTGTGTGTGTGTGTGTGTGTGTGTGTGAGGGCAGCAGCAAAGCGAATAAAGGATGTAACACAGTTTGACACAACCGCTAATCCTGCTGCGAGCGCCGCTTACGTAATGCCATTTTGCCGGGAGGTTTAGCACGAGGGAGGTGCGTCAGGAGTCTCGACGACAGTTCCGCTTCCTTCACGCCATGGCGAAATGGCATGTGCTCCGGGCTGGTGCGAGGCCGGTAGGGCAGGGGAGCCTAACGGGTGCCGAACGGGGCGCTTCGACACGGGGCGACGAGCTCCGACAGCCGTCGGCCTCGGCCACGGTCGCCGCTCTACCTGTATTCGGCAAACGTCGCTGCGGCCGTAGTCCGGCAAGCGACGGAAACGTGTTGTCAAAATATGCAACGTGCCATCCCTGGAGCAAGCGCCATCTGTTAATTTCTTACGGCAGTCCCTTTCTTCGGGAACTAGTACAGGAAAACGCAATAGAAACATCACGTCACGTCAGTCCACTAGCCAAGTCCTTCCGTGGCCCCTGGGAGGGAAGACGATTCAGGCATCAGATGTGACGTGTGTTCTAATGTGATCCTATATTTTAATGCACTTAAGCAAAGTACTGCGGACATTTTTAATGCTTCTCTCTGGCGTTGCCCAAGTACGCTGAACTCACTTGAACCGTGACACTACCGCTGGGTGCGGGCAGTTCTCGAGAGCTTGTGTAAACGTTCTCCCCTCTTTAAATGGGACTGTTCCGTAGCCGCATATTTTATGAATGTTTTTCCGCGTAGAATATTCTGGGTTGGAAAGGTAGATTGAAACGCACGCAGAGACATTGTTGCAGCCTTAAAGGCAAGTGTGATAATTTTGTGCGTTCCGGTATCTCATCTGTAGTGTGAAGCTAGATACTGACATTTTAATTTAAATGTTCCGTCCTGGATATATACGGAATTGTTTCTCGATGAGCAAAATGAATGTAAAGATGTTTTTTTGTGCAGTTTTCCTTTTAATTGTCCAAAAATGAACGCTTTGTCCGATTTATGTAATCTGCTACAGTGCAAACATAACGGCTTGTGGTAGTAAGGGAGCGTGATTCAATTTAGATTCGATTAAAGTATCAGCGTCATTCCTGGTGGAACTTTGAAGACCGACCTGTATTTCAGGCCATGTTAATTCAGCTCTTACGTGCCTGCTGATGTCAGACAGCGTTTTGGCCTTGGTGCAAGAGACCAGTGTCAGTTGTGCCCCACAAGGCACCGTTAGAACACCTCGCACGTGATTGGCTCGATTCTGAGAATAAATTAAGTGTACAATATCATGTTTAAGTGCAGAAATGAAGTTTGGGCTTTAATGTTGGAGTGAATGACATTTATCCTTGAACCATTTTCTGTTTTGGGGGATTCTGTTTAGGTCTTTGTCAGAAGTCATTAGCTATTTTTCTCTTTTTATCTATTTGTTGCTTTTCTTCCAAACAACATAAGTGTTAAGCTACTTGCAGTGGTTTACCCGGGTATGCAGTGGGGTAACTTTCACTGTATCAAATGAAGTAAAATGCCTCGATCAGGGATGCTACAGCAGCAGGTGGGACTTGAACTCAGATCCTATGAACAGGGCAGCAGCTCTAACCACTGCGCCACCTCTTGTCCAGAGTAGTGAAGTACAGGAGAAAGGCAGACAAGTCTCTCCTCATTATAGGAAGATTTTGCTGCATTTCTGCAGCGTATTACAGTGTCTAGGGGACACTGAAACTGCTCCCAGCGTGCCAGGCACAGGATGACTGCAGAGATACTTACAGTAAACCCAATAGCCACAAAGGGGCTTTTGTGGCTGAAATCGCCATTTGGTACGCCCACCTCGTTAGTTTATTCTGCTTTAGGGACCTTTTTAAATAGTTTCTGGAAGACTAACTTAGTTGTGGTGGCTGTCGATCGTGCTAAGCGGCAAAGGCCGAATGGCCATTTGTGAAGTTTAATGCCCCTGCGTATCTGTCAGCGCGTGTTCCTCGGTATGCTGCAAGGCACGCTGCTGTCGGTTATGCTTTTTCGTGCGGTGAAACGCTCTTCACAATTTGTCTGCCTTGCCAGCGCTTTCCTCCGAAGGTGCTTGCAGTGATTTAGCCATTTATGCAGCTGAGTTATTTTTACTGTATCAGTTCAGAGTAAGTACCTTCCTCAAAGGTACTATAGCAGGGCAGGGACTGAAACTGGGATCCTTCGAGTCGAAAGCCGGCAGCTCTAACCGCTGCATGATCCGCTGCCCCATTTTGAAGTTGAAATACATCTATTGTAAGAAAACAGAAGGGATTCTTTCAGAATCATATCATTAGAAGCTCTGTAATACACATCTTATTGGTATGAAATATTTCAGTGGATCAGGGGCGCGGTGGCATGGTGGGTTGGACCAGGTCCTGCTCTTCAGTGGGTCTGCGGTTCGAGTCCTGCTTGGGGTGCCTTGCGATGGACTGGCGTCCCGTCCTGGGTGTGACCCCTCCCCCTTTGGCCTTACGCCCTGTGTTGCCGGGTAGGCTCCGGTTCCCCGTGACCCCGTATGGGACAAGCGGTTCTGATTGTGTGTGTGTGTGTGTGTGTGTGTGTGTGTGTGTGTGTGTGTGTGTGTGTGTGTGTGTATTTCAGCGGTCCACAACTTATTGGCACGTGCTCATGTTGTAATTTTTCAACGAGCTGCTTTGCCTCATCCTTCACCATGTGTCTTGACTGAACAGATGTGCCACGGGCATTGTGGGACAAAGAGACCGCCCGAGGATGCTCGCAGGAACGTTACGTGGTGCCGCGGACCGGGGTCAGTTGCGCTCCATCTGTAACAGGAAGCAGGCTGATGGTTGGGGAGACATGGGGCTTGGCGGTAACAAAACCCTACCATGTACACTGGAGCCCACCGAGACCTGTGGAAACCTGCTCGCTGCTCTCGGCAAGCCGTGTTCCCCTTGGCGGGTGGTCTCGTGGCGTCACACTGCAGCAGGGAAATGTCGCAGTTCCTATATTCTAACTGCATCCATTGCCCAGCTAACATCAGGGTTAGGACCCAGAATTCTGCAAGTTAACAGAACTTATCACTAACCCTACAGCTAGGTTAAATTCCCTGTCCTATGAGAACACATGGGAAATTGAAATATTAATAAGTTATTTTTAGAATAAATGAGTTGAAATAGGGGGGTGCAGTGGCGCAGTGGGTTGGACCACAGTCCTGCTGTCCAGTGGGTCTGGGGTTCGAGTCCCGCTTGGGGTGCCTTGTGACGGACTGGCGTCCTGTCCTGGGTGTGTCCCCTCCCCCTCCGGCCTTACGCCCTGTGTTGCCGGGTAGGCTCCGGTTCCCCGTGACCCCGTATGGGACAAGCGGTTCTGAAAATGTGTGTGTGTGTGTGAGTTGAAATAAGACATTCTGCAGAACAATCAAGCATCAGGGTTGCAACAAGAATTAAGTGTAAAATACATGTGGTATATGGAATGTAGCAACACTCACCTAGTGGATTGTTGGCTGTACTCTAAAAGATGAAGGTCAGGTGCGGCCACAGTATTTAATGACTCATGGACGGGAGCAGTCGCACTGCGGAGATTGACTGGCGTTGATGCGCTTCCAGATGAAGTTCCTTTTTGCGTTGGATTATGGTTGTTTGCTTTGTTTTATATTTCAGTATAAAGTTCTTTAAATGCACCCTGTACTGACTCGCATCTGGTCGCTAGCCAAACTTAGCCAAACTTGGATTCTTAAGGCCGATGTGTAGCTTTCTCCATGATGTCTGTATGATGCAGACCATACATAATACACTTTAGCTTAAAATTAGGGGGCGGCGGTGGCGCAGTGGGTTGGGTTGGGTTGGGTTGGGTTGGGTTGGGTTAGGCCGGGCCAGGCCAGGCCGGGCCGGGCCCTGCTCTCCGGTGGGTCTGGGGTTCGAATCCCGCTTGGGGTGCCTTGCGACGGACTGGCGTCCCGTCCTGTGTGTGTCCCCTTATGCCCTGTGTTGCCGGGTTAGGCTCCGGTTCCCCGCGACCCCATATGGGAGTAGTGGTTCAGAAAGTGTGTGTGTGTAATTAAAATTATTTGCAAATAATGAAAATCAATTTTTTTTCATGTTACGCCTCTAAGCAACGCACATAGGTGACCTCCACTGCCCGTGCAGAGGCCGGCAGTTTTGGTACGTTGTGCAGGTTTGATCATAGCTGTGAGCATTAACAAATACATGCTTGCGTGCATGGCCGTTGAAGTGAGCATTAGAGAGCATATTCCAAAAATGACACGGTTGTTAAAGTGTGCCCTTGTTTGCCGCACTATGATGTCAACCGGGTAGCACCTTTACAGTAAGCAAGCAACTCCAAGCATGCCAGACCATTGCATGTCAACCTGTGTTGGTTCAGGCATCTCCATCAAGTCCTTGTAATCATCATGGTAAAGTTATGCAGCATTTCTAGTGTCTTTTCCTCAGTGTAATGCCCATAAAATACCTGCATTTTTATGGCTGCTGGTTTTGCTTATTAAATTTTGACATGAAATTAAATTGCAGCGTTCCTCCCGTTTTAATGCCTCATTTGCATTACCCCTGCCGAACGGTGCCGGTAGGTACGGAACCGAGCACCGTGTGGAGTGCAGCTTGCCATCGGCCTTGTCCCTCTCGTGGGTTCAGTGCCCATTATGGAGGGCTCATTTTTAACCACTTTTACTGGCGATAAAAGCGCTTGATTCTTCAGACCGCAGTCCGTATTTCCCCCCCAGTTTTCTCAGTCCTATTTTTGGATTTTCACTAATTACTGTTTGCTGGTCTGTGGAGGAAAGCGCTGACAAAATGAGCTGCGCACGTTCAGTTGCAGACCCTATTCACAACAAGTAATTACAGCGGAGGCAAACTAACTAGGGTTCGACTGGGCGACAGGCTTGGAGAGGCCTGCGGCTGTGCTGTCAGAGCCGCTAAGCCCGTTCGGTCTAACCTGTTTGCCTGTGTCTTCCTTTCGAAGAATACAGTTTTTGTGCTTCTCCCTCTTCCCCAGGAAGAGCTGAAGGGCAGCTCGTCAGGATGGCAAGTGCAGACATGATGAGCACCGTGATTTTTACCGGCCGTATGACAAAGACAGCCATGTTACCTTACACACGTGTTACATTTCGCATTCATCTTAGGACATCCTTTTTAACTAGTTACGGCAGAATTTCCCTCCAAAAAAAACCTAAATGTGCAGATTACGAATATAAAAGGAGTTCTTTATAAAGACAGGATTGTCTCTTGGAAGTGCCTTGAATGAATCATAAAAGACAGTCGCTGTGACGTGGATCTTAGGTGTGAAATGCATAATTTTTTTCGTGCGGTGATTCATTTGGGAAAAAAAAAGAAAAAAACAGCACAATCTTATAGCAGATGGTTCACTGCAGGTAAGGAGCAGCACAGGAACACACGTGTCTCCAAAGAACTCGAACAGGGAGGGACGGCTTCTATTTTTTCGCCGTAAAGAACTTTTCATAAACGAACAGCTTCGTCTTTTCTTTGTATCTTTTTTTGTTACAAACTAATGATTACGCAAAGATAACCTTAGTTACTGAGAGGTCAGTCAGCTGCACTCAGGATGACTGACAGGTCAGGACTTGTCTGAACCAGAGTCGCCAGTACTGCGAATTTCAATCCTCGGCGAGACGCACACATAACATCAGCATTCTGTGCCAGAAACGAGAAATCTGAGATGGCTTTTATATTCCAAAGAGAGATTTAGCTGAATCCACAGGTGGCTTTGCCTTTTTATGTTTTCTTAACAGTAGGTATCCTGCAGGCACATGCGCTTTGGTTTCCAGCAGCGCATGCATGGGCGGTGACATGGGGGACATTTGTTTCTAATTCAGCCCACAAACTACATGTGTGGGATTATCATCCTCTTCTCTGCATGTCAATGTTATGTGTGCCATACATCAGCGCTTTTAAACTGCGCTCTGCCAGATTTTGGTCATAGCAGGCAGTGGGCAGTGTGACATGACTTACTCTCTTGAACCTACTGACATCTCAGAAGAGCAGCTGGACCATGTTGGAAGAGCCATTAGCTAAAGGCAGTTCATTTTCTTGAGTAGATGACCAGCCTTGTGAAGAAGTTCCTGGTGGCGGAATTAGTGAGACTTATCTGCTATGTCTGAGTTGTTTGTGGAAGAGTCGGTAAGATAAGCGGTAGGTAATCTGGCTCAGACATCAGTTTACAACACGTTGCTCTATCTACTATGCGAATTTTGAATTCACTGGGTATTTTCATGACATTATTCCTTTGTCGTACTGACTTCTTTGTTATGCCAAGAGCTTTGGGTCTTGGGCTGCGGGACTAATGAAGTTTGTGGGGACCACATCACAAGCCAGTGAGACATGGGTTAGGCAGCAGAGCACATCAGCACAGCAAAACGATAATCATAGTGGCAACTGTGAAGTTAGTGGTAGTGTGAGAGATGGCGGTGTATTTAAGCTCCTAAGGCATGCCACAGTTACTTTGGAAACTCGTGTCTACATGTCTACAGAGTTTCCTGGCAGTTAGATTGTGTCAGACCACAGCCTCCAGCCATGGATGACAACCGTGTAACATCCCACAACATGCAAAGCGTATTTATTTGCTGCCATCGAAACTGAAGTATGCATTCAGTGGCAACTTCATTAGGTACACCTGGCCTGCACAGCCTGGTGGTGGTGGTGGTGTAATGGTATGGGGAATGTTTTGTAGGGCCTTATCTTTCACAGCAGGTTTTTCACTACCAGTTAAACACTGTTTGAATGGCCGAGTGCCAAAAGTGTTGTTGACCGGATACATTCCTCCATGGTCAGTATAGCCTTTTCAAAGTTATATTTCCAGAAGAATAAAGTGCCATGCCACAAAACAAACATTATACGGTAGTTCCACAAAAATGATATTGGCTTTACTTTACTCCAGTAGCCCGCACAGTCCATACTTCTCAAGCCGGTATAACATTAGAAAGAGGTGGAATTCAGCGTTAGCCAAAACTGAATGTACAGCCAGAGAATCTACAGAAACTGTGTGAAGCTTTCAAGCTAGCTTGCACCAAGGACCCTGTGGAGTGTGTTAAATTCATACTGTTCTGTAGGCAAAGAAGGGTCCTGCGTGGGACTACCTAGGTGTACATTGGGCCATTGAGTGTAGCTAGTGTAACATCAGTGTAGGAAAAAGGGTTCATATGGATATGTATGAACTCATATTTAACATGATTGTGTTTAACGGTGCCGCTCCAAGTGCACGCTGCCTTCTGTAATCGCTGAGTGACTGCCCCAAGCCAGCTCTCATTACCGACAAGAGAAATGGAAGTGCTTTGCAGCTCCGTTGGCAGAAAATTGCACTGGAGCGGACAGCTTTTATGTAGGGTCACTCTCAGGCTGTTATCTGTTGATGGAAAGCCGGCTCCCCATCGGTGGACCTCTATCTTCTCCCCCACCAGATCTGCGAGCTGTGAACTCAGATTGTGCTGGGGGTGTTGGGGGCGGGGGAATTTGACCATGGGCTTAGGATCTCCTCCTGCTGTTGTGAGCTTCAGTTCGACAACACAAAGCAATACCGTCAACCCCCCCCGCCCCCGGGCACACCAACGCTTACCGAATTAACCGTAGAAATGGCTTTGGCGTCCCCTTGCAGCATCACTTGTGGAACGACAGACTCCTTTGCCAGCCAGTTTGTTGAGGGAACACGATCCTCCGTGTGGTCTTTTAGCAGTGAACGTTATTGCTTGTTTGAGAGCTCTCCACCTACATTTGCCAAAAAATCTTCATGAAGATGAGTGCACACAGTTTTTAAATTTTTTTTTTAAGGTCTGATTAATCTCTGAAGAGATTGATACTGCTGTCAAGGCAAAACACATTTCTGTAAGTGTTTCAGCTCCTCCAGCTCTAAGTCTATGGTGCAAAAGGGAGCTTATGAAATGACCTTTTTCCATACAGTGGACTATAGTACAATAACATTTCACTTGTTACAGGTTCCTTTAACCTCCATTATTTTTTTCACTGCCTACTATGTATTTCATTCTGCAACATGGACAGACACTGTTTCTTCTATATCAAAACCAACTACTATAGGAAATTTCTACTTCCTATCACACTGACTGTCTCAGCCAACCCTTGATTTAGGTAAATATCCTATCTGAAACAGCCATTCCAGTGCTGTTGCTATTTAATGTAAATGGCAGTTTTGTTTTCATGAAAAGATTTATCCCTGTTAAGTGAGGAGTGAGTGTAATCAATCCTACAAGAAGCAATGGTAACATGAAACCCTCACAATGGGAACGAACCTGTTTGATGAATATTTTGATAGATGTACTGCTGTGGGACTACAGAAGGATCATACTGGGACTCAAGTTTTTCCGCACAGATGGTGGAGGAACATGAAACGTAGGGTGTAAAAGGCATTTGTGTGTGTTTGTGCATGCATGCGTGTTTTTGGAGAGGATCTTTTCGTCCTGTAAAGTAGTGCAGAACTCACATGTGAGAGAGAATGGCATGAGCCGGCGTAGATTTTAACAACATCCATATGCGGTAACTTACAGGCACCGTGTCCGTCTTCTGGTACCCGTCATAAGATACACGCACAAATCTGACACGTACCCTCACATTACACGTGCACTCTAACGCAGTTCTCAATTTTAGTTCAGACACCTCAGCTGTACTGTTTTCAATGCACCTACCCCCACATTTTACCGTGCAAGAATTCTTGATGGGCTGTATGATTGATGACTGTAGGCAAACCAGATTCTCTGCTACTTTTAACCATATGGCATACATTATTCTGGAGTGGTTTTTTTTCTCCCTTTCAGAACATTCAGGCCTATTTTATTTCAGTCATTGATTTTTTTTTTCTTCTTCTTGCCTGTTATTCTGTCATTACTGCATATATATGGAATAGCTGGAATAACAGTGTCTAGTTAAAGTTAAGCCAGTTTTCCTAATGACCTTCCTCAGCTTTTTTCATACTGACGGGAAATCTTGCAAGTGAAGCGGAATTTAGTTCACCTTCTGGAAAAAGTTGACTTTTCAACTCAAAGGCAATTAATGACATTAATTATCAGCTATCAATTTTTACATATCAATAAACTCATTTTTGTTGCAAATTTGAAACACAGCATGAGAGACTATGTGAAACTTACTTTGACAGAAAAAAAAAAAAAATCACAGACTATGCAGCTTGTTAACGTTGAGTTAAGGACCAGGCCTTCAGACAGCCAAGCAAATTGAAGCAGGCAAAATACCAAACTGTTTTCATGCTCTGATGGTGTTCAGTGGTTCCCACAGAAAATTTTGCCTGACTTTTCCAGTCATGTGAAACTACAATAACTGTGGTATGAGGGAATGCATCTGAAAACCACTCAGAACTTGTAGATACTAAATCCATGGAGAAAAATACTTGTCTTTCTGCTAAAGAGTTCAGGAGCCTAAAGAAAACTAATATGTGGAGTATTTTCGGCTCACATTTTTACATTTATTTATTTAGTGGTTGTGCGGTCGTTTTACTTCCACAGCAGATACTTCACCCGCTACCTACTATGTCTTTCACTCTGCGAAACATGTAGATGCTGTTATTCCTCAAGAGCAAAACCAGCTACTGTATTTATTTCCTCCTTCCAACTTCATGTCACATTGATAATCCAAACCAGTCATGGCCTCCATGATGGCAAATATAATATCACAACTGAAAGAGCATTATTATGGTTAAGTCATTTAGCTGATGCTTTTCTGCAAAGTAACGTACAATATTAAGGTACTTCTGATTTATCCCTTTGTACAGCAGGGTAACTTTTACTGGAACAAGTTTTCAGTGTAAGCAACATGTTCAAGGGTACGTCTGCAGGATGTGGGATTCAAATTTGGGTCCTTTGAGAGGAAGGCAGCCAATGAGGTAATTGGAGAGGTTACCGGTGAAACACCTCCCTGACTGACAGCCTCGGGCTCAGGTGGGTGTTGTCGGGTGCGTGGGAGCCTTGAGGGAGCCATCGAGCCGGGGCAGGTCCGCTGCAGACGGTTACGAACTGTCGGGTGTGTCTTTGTTCTGGTGCCTCCGCCGCGCTTCCTCGGGGCCATCTCGTCCCGCGGCGACACGGAGTGGAAGGACGCCGCAAAGCAGGACTGTTTGCGTGGAGAGCCCGTCTCAAGGCCGTCAATGAGTGTCACGCTTTGTAAGGCGGTACATTGGGAACGTCAGCCCCGCAAGACTAGCAACAGGGCACTGACACTGATCTGGTACTTCTTTGCATTTATTTGCATAATTTTACATTTCATAAATACTGAAACTTATTTCTGTTTTCAGAGCGGTTCCCTCAGTAAAAGATATTTCAGGCTAAAACACTTTTTTGTGAATTCAGTTTTGGTTATTAAATTGACAGGGGGAGGGGCGTGGTGGTGCGGTAGCACAGCGGATTTAGCCAGGACCTCCTCTGTAGTGGGTCTGGGGTTCGAGTCTTGCTTGGTGTGCTTCGTGGTGGACTGGCGTCCTGTTGTGGGTGAGTCCCGTCCCCCCTCAGTCCTGCATTGCCGGGTTGTGCTCTGGTTTGCCGCATCCCCGCTCAGGAAAAGCGGTTATAGACATTGTGTGTGTTATTAAACCAGGTGAAAGAGTTGGAAACAGTTTTCTGTAAAAGTTATCTTGATAATCTGTATGTGCCGGACGAAGATGGATAAACAGCTCCATTTCTTTTCTTTGTTTTGACTAAATAAGTAGTAAATCGAGACTCGCCACAAAACTTCAGGTTCTGTAACTGCCCTTTCCTGACTGCAAGGGTGTGGAGCAGAGTCGGTGCCCGAGGAATGTTCTGGAACAGCACAAACTAAATGCATATTAAATTCTCCAGTAATATTTATAAGTGAAAAAGTCTTTGGTAGAAGCTGGAAAATGTGACAAATTCAAACAAAACGCTCATGAATCAAAGTGTCTGTGTTGTATGTTTTTAGAGTACCGGTCCGAAAATTGGTAGTAATTCAAACGTTCTTTCTGCATAAAACTTGTGACCCTATTATAGTGATTTTGAGGCTTTATGGTGCTCTGTTTCCAGCATACCTTTATATCCTTTACTAATTTTGGTTAAAAAAAGTCCTCCCCCAGTACATAATTCCTCATTCAGTTTTTTCCTAAAATATATTAAACTCCTGCAGACCTGTCCCTGGCATTAAGAAAAAAAACTCTACACCAATCCCTTGAATAACCGGTCAGGTAACTGAACTGGATATTTAGCAGTCTGAACATCATTAACCTAGTTAATCATGAAGTTATTTACCACATATTTCTCTCGGTACAAGGGAAATGAAATGGAAATGACTCGCGTTGTCACACAGAACTTGTTTCATTTTCGGGGAGCATTCTTCATGTGTGGAAAGTACACATTAAACATGACACACTATGTTTATGTCACTCTGGTGTTATTTGTATGATGACAAAATGAATGATGCTATAGTAAAATAAATGCGTGTAAGGCCATACACCGGTTCTTTACACTCCGAACACTGGAATTAGGAATTTTGAATATGCAAACGGGAGCACAGTGGTGCAGTAGGTTTGGCTGGGTCCCGCTCTCTGGGTCTCGGGTTCGAGTTCTGCTTGGGGTGCCTTGCGAGGGACTGGCATCCTGTCCTGGGTGTGTCTCCTCCCCTTCCAACCCTGTTTCCCGTGTTTCTGGGTTGGACTCCGGTTTGCCGCGACCCTGCTTGGGACAAGCGGTTTCACATTCTGTGTGTGTGTGTGTGTATATACAAATATGTCCCATTTTCTTTTATTTTAAATAGCATTTTTTTTATCAGTTTATTTTCTAAGATTTTCGTGTATTGCAAAGCAAAATCCACTTGCATTTCCATGTCCAGCTGTTAGTTAACAGTAAAACGCACTCGCAAAGTAGAAGCAGAACAGGAATGTGGGAAGGCCTTCATTCCTCTTGCCTCTGCAGTGTTTTACGGCTTGTGTCTGGTGTTCCTGACTGTCAGTGGTTAGTGAAAAAGAGGGTATACATATTATTCAGCCTTTATTGATTGAGGCTTTGTGGAAAAGTGACTTTGGAGCTGCAAACGTTTGAAGTACAAGCACACTGCTGGTCTCAGTTCTGTTTGTATCTTAAGCACCCTGTCCTTGTGAAAAAGATGACAAGTTATGGCCAGTAAGCAGTTTGTACACCGTAGTTGTAATGTATTTTGTAGCTGTCATCAAAGTAATAATTAGATGTATATGTGCTTAACAAGCCCTGCAATGCATGGGTGTCCCATCCATGGTGTTCTCTGCATTATTAATTCTCTGATTTATTAATTAATCTGGGCGGCATGGTGGCACAGCAGGTAGCGTTGCTGTCTCACAGCGCCTGGGTGGTGTGAGAGGACATGGGTTTGATCCCCACTCAGTCTGTGTGGAGTTTCCATGTTCTCCCCGTGTCTGCATGGGTTTCCTCTGGGTGCTCTGGTTTCCTCCCACAGTCTAAAGACATGCTGTTTGGGTTCACCCATAGTATGTGAATGACAGAGTGAGTGTGTTTCACTGATGTATGGATGAGTGACCCAGTGTAAGTAGTGTATCTAGCAGTGTAAGTCACCGTGGTGAATAAGGTGTGTGGGCTCATGACACTATATACTAGAGTTCACTGGAAGTTGCTGTAGGAGAAAAGTGTCTGTTAAGTAAATCTAGTTCAGCCATTCACCTGTGTATCAATTTTAGTATAGCACTATAGCAATGCACTAATAATAAAAAATAAACAAATGAAAAATGTACCCAATTAAGAGAAACCGTTTCATGTTTTTAATTAGTCTCCCCTGTATGAAAGAGAGCCGACGCTTGTGAAATACAAGCATGTATTCACTTTCGTCACTTGCCCAAAGCTCACAAATATGCTTAATTAAGCACACTTAATCTCTGAAAAATAGCCACTTTTGGCTCAGATTGCTGTCTCCACTTTGAATATGAATCTCAGAATGCTGGGTGATTTAAAAAAAGAAAAGCCTATTTTTGATGAACATTTCCGCCCCAGATGCCATTGTAATTTATAATGGTTTTATTTTTTTGGTTTTGCTCTGTCTACTTGCTTAATTGTTTTCTCAGCAGCGGAGCACATGTTTTATGTTTCCCAAGTGAGGAAGGAGATCACTCAGCGACGAGTCGGTTAGAACAGGAGCAGGCAAATCGTAGTCATTATTGTTCATTTGTATAGTCGGTATGGTCAAGTGCAGTGGGACAGCAGGGGGCGCAGTGGTTGGAGCTGCTGCCTTGAACTCCAGAGACTTAGGTTTGAATCCCACCTCCTGCTCCTACTTTAACTGATACGGTGGAAATTACCAAACTGTCTCAAGAGTTAATCTTTAAAGTGAAGTTTAACACTGCAAGTTGCTTTGGCCACATAAATAAATGGAAATATGTGGTAAATGCACAAGTCACATGCGCTAAAATGGGAGGGTGAACAAGTTAGTCTGTCACGAATGAGTGGTGTTTGGCCTGTGATGGACTGACGTCTTGTCCAGGGTGTGTCCCTTCCCTCTTCAGCCTTGCGCCCTGTGTTTCTGGGATAGGCTCTGGCTCGCCACGACCCCGCTCGGGATAAGTGGTTGTTGACGTTAGTTGGTTGGGAGTGAGTTGTGGTGTTTTCCAACCACGGTGGTAGACAGTGCTTCCCTGTGTTGTTTTACCATGGTGTAACGGCAACCCGTGCAGGATGTGGTGGTCTCCACGGTGTGCTACCCTGACCGGTTCATGCGGAATGCCGAGGTTTCCCCGACATCGAAGGCAAGAAGAGTAGCGGAACAGGGTTTCTAAGGGGAATTTCAGAGCTGGGAGTGTCTGAGTTAGCTGTGAGTAAGGGCTGTGAGTAACCACGGTGCACAGTGTGAGCGACCTCGACATGACCGTCGGACCGATGGGAGTCCACACACACACGCACAGCAGCTCATCTATCAGAAGGCGTTCGTGCTGGTGGTTCTCTGGTTGTCAGCTGTGGATGTGGATGTGGATGCGGATGCAGCTGCTTCCCGCAGCGCGGTCGCCCCGAGTGCCGCTGCGTTCCGGGCTTTTCTGACGCGCTCCAGCAAGCAAACTGCCCTCGCCGGGCGAACGCGCACTCGACAGGGGCCCGCCACGTCCACCCGAGCAGTTCCGCTCGGCTGTGCCCGGGGTCATTCGAAGGGGGGACGGAGCGGAGCGGCCCGGCAGGGGGGGGCTGATGCGTGGGGGCGGGGGTGGCACCGCCGACCAATTTAGCCCATTTGTTTTAATATAGTGGCCAGAAAGTAGGCCAGCGGATGCCCCAAAGCCGAGATGCCAAATGACTGCGCCGGGCCGCGTCTGATGAAAGGGGTGTCTGGGGGTCCAGCAGAGAGATGAGATATTGGGCTTTGGGCAACGGAGGAAGCACTGGAATTAAGCAGCACTGCCAGAAGGCGGAAAAAAAAAAAACACATCTTATGCAGAGTTCCAGTAAACAAGCCCATATATAATGTGAAGCAGCTGATAAAAAAAACAATTGATTTCTCCAAGGAATTTGGTCTGAAACCTAAGATACACTCTGAAAGTTTTGTTGTTGTGTTGTTTTTTTTTTTCAAAATTTATAAAAAAAAATGTGAAAAATTCTATTAGAAAAGTTCTTTCCAAGCAACTGTTATTATTCACTAACGATTAATTATACAAAAAAGGATGCTTCTCAGATTTTATGTGAAAACAGCTGACGGAGAGCTAAATATTTGGCTACAGCTGGAGCTTTTTCATTGAGCTCCAGCAAAGCGCTGTAACACATAATAAATTAGAGTGAGGTAAATGTCAAGTGCTAACGGTGCAACAAAGGGCTGAATAGCGGCATTCAGTGAGTCAGCGCTTCGCTCTGCACCCTTCTCCCTCATTCAGAAATGGGGGAAAAGACAAACAGGTTGCGTGGTAACGTCTCCCCTTCCTGGCGGGAAGCCTTGGGTGTTTCAGACTTGACAGCCGTGTACATTTTACACCGCCGCGCCATATTTACACCTCTGCTTGTGGCGCGGGTGGGTGACGCCCAGCCTGCAGCACCGCGGCTCGCGACGGACGGTTTAGAGGTACGGCAGTTAAGCGTAGTATTCGCTTTGAAGTACTGTTACTTTCCATAAGAGTATTTAATTACTCATCCGAAATTTTTTTTTAAGTGTCAACTTAATCAGCTACTGAATTATTAACATTACATTGATTCAAATGACGCTTAATAATGTCCTGAACCACTAGCGATTTCGGTAGTTTGTGGAAAATATATCTACGTATCTTTTATAATTTTGTAATTCAAATAAACAAATAGGTGTTTGTTAAATATTATAATTCACTCACTACTGATAACTTCGTGTCCAGGCATTTGTTCGGGGTTGCAGTGGCTGGGAGCCTGTCTTGGGTGATGGAACTGTAATGCAGTAGAAGTACCCCCCCACCCCCCTTTACACAGGAACTTCAGTAAAAGTAAAAATGGAGGAAGCGTAACGTGTTACTACTCATCTCTTAACAGAAACCAAAACCAGGGGTATCGGTGTGCTTTAGAAGGTACATTTACATCTGAAAATAACTGTACAGCACGTAACCTCCAATTCGTTTCCTGATATGCTTTAGTTCCTTGAATACTGTGCCACCTGGTGGGCAGGGTGAGATGTTCACAGGTGAACTTGGAGAAGGGTAACGGTAGTGGATTGTCTAGCATTGTCACGTCTTTGTATGGGCAAACAGTTTGGAAAAATTACTGGCTTTGTTGTTTTTATCAACAGCAGAATTATGAAAAGTTCCTTTTAATGCTCCCAGCGGTCAGAATGTAACGTGTGTATAATATGCATTAGCTTTTACTTTCAGTAAATCCAGTCGTCTAATATATCTGTACATGCTGTTTGCATCTTATTCTCAAAATGAAAAAAATGAGGTTTTACTAACTTTTTGTCCTTTTACTGCATTAGCCTGTTTGACACTTGTGTAATGTTTCGATGAAGAAAGGAAATAACTAAAGTATGTCTTTTGGAAACTCAAACCTTGGCAATTCAGCCAACTTTAATTGATTCACAGCTCAATTTTTTTGTTTAAAAAAAATATACTGTATATGAAAGTGGGTTTTCCGAGGGGTGCTGTAAATTCCTGCATGCCCAACTCAGACTGGCACACTGGACCCCTGCGGTGTCATGCTAGCCACCCTTCGGTGAGGGGGCCCCATGAACACAAATTGGCTGGTTTTCCCCTCGGGTGGGTGAGGTGGCTGGGGTCTTCATTGCTCACAGCGCCTCCTACGGACAGCTGGGTGCCTGCTGAGCTGTGGGTGGAACTGGCCAAACTGAGCCTAGCTCCAAATGTGTATGGTCATGCAGTGAGACATGGTTGACGGGAGATGTGTGTGTGTGTGTGTGTGTGTGTGTGTGTGTGTGTGTGTGTGTGTATGAGAGACCCGAGTCTGCATAGGATTGTTGCTGTAAAGGAGTAAATGTGGATGACTACATTTAGAGTAATGAAGAGCAGTAAGATGAACACACAATATATACACACACAGACACACACACACACACACACACACACACACTTTCAGAACCACTTGTGCCATACGGGGTTGCAGGGAACCGGAGCCTACCCAGCAACACAGGGCGTAAGGCCGGAGAGGGAGGAGACACACCCAGGACGGGACGGGACGCCAGTCCGTCACAAGGCACCCCAAGCGGGACTCGAACCCCAGACCCACCGGAGAGCAGGACCCGGTCCAACCCACTGTGCCACCGCACCCCCCGTACACACAATATACTAAAGGAAAAAATAAAATAAAACATCTTCTTTGTTGCCATGAATCAGTGTCTTGTAACTGCTTGCCAAAAGTAATAAGCAGAGCCATAAACGTACAGACTGAAGGCCCAACTTTGCCCCTTTTCCTTAAGAGTCTTAATGGGTATAAATTATGCAACAGAGTGTGCTGCTGTGAGGAGGGTGTGGAGTGTGTGTTAAAATAATATCTCAGATGCCTGTAAAACAGTATGACTCATTAGTGTTCAAGGAAAATTGTGGGAAACGGTTACCATAAAAAGTATGATGAACTCCCATTATGACGTTGTCTTGAACAAGGTCCAAATCTTTCTTTGAATTGAATCCTGGGTGGTCCAAAGTCATGGATAATGAGGCTGAGGTTGTAATAATACAATCATGACATTATAAGAGCTCTATAGCAATGGGCACTGATGATAAATGGTAATACATGGGAATCTTGAGGATAATAATTCAAGTAGGAAGCCTTTACCCCATTACTGGTGTCTCCCAGTTAACGGTTGGTGAAACACCATCCACTCAAACTCAAACACACAAAACCCTCCCAGTTTAAAAGTGCTAAAAGTAAATGGTTCAACCCCTCAGACAACAGTTCCCATGAGCCACTCATTCAGGTAATCACTTATAAACATGAAGCATGTAAACCTGCCAAACTATGTAAATCAGCTGTTCTGTACATAACTGTTCTTAGCTGTGCTAGTATAGTGAGATTTGAGCTGTCTTTACTTTCATAATCTTAAAAAACATAATAAACCTCCATTTGTTCACCAGTTGGGTTCTGTTGAAGTCTTCAATATAGCTACCATATATTAAATAAAAAGTTTGAACAGTTATTTTAACATTCTTATGAACTGAACTACACTAAATCGAAAACTAATTTAAATGGCTGAGAATAAAAGAATTTGTATTTGCTGCAGACTGTTGTGACTGATTTGTTCATTAGCATCTTGAATGATCCTCATGTGACTTTTGATCACTGGGACTTGGGGAAACTGGACACAAGTTGTAAACGAGTTGATATAATGCAGTCCCACTCTGACTGTGGAAATGCACGTGACGTTTGCTTTGCAAAAAAAAAAAACAGAAAAAAAAAGTGAAATTAAATATAAGTACGGAAATATGTACTTAAATAATTGTCAACCGTAGTAAGTGTGTGATGCCCCTTTTTAAAGGGTCCAAAAGTTGTTGAGCACCATTTGCTACATGAGGACCTAGTATATAGAGTTCAGTTCTTTTCAGGCCCCATAAGTGGGGACCCCAGTGTAGTGGATGATACCATATTTTAATAGCTAATAATACACACACACACACACACACACACACACACACACATTTTCAGAACCGCTTGTCCCATACAGGGTCACGGGGAACCAGAGCCTACCCGGTAACACAGGGCGTAAGGCCGGAGGGGGAAGGGGACACACCCAGGACGGGACGCCAGTCCGCCGCAAGGCACCCCAAGCGGGACTTGAACCCCAGACCCACCGGAGAGCAGGACTGCGGTCCAACCCACTGCGCCACCGCACCCCCTAGCTAATAATATTTCAGCTGAAATGGAGTTGACACCAGTAATCCTCATGTATATGTGTGTTTACTGTAGCTTCAAGTCCTCATGCATACATGGTTTCTCTTCCCTTTAGTGGCACTGGGGCATGACTATGGGATGGAACTGATGGGTGGAGTTTCAGTTCTTGGAGAAGATGAGTTTGGGTGATTATCCTGGCTGGAGAAACACGATCTGCAGCCCTTGTGGCTGGAACTCCAGCTTTTATCTTTTTTTTTTATGTGCAACATTTCGTAAAACCCCTCAGGTTGAAGTGGCGAACGAGGGTTTATTGGATCCTTCGGTCGCATGTGCGAACAAATGCGTTTGTAATGGTCTTCTCTGTTGCAAGACGAAGCGTTAAAGCCAAACGAAAACAAATCGGGATGAGCCATTGTGCTGTGTGTGTACATTCGACACACCCATGCTGCCAGCCTATAATTTTAACAGGAATGTTGCCGAAGATCCCCGACTAACATTTCCCATCAGTTTAATGTAAGTGAATCAGAGCTCCCTAAGACGTAATTTTTTTCTTAAACCGCAGTTCAGACAGCTTTTAATGCAGAACCTCTCCTAAAAGTAAACATTGCTTACTCATTTCCTGAGTTGTGAGAAAGTGCATATGTAACAGGGGAAAAAATCTTGAATTCTTAAAAGATGGTGAATTATCAAGTCTTCTTAATTGACCTAAATTCTGACCAGTCAAAGGGGCGTTAATCCCTTTGCATTAGTTGTGTGGGATTGAACTAAGAACCTTGGTGATGTGGGAGGCCTGGAGATGCTCGAGTTAAATCTTAATCTTGGAAGGGAAGTGACATTCCCCGATGTCGGAGGGTGCAGCGACGTTTCGGATCGCTCTGCCTGCAGAATCAAGACAAGCAAAGCAAAGACAAGAGGGGCGTCAAAAGACTGTAGACGGATGATGTTTGAATGTAGGCCACCGCCTGTACTGTGACACTTCCTAGGGAAACTGACAGCAGGTGGTACCTTAGTTAAGGACAGCTGCTTTCCACCTCAAGGACTACAAGACTAGTGTCCCAGGGAGGCCCTGCTTTTTGCCCGTGAGCAAGATTTAAACCCTAAATTGCTTTGGTAAACATCAAGTGGCAAAATTTAAAAAAAAAAAAGAAAACAAAGCACCAGGATGTAGAGTGCTATGAGCTACTTTGGCTGAAAACATTTATGAAACACATACTGTGTCTTGCAGAAGTATGGAAACCCAGTCCAGTCATTTTTGTTTAGTTTTTGTGATAGAAAATTAAAAAGAAAAAAAAAACAACCACAAAATGAAAATATGCTGTCTGCATGAGTAAATCCCTGTGCTGTAGAATCTCCAGGTTTTTGCACAGATGAACAACTGGACTGTGTGTGAGTCATTACACACATACACACACACACACTGACTGAAACTTACAGTAAACTCACATTTCCTGGATGGAACACTAAAGCATCATTAGTCATTGCATTAGAGGGTTTATTTTTAATTAAATATATATGTATATAGTTCCTTTATCTGAGGATTTTTGCAGATCCTGACCAGCAAATAAAGGGGTCACTAATCGCATTGTTTGCATTTTGGTTTTGAAATTGTCTCCTTACAAGAAAGCGCGCAAATTTCTCAAATATAACAAAAGGGCCCCAATGTCTTGCAGTCTTTGGCGATTTCTTTATGTTGGAGCTTTTTGATAAGTTTGCTTCCTTCTATGTGGCACCCCGACCAGTTTTAACCACATTTTTATTGTGGTATCTTTTCATTTTAGTGCTGCATTTGAATTTGTCCTCAGTGAAATGAAATTTGTATTGACAGCAGAAACGTAATTGAACTTGTCACAGGTTCGACTCCCACCTCCAGCTGTAGTACCCTTGAGCGAGGTACTTTAAATTGCTCCAGTAAAAATATCCAGCTGTATAAATGCGTAAATAATTGTAAGTAGCTTAACATTGGAAGTCGATTTGGAGAACGCGTCTGCTAAATGAATAAATGTAATGTAATACGAGATGATGACTCCCCCCCCGCCACACTCCCTCCCTCCTGAAAGAGACTTCCTCCATAGACAGCGAGCACAGTGCTATGGCGCATGAGTGGAATCGGTGCTGCAGGGCCTCTCTGGTGATGGCGGGAGGAGGCCTACTTGGCACAGATGGCCGTTGGATGTTTTTACCATATTTTTTTTGTCCAGTGACTATTTGGAATGCAGGGCCACTGCTGAACTCAGTCATTCCGCCAGATAGATAAAGACAAATGCGGAGGTGGGTTTTCATAGTAAAATAGCGTCATGAAGGTGTGGAGGTGCTTGCTCACCAGAACAGTATCCTGCTTTTTTACCAGGTTTAAACAGTACTGCTAGTCTATTTAGGGTTTCAGAAAAATGACTGACATAGGTTGGTTACCTGTTAAATATAAATGTTTATGGGCAGCAGGTGGCGTAGTGGTTAGGGCTGCGCCTTCTACTTGAAGGAGCCACATTTGAATCCCTCCTCCTGCTCTAGAATCCCTGAACAAAGTAGGTACTCTGAATTGATACAGTAAAAATTACACAGTGGTATAAATTGGTAAATCAGTGCCAGATAGATGAATAGTCATTACAAGAAGAGTTAGGACAATTATCTATATCGCAGTTATTTATTCATAGTGGCCCAGCTGCCCCAGCTATGCCAGAAGTTCAGTGGGTGAGGACCTGGGGTTTGGGACCAGAGCATCATGGGTTCAAGTCCTGAAGGAGAAGCTGTTGCTGTGCCTGTACCTGAACAACGTGCCTGATACACATTCCTTCAGCAATATGTTCACCTCCGTAAATAGTGTATGCTCGGGTATACTTTTCATACACACATGTCCGCACCTCGGGTGACCTGTTTTCGGACTGGGCTGCTCAATTCAATGCATCATAATTTTATTTTTAAAATTTATTTTCCAGTAAAAAGACAAACAGAATGTAAAGTGGAACTATTTCACTATTTGAAGTGACTTACTTGAAACTTTTAATAATTGATAATTTTAGTATAATTGGTTTAAGAAAGAGGGGTGCGGTGGTGCAGTGGATTGGACCGCAGTCCTGCTCTCCGGTGGGTCTGGGGTTCGAGTCCCGCTTGGGGTGCCTTGTGACGGACTGGCGTCCCGTCCTGGGTGTGTCCCCTCCCCCTCCAGCCTGACGCCCTGTGTTGCCGGGTAGGTTCCGGTTCCCTGTGACCCCGTATGGGACAAGCGGTTCTGAAAATGTGTGTGGTTTAAGAAATTAAAATTCAAATTTAAGGAAGCGTCCCCAATGTTGAGCTGCCTTCTACCATGGCCTGCATATTTAATTTTAAATGTGTTATTTAAATTTTAAAATTTATTTTTCTTAGTCTGTCATGCCGTAATGCCTTGTTAAAATAAACTAAAAAAAACTAAACAATAAAAATAATAAGCTAAAAGCTAAAATAAACCGTTTCGTTTACATTCTAGCGAGACCACTGTCGCGTCAAAATAACAATCTTTAAAAAAAATCACGCATATGACATTGGAACGGCTCGTTAATCGCTTGACCGGACTCCCCTGCAGCTGAGCTTGTTACCTGGAGAATAAACCGAGATACTGTTTATGCATGTGTATATTTTATATATCGTTTATATATGTAGTTGACCTTCAGAGTAAAGCTTCTGCTTCTGCTAAACCTCAGTTCATTCGCTCTGGTCAAATAGCCTGAGGTGAGCGATGTAACGGAGACCGCAGTCACGCTGTATGGTTCGCAGCCCTTTGAAAGCAAAACAAGGCAACGCGTCCAACGTGCATCTGGGTCTTTTCCAGGTTTTCAGCGGGTAAATGTCAGGTTCTGGTTCACTCCTGATGGTCCCGATGAGTCACCGGCAGCCTGCTCGGCATGCGCCTCCCTCCGACAAAGACGCCGGCGCTTCGCTTGTGGCCAGATACGCCAGCGGAGGACGGAGGCCTTCGTTGCGTTCATTTATTAAGGCTGTTGTCCCCTTAGGCTTAGCTATATTGCGATCGGACTAAACGGGCCGAGGTCTCGCGCTGTCCTGGGACGATCGTCTGCAACAAACGCGAAGCCGGGTGAGGCGCCGTTACCTAATAGCGAGCGCCTGTCGCTCCCGTGAATATTTCATCATGTCGATAATTAGACGGCGGCGCCAGAGCCGTGTCAGCTGCCGAAGGCACCGCGCTGGCCGCCCGTGGCCCTGCTTTGGAGAGCTTTCTCCTTTTTAATTTTCTCTCTCTTAATCCTCTTTTCTTTCGCCCACTGGGATCTTTTTTTGTAAAGCTACCTGCGCCAGTTGGATCCGCGCTGATAAACACATATGCGGTAGAGGAAAAATAGTAAGAAATTAAAAAAAAAAAAAAACAGTCGTCCACGAGGAAAGGACCGCATAGTTTGTGCGTACATAACTGCTTCTTAGGGTTACTAGGCATATATTATAAAAATATTACTGTGTGTTTACACACACTTTCAGAACCGCTTGTCCCATGCAGGGTCGCGGAGCCAACCTGGCAACACAGGGCATTAGGCCAGAGGGGGAAGGGACACACCCAGGACAAGACGCCAGTCCGTCGCAAGGCACCCCAAGCGGGACTTGAACCCCAGACCCACCGGAGAGCAGGACTGTGGTCCAACTCACTGCGCCACTGCACCCCACTGCTTGTGTATTTAGTTTATATATAAATATATATATTTTTTTGTGGGAAATTGGAAGGAATCTCTTTTCCTTCTATTGACTCCTCCCTCTCATTAAGGCTGTCAGTCATTCCCCCCCATGATGGGATATTGGGCAAAGTGAAACACTATTTCTGAACAAGAACTTTCTTTTAATGTACATCGTGACCAGACCCCCTCCACTCCCATGTATTCCGTATATTCCCGTCACGTAAGGATGAAGTGTACGCGAAAAAGGAAGGGAAAGAAGCATCCCGGAGGAATGAAAGGCGGCCCGGGAAAGAGGAGCGACCTAGCTGAGGAAGCAGGAGGAGATGTACGTGAAAGTGCTGTAGCTCACTGACCCACATTCTGGGGGGGTCTTTTCTCGCCGTCAGGCCGGTCTGCGGGGAATCCCGTGTGAGCGCACGGGCCCAGGCAGACCGAGCGTGGGCAGCCCGCACAGCTTTCCAGCCACGCTGAGACTTGGCACTCATATGACACAGCATCCCTTCATTTGGGGCTTTTGAGTATTCTTTCTCAGGCTGCGTATATGAAGGAGTGCGGGAAGTTACCGCGACCCAATAGGGTCATTCATACATCCAGGCTTCCCTAGGTGAAAGCCTGCTGTCCGGAAGGAGCTGAGCGCAAGGGACCCATTTCCCAGTGCGTTCAACTAAATGAATTAAAGCGGTGTGACGGAAACCCTCGTGTGAAGGTGGCCTTGCTATTAAATTTTACTGATGTTCCCTGCAGAGGCGTGACAAGCCCAGTAAAAAGTCCCTGCGAGGCACTGTATAGGCTGGGAAAAAAATATAAATGTATAAAATAAAAATAAATCTGGTATTCTGTAAATGGGTAAATAATTGTAAAAGGTTTAGTATACAACAACATTATTATTATTATTGTTGTTGTTGTTGTTGTTGTTGTTGTTATTAGCTGCATATCCAGGTAAGCAGCTCACACTGCACATTTATTGCAGTGTTCATTTGCACTTGTACCTGTGATAGCTGTTTCCAGGCCAGATGAAGTCTTGAATATTTAACCCCTAAATGAAGCATCATGCAAATAGTGCTCAGGCTTATACAGCATGACAACCCAAAATTTTCAGCTAAAGGCTTTTGATTGTTTATTTGATATTTGACGGTGCCATTATTGGTCACAATCTGTTGACACGGTTACTGAGGAAATGATTGTTTTGTCTGGAGAGTAAATTTATGAACAGGGTTATTCGCAGCAAAAAATTATGAAGTGACATCTTATGTAGCCGTAGGACGATCAGAAAAATGAAGTAATTGCGCATTTAAAAACAATGTGAGCATTTACATATAATTTACTGATTTACTGCACACTTGTTAAATAAGCTTACTGTGATTTATACAGATGGGTAATTTTTTTATTGTATTAAATGAGGGTAAGTACCTTGATTTAACCACTATACCACCTACTGGCCCTGCTATGTGGATTGTTTTGAATATTGTAGGAAAATGAGTTATTGTAACTCACTGCGTCACAACACTTAATTTAGAATTCCACAAGATCAGATGATGTCATTACAGTTTACTGCTTTTGAATATTTTTCTCCACTGTGTTACAGTTCATCAGCACTTGGTCACTTTAATTAAAAGGCTTAAGGCTGGAATCTATAGTTTCCATATATATCTGCCCTACGTGATGCACCACCAGCACGTATGCAGTTCCACATTGTTCCTGTAAGGCGAGCAGATGCTCTAGCAGTGAACGTGCCGGGTTGGTTTTCATGTCTTTGTTCATCAGCCCACATCCACTTTCAGCAGTTTTTGCTGAATCGGTGCCCTGTTTTTCACTTTTTGTATATTATTTAGAATAACAAGAAACCCAGGATAGTACACGGGGGGGTAGGGTGGGCACTTCATGTCCCAGCATAAAGACACACTCTGGTGCTTTTCATGTTCAAGGTCCTCACCATGGGAGGGTCATTGTTTTCATCTGTTTAAATATTTATTGTGCAATGCATAAGCCCCCCCCACCCCTTCCACCTCAGACTTGCACAGCAGGTGACCGGGGTCAGGTGAGGCACCTGGGACTTGTTGGAATAGAAGAAAAGCTCTTTTGGGAAAACGGGGCAAAAAACACAGACTTCATTATATTCATCCCCCTGCGCTCAGGCAACATGGATGACACCATAACAATGTTTTCCTGTGGTGTGGCCAAAAATACTGCGCCGACGGATGGACATCAGTGGCTCCGTTTCCGTTCCTTCTGATTGGTGCGGTCCCGAGCTCACTGCCAAGGACAAATACTTTGAACGTTGAACTGCCATTGTTATATACTGTTCTTCGGATATGCTTTTCTGCAATAAAGATTGTTCAGCACCCGATTTTTCTGTGATTGTTTAAGTCTCTGGCTGTTAAACATTGCTGTGGTAAGTACTTTGGTATCATTGCACTAAATTAGATCCTGATAATATAGATTAATATGAAAGTTATGCCTCCCGTGTGATGGAGTGGCATCTCAACTGGAGTGTATTCTGCCTTGCACCTTGTGTCTCCAGAATAGACTCCGGACCTTTGCAACCCCGCAGTGCTGAAGCAGTTATTGGTGATGGATGGATGGATGGATGGATGGATGGATGGATACGTGGCTGTAGCTTCTCAAGTAATAAGATGATCAGAATTTAAGAGAGACACATCAGTGCAGTGTTAGAGGACATGTATGGTGTATGCACTTCTATTTGGAATTTGGATGACGTATAATAATCACTTTGCCATAATTGTATCTTCCTGCCCCATTCACCATGAAGTGGCCAGCTGTGAAATCCTTCTGGTCCTACATGGGGGGATAATCTGCCCGAAATGTCAAGCACCACTCTTCGTGCAACATGAAAATCTGGAAAACATTTGTAGGTTTAAGCTGGCGTTGACTTATGAAGGTGACCGGTGAACTTCCTGGATGCGTTGAAAGTGGAACTCGTGGGATGATGTTCGTGTTCGTTCAGACTTGACAAGGAGCTGTATGAGCGGTTTGAATACACGTGTGTTTAGTGGACAAGTAGCCTGCCTTACTGCCAGCCGTGTTGTTTATCTTAAATATATTTCAGCAATGCACACTACACAGTTCAGAGTCACTAACTCATTGTGTGTATGTGTGAGTGAAAGAGTGTGTGCGATTGCCCTGTGATGGACTGGTGTCCCATCCAAAGTGTATGCTGTCTAGCCTAGCACCCTGTGCTTCCAGGATGTGCTCTGCACCACTGCCACCCTGACTTGGACAAGCAGTTAATGATAAGGAGACAGTGAAGGAATTGTTTAGTAGGAGGGTCAGCGGTAGCTGGAAGTCAATCGTATAAGTGATGCAGCATCACAAATCTGTCTATGCAATTTTTTCCGGCATATTAAACCTGGTATCTTCTTACTGCCAGGTCCATTTTAAATTTCTTTTTGTGCGTGTGTTCTCTTTGATGCACTAGCGGTGAGGGCTAACCCATCTTTAATTTTCGAAAAAAATAGAACTTCAGTATCTTTTTTCTGAACTCATGATCAAAAGCAATACAACTTTAACAGCAATAAAAAGGAAACAAAGAAAGACAGCGATCTGAGCGTGTCATAGCATTGCGGCGATAAAAAGAAAACAAGCGTTATCTCATGATGATCTGATTTCACGCATGTCCGCCCCCTGCCTACGCTTCTTGTCCTCCACCCCACAGCTTGCTCATTACCGCCGGTCCAGAGATACCAGCTATTCCCGTTAACGGTCACTGAACCGGCCTCCTTGAAGCCACGTCAGCCCAGTACTTTTTGCAATTCTCCTTCAGGTCCAGAGACTCCACATGTATGCTGCTCAGGGACAATAGACTCAATGGCATCTGGTGTGGGAGCAGCCGCTTTGTTGGATCACTTTGCACTGTTACATAACTACGAGCCTCTAACCGTGATCAGCCTGCCAGGAGGAGCCGTGCGACCTTCTACACAGTCTCAGGAGGCAAGTTTTATTCCCATGGTTAGTTGAGAATACAAAGATAAGGAGGTTTCTGGAGGAAACCAGACATTCCTCATCTTATGCAAAATGTGGTCAGTTGTGGGATGAGGTTGGCCACAGGGTTAGGACAAAGACCAAAACTAACACAAAATGGGTTTTATTGTCAAAAAACAAACCAAAAATCTGGGTCACAGCCTCTAAGTCTTAACCAAAAGTCACAGAAATGAACTAACAAGAGCAGAAAGACCAACTGAAATCATCCATCTGCTTCTCTTGCTCTTAAGTGCACCTCTTGATTGTCCTTCGTTTGTCGGCAGCCGGTCGTCATTACCTTCTGTAGACAGGAGATGGCTAGTGGGGAGCTGGCAATCAAGCTCAACCCTATCCCATACGTATGCCAAATGAAAGGCTTAAGTCCCTCGACTTAGTTTTTTATGCAAGTCCCATTTTACGTCAGTTGGATGTAGAATTCCTACTGCTGGATTACATTTATGAAGGGACAGTTATGGAGTATACTAAGGGGATGTAGAGTACAACACAGCACACATTGAGTTTACACAGCAAAGCCTTTAGCTTAATCTAAGTGTTACAGAAATTGAAGACTGTCTGTATTTAGAGGAAATGTTCCCTGAATACACTATGGTGTACTCTGTCCCTCCCACACACACACTGTCTGAACCACTTGTCCCAGACAGTGTCACGGGGAGCCAGAGCCTCACCCGGCAACACAGGGCATAAGGCTGGAGGGGGAGGGGACACACCCAGGACGGGACACCAGTCCCTCGCAAGGCACCCCAAGCGGGACTCGAACCCCAGACCCACTGGAGAGCAGGACCCGGTCCAACCCACTGTACCACTGCATCCCCGTGCTGTACTCTGTCTCCCCATATTAAAATACTTACACACTTAAACTCTCACATACCGACACAATAAGGAGAATAAGGGGATTCATAAATAGGAATCGTTTTGCAGATCATGTCACTTGACAGCTTCTTTTGTGAAAGCCATGTCATTACGTCTGATTCATACTCACTTTTTTGTTCCAATGAACACAGTGAATAGTCATATATTGTAGTATCGTTCCCAAATCTGAATGGTGGTCTGAAAAAACAGGAATCCCTTTTAAAATTGATTTTAATATTTACCAAGACTTCTGTAGTGAACGGTATTGCTTTTCCTGGTACTGAAATCATGACACATTTCTTCTTATATTCTTATTCATTAATTATTATCATGTCTGTTTTTGAATTTTTACATTTTTGGGACCTGTATTATTCATGAATCTGTACAAAACCATGCTTTGATGTACATCTGTCTATAATGAAAATACAAGTAACATAAATTCAATATTTTTAAGCAAGAAATATGTACCACATTGTTCCAGGGGTATAATGTAAGTAAAAAGTGTTGTTATTGAAATCATACACTTAATTATGTAAAAAGGATGTAAAAATTTCCCCTACTTAGACTAATAATAATTGGGACTGTACTTTAACAAAACAAAAAGAACATGTTTGCCCTGTTGGAATGATTTCTCCAGTTCTCTCCACTTTGAATTTCCCTGGATGTGTGCGCTAGAGTGCTGCTGTTTGCACCTTTCGCAAACCGTTATCTCGGGCTCAGCCTGCATGCATTCCTACGCTGTACTGTATGCATCCCTCCATCTTCTTCCCGGCATCCTCTGGAGAGCGTGGGTCCGCTGAGGAGTCTGACGTGGAGCTCTTGTTCTGCAGAGCTGTGTTCTCATGTTATTTATTAATGAGCGAAGGGATGCCTGTTTACCCCTGCCCTACAATTAGTGTGTATCAATGGCTCTTGTTATCCTTCTTTTATTTATTTACTTCCTTGGCAGACGTGTTATTTAGATATTCATTTGACTGAGGCTCTCATCCAGAGTGATACACAAAACCTGCAGCCCATTTATTCAGCTGGCTCCGCTTAGATGGAGCGAGTGCGCTTAAGATGACAGGGCCTGTCATCCAGCCTCGCAGAGCTTTGAGCACATTTGTGCCGTCTTCCGGAGGCTCCGCTCGCCACGGGGCTCGACGTTGCAGGAGGGACAGGGTGCTCCACAGCGAGTAAAAAAACGAGGCGTTCCATTTGAATACAATTTCTGAGCTCTCAAGGTCACACCAGGAGACAGAAGTCTCAATTTTTGAGCAAAGTACCGTCTTTCCTTAGAATGTGAGTGGCCATTCCTGCCACCTCCCTCTTCTGTCACTCTGTAATAACTAACGTACTTTTCAGAATGATTGCGGATAGCCGGGCTATATGGGGGGTAATGGCAGCTGTGTCATATTCAAGCGTCATAATTTTTGCACACCATTTTTTTCCCCCACAGGGAGAATGTTGGACGTGGCTCTGTGACAATCCACCTTCTGTTGTTGTTTCTGCAGTTTCAACCTCTGCTGAATTGATGGTGGCTCTGTGGTTGAAGCTATTTTGTCCGTGTCTCTCCATCTCCATTGTTTTCACATTTTCAGAGGCCCCTGGCCTTTACTCGTGTCATTGCGGTTTTCCAGTAATTGCAATTATCTGCTTCCAATAGTTTAAATTAGGATTGACGTTGGAAAAATGTCCCTTTAGCTGTATCTTGCCAAATTGGTCAGGGTTCAATTCCCTCATTGGAAAGACTGATATTTAGGCTAGTGCATTTCAGTTATTTAACTTTCTGTAAACTGCGTTTCAAGCTTAATTCAAAATAAAAATTTTAAGCTGAAACTAGACATGGTTTTTGTTTCGTGGCTAGGTTTTTGTTACAGGGGCCAAGTCTGTCCACCCACATTTAGGTCTTAGTCCAAGTCATACTTTGGAGCCAGACCCACTCTTTGTTTATATAGTGCACTTTAGCTTTGGACCTGTGATGATTCATATTGACTTTGTGGTGTTAAGAGTGGGATTACCACCCCATCTGCAGCCCCTGAAAAGCACCAGACCATCAGAAGGCTTTGGTATCAACTGTGGTATAACAGCTGAGGCCAAGAGTTCGTTTATGAACATTAGTTGCCCAACTGACTTGCAGGATACTCTATATCTGTGCTATATTATTTATTCATCCAAAAACCACTAACTCAATTCATTTCCATCAAGGAAGCCTTGCTGTTACAGAGAATAATTTGATCTAAGCAAGGACTAGATTCAAGCCGTAAATTAAGACAAATAGATAGAATTATAATATATAGTTGTCTACACAGACTTTATGTGTATCTAATTTAAATTCCAGTCCAAGTGCCACCCTGGATTTCATTGATGTAGGTTGCTACATTTTTGCTGGAAACTGAGAAGGGTTTCGATTGAGAGAGGTTAAAAATGATGAAGGTTACAGTGATTGTAAATGATCTCAGCTCTGTCAGCAATTACACACAAAAATAAAAAGTTTTATCACATATGGCGTGGATATATTTCTTGTACTTATACTGTAAGATATTATGGCTAATACTCATGGTTATTAACATACAAGACTCTGCTTATTCTCTATTCATAATAAAATAGAAGGACTAATATTTTCATATATACACACATAGTACGTTGTCTTGTTTTTGTTATTGTATCATACAAACATCCAGTATTTTCATATATATATATATATATATATATATACACACAATTTTATTTTTACCTCTGTGGTAAATGTGTATATATATCTATTCCTGAAAGGTACGGTCTGTTCTTTTTCCTCATTGTCAAGACTTCACATTTGGGCTCAGTGTTTTCCTGTTGGCTTCTATGAGTGAATATAACAGGGCTGCAACTCGGAAAAATCATTACAGCTGAGCTGATACGTAGCTTCCCTCTAAAGTCGTTATCTAGTGCTTTGGGCCACTGTTGATTTTTAAATCAATATTTGTTTATTTGCTTATGTCACTTAAAATCTGGCCTTCAAAAATAACCCACTCAATGGGTGTTCTCACTCAGGGGTGAAATGAGTCTATCCATCCTTAATGACTGCTTCATGCATATGTCTGGCTGGGCAGAACAATGTCCTGGATCACATATTATCGTTGCACAAGTCAATGATAGCTTGTGGAAAAAAGAAGTTCTTGACGCTATTAAAGAATTTTCCATTTAGGGAAATTTCAACTCAAAATCTGATTACTTCAAGATTTTATTATATTAATTTCTGTTGCTTTTGTAGGATATTTAGGTATAACAGTATGTTCAGCTGCACGTGGTATTTTCATGACGCCTGCATTGCCGCTTTCAATTTCATTCTTTTGGAACTTTTTTGGGAACATTTCTTTCCCAAATCCTTCAGTGGAAAATCAGTTGCATGATTGTACAACTGCAATATTTCCAGCTAATGACTGCACCCCTGACAAGTGAGGACAAGTTTATATATATATATATATATATATATATATATATATATATATATATAGTATATAGATTCAGCTAGTGCGCATACACACACCACAAACACTGTTGGCGTCTGTAGTTTCCTGACTTTTTAATTTTCAACCGTACTCAGCACGCTTTGCTGATTTACATGTCTGCTCTTGATTTGGAAATGGCCCCTGCTGCAGCCCACGATGACGAGCATACAAGGTTCATTACAGCCAGACTCCGAGTCGGGGACCACTTGGGCCAAGGGTGATGTCACTCTGGGGGCCTTGGAGCTTGTGAAACCCAGCCAAGAATACATGGGGACCAGCAGCTTGTCAAGCCAAGTGATGAATCAGGGCTTGGAGAATGCTTTTTCCTTGGATGACTGGTTTGTGTTTTTGCATTGACCCCCATCTAGCTGTGATGCCACAACTTGGGCGTGCAAGCATTGAGGGTAGCTGGGGCTCTTTCAAGTGCTGAGCTCCGGCTCATGGCTGTTTGTCATAATTGAGAAGCCCAATCTGTGGAAGTGTGATTATTTTAGTATTACAACAGCAAAGGAGGTAATCATAATGTCCCAATAAGCAATAGGGGTATAAAATAAGAAACCAGAAGAATGCAAAAAGTGCTACCCATGACGTGCTTTACACAATGTAGGTGACCTACCTGAACTCGTATTTTAGGTCTGAGGAAAAAGTTTTGACTGCATGAGTCATTCAGCACTTTTACCAAAATTAATGCTGTTCAAGGTGCAGGGGACAAAATTTTTTAAGAAAATGATTGTTTTGAAACCAGCTATGTAGAGCTCTTGCAGCACTAAACTGATGCATTAATAGCGTCGAGGAATTGTTGCATCCGTACTTCTCTTTCTATTCCGTGCTTTAACAAACTTGTGGCACTGACTTTTATTTGTTCATTTACCATTTTACTTGCTTCATACTTTTTTCACACTGCTTTGTGTTCACTGGCACCACTGTGGTAAGGTAGCTAATAGGTCGTTCTCTGCTGATAAGGAAGAGTGAAGTATGTATCCTATCAAGATGCTTTCAAATGTCTAAATACCCCCTTATAGATCAGTCTGTGATTGTGTAACTTTCGACATCAAAAAACATCTTCTGTTTGATGTTTTTTCTGTTGGTATTGCAGGTAGTCCTTGACTTAGAATACATGTGATTTATGACTACCCATACTTACGATGGCCACCCCATTAAGCTCTTTATATTTTTTCCAAGTCCTGAAGTTTGGTTGTAAAATGCAAAGATGACCGCTCCATGTGCTGTTCAATAATGCATGGTTACTCATGATGCTCTAAGACATCATATTTCTTATTGTTCGGGTCTCAAATGGAGTTTCTGTGTCTGGTCTGCCTATGTTTTGTTTCCAGAATTTTGTGATTCCCTTCAAGTTACTTTTGTTTAAACTGACCAGCAAACACCTTCTAATGCTCTCCGCTCAGAGCTCTCATTATTACAATGACGCTTCGAATCACGTGGTTTTGTCTGCACGCGCTCTTGATTTTGTCACATTTTCTGGTGTTTTAGCTACAATATCGTGGTAATTTGTATTTGTGCACCTGTATCAATAACGTTAAACATAATTTTGATGTAATTTTGAAATGTCTTTACTTCGAATTCCATTATTTTCTTATAAAATGTTCACTTTAACACGTGAAACTATGTAAATACATTTAGGCTGCACATATGATATTGTAATTTAAATATGTAATTTTAGTTTTGCTAGTTGTTTATGTCACTACTATTGCCATTACGTTCAGTGATATACAGCAATTATGATTTACGATAATATTAGTACAAAAAACATTAGGCCTACTAAGGATTCTGTATGGTCTGGTACAAGAGGAGGTCCATGTGGAGGTGACACCATGAGTTGCCGCACTGGGTGACACCAACCCTAGTGATGCCACTGTTGCATAAGAGACCACTGACCTACTAAACGGCCAGAGACTTGTGCTTTCTCCCTCAGTAGAACTTCTTCGGAAATTCTTTGCATCTGTTAGGTACTAACATGTGATTAGGATTTCTTTGAGTTTGAATTGCCATATTTTTCAAAATGACACCTGATAATTAAACCAATCATTTCTTCCATAAAAAAGTAATCTAAGCTTTATTATACTTCACTTGGAGAATAAGGTTTGACTGAATCATATTTTAACATTAGCATTTTCCATCACATCACCCAAGTTATTTCCAAATGTCATTTTTGTTCTCAAAAATTGTTGGCTTGATTGACAATGAACTAGATATTAATAGGAAGCATATTAGAGCAGCTGAATATTGTCCTTCTAGACCAAGTTTGGTGTCTGCTGATGATCATAATACAATCTGAGACATGTTTGTCTTGTAAAGAACATTCTATTGATCTGCTCAAAGCCTTGACTTTGACTTTAACTGGTCTCCTTTTTGCCATGCTTTTGAGTTGTTGTTGACTTGAAACTAACGGATGGTGTGAGATATGGAGAGAATTATCCCGTAAAGGCAGCTGCCTTTAACTTCTGACATTTGGAGAATTAACTTTGTAAAGCTTCTCTACTGCTTTCTGGGGAATGGTGTGATAAGTCTGGTTTGGGAAGTTACTCTGGACTCATGTGGGAGTTGCCTCCTCCACGATCAATGAGGAACCAGATCGATCTGGCAGTTTCAAAAGAATTTACATTGAGTCAGTGGAATATTTCACATCCCTAGACCGCTTATAATAAAATAAGTGGCGTATGGACATTTATTATAGATGAGCTAATAAGCGGATGAAATAGAGTGATGTCTGTATCGCATATGAGTTGAAATATACAACTACAATGACGATTACCAGTGCTGATCAATAAGATGTCACCATCTAGATAAAATGTTAGCGCTTAGATATACAGGACCAGCCGATGTCCACCGTGTTAGTCATGGTCACATTGTGCTGATGCCCCAATCACCATGCGGTCAACAAGCAAAGAGGAATGTGCTCATGCGCCACGTGTCTGGCCAGATTATGCCACCACCATTGGCTTCGCAGCTGAAGCGAACAGACCACAGTTGTGCAACAGGATGGGATGTTTCTGTTAAGGTATCCTGCACACACAAACATGCGGGAGATATACAACCTGGCCAAGTTTCAGATTGAACGCTTCGGTCTCTATGGATTACATTAGATTATGACCATTAGCAGAGGCCAACCATGGACAGGGAAGTTCTAAGGTATCAGTTTTAGTTGACACCTGATGTGCAGGTGAAAACTTGAGATAGATTACTTGTTTTCCCAAATGAATAAACAGTCTCTCAGAACTGCTGAATCCCTTTGAGCATTCAAGAAGGGTCGTGAAACACATCTCTTTCTGGCTCACTTCTTTCCTGAGCTCCCGACAGCTACATAACTTTACAACACACCATCTGTTACGATCGCCTTTGTGCTTTGCATCACACTCCTATACGCAGCTGCTCGTGTAATGTACGCCGTCGAAAACAGTGATACTGGACAAAGTGACTGTGCCTCGACATTCATGAGTCTGCATCCAAAGCTCTTATCTGTTTTTGATACATTTTTGTTTACTTTGGAGAAAATGAATAAACGCAAACGTTCATGCTCCACAAAGGCTGAGGAGGATCAAAATGTATCTGATACCTGCTAGAAGCCTTATTGTCTGGTGGATTCTGAATTTGAATTTTAATCTTGAATAGAAGTTGATAAACAAATTGTGATGGACTTGTGGGTTGCGTGGTGGTCGGGGCAAGATGTATTGTTCCCCATTGTGTTTTAGGATGCAGCACAGTATCATTTTGGGAAACTAGCAACTTATCGCTGGCTTCCAGTATGTGCTGTGTGACTGTCTGCCTGTGCTTATTTGGCTCTTTCATAGCTGTTGGGCAGCGTACGCATAATCGTAGCATACATACATATGATACTCAATGTTTTTATAATAATTCAGACTTTAATGAAAAAAACCGAACAATGAAAAGAAGTCAATGAAAACAACGCTAATGACTTCACACTCTGCGAACAAACTGATGGCGCCTGGGCTGCGTGCTTGAACACGGGTTCGATCCCTGCTCAGTCAGTGCGGAGTTTGCGTGATCTTTCCGTGGGCTTCTTCTCACAGTCAAAAGGTGTGTTTCAGTTGAACTGGTGACTCTGAATTTCCTATGGTGTGTGTGTGTGTGTGTGTGTGTGTGTGTGTGTGTGTGTGTGTGTGTGTATTACATAGCGGTACTGTAGAAATGTGTGAATACAGCATCGTCTCACGTCCCTAATTTTTTCGGAGACACTGAACAGACACACAAATACAGGTGCCCACTATAAGGCCCTAAAATGCCCACAAATACAGCACAGCAGCAGTGATTCAGCAAGACAAGCAGGGACTGAATTGGGCATTAAGGCAGAACCTTCCAGAACAGCCTGAATAATGTGGAGAGCTGTTGCCTAATCGAGAAACTTCGGCTGGTGGCAGCTGAGTAACCACTTACCCAGCAAAGGAAAGGCCTGACACACCAGTACAGTTGGAGGCCCTCTTCATGTGGCATTTAAAAACTCTCTTGATATTTGGGAAGCCAAGTGAAAACTCACCTTTTTCAGGAAAATAACATGCGGTACAAAGTGACATATAAAAAGTAGCAGAAATAGCATTTCTCATAATGTGTCCTCCTCAAAGTCCTTCCTCGAAATTGTATTTTTTTAATGATAAGGCCCGGGTTTCTTTGCGGTGGCACTTCAGCCAGTAAATGTATTATAAATGTGTTTCAAAGAAGCAAAGGGAGACAATTTGCCGATTCCCCGATTCTTCTGACAGGACCCCTGGACTCAGGTTTGAGGAACTCAATAGCAGGCGATATTTGCGCAAATACCGGACCGGAACGTGATCCAAGGCAAATGCAGAATGTGGGGAGGTAGAAGCTCAGGCTTCACAACCGTGGACTCTGGTCGTTCTCTTTCCCTCTTTGCATATCTCGCTGTCGAGCAGAAGTTGAAACGGGAACATTGGGAGTCATGGCAACTAGGTGTTTATTTACTGTCATGAGCTGAATGAGTCAAGGAGGTGTGCTAACTAGTAACTTGGCTCAAGAGTGTTGTCTCCCATCACACGGCACTCAAAGTGACACCTGAGTCATAGTGACAAACAGTCAGATGTCTCTCTGTCCATGCTGGTGCTTTCCTGGCACGTTCTGGAAAGCAGAACGGTAGTGACAGGGACCGACTCCATTTTTTCTGTTTGCTTGTCCGCATGTCAAGTGCATTTCACATTTTTATCTGTCCCATCAGATTTTTGCATCTGCCCAACAAGGCTCCAACATTGACGAATCGCCCAAAAATGCAAGATATTGGAGCTGTTTGGATTTATTTCGTATAAACTTGTCAAGGAAATGATTTTGAAACAAAAGTGCAGATGACACAGTTGGTGACATTGCATGGGTTCTCTAATATTTATATTTGGATTTATTCATTCAGCAGACACTTTCCGAGCAAAGCGATGCACAACTCAGTCGCCAAAGGTGCATCATCAGCAGCGGACAAAGAGATGGCCATCATCATTTGTGATCCTACCTGTCTGTCTGTAGCACAGCCTTGTGAAGTACAGAGCCAGGTGAAGTAGTGCAGTAATATGTTCCATATGTAATAATTCAGAGAAAACACTCCAGGTCCATTTGCTGTGGAAGCCATTAAATAACACTGTCTGCTGGGTGTCTGAATGGAATGAAATGACAGGAAAATGTGACATTAAAGAACTTTCCTTCAAGGGAGCCCTGTATCAACTTGCCAGTCACTAAGTACTTAAAACATACATTTTAATGAATATTAAGAAGGACAAGCTCGCACAATGGAGGTATAATGACTGCTAGTGCTCTCGAAACCTTCCCACAAATGGCCTGTGGATCGGCGGATGTGGTTTTTTTTTCCTGCATGCTCCTGAGATGAGCTGGGTTTAGCGTATCATCGTGATGGAAGACACGCCTTTCCTGGCTGAACAGACGCTCTGGGGTGCGGGATGCAGATGGTCGCTCCGCACCATGATGAATTTCACTGCTTTAATTCTGACTGGAAGATGAGGCCCACGCCAATCTTATTTTCACAGGCATTCCTGTCCGGTGTGAATTGCAGGGTACCGTGTGAACCAGGGGAGAAGAACGAAAAACTGTTAGGTGGTCCGAGAGCTAGGATAGAGTGTTGCCAATGTGGTCTCGCCAATTTAAAGCACTTGTAAACTGTGAACTGTTTTTTTTTTTTTTTTTAATTGCAGGTTTGTGTGGTTTTTTAGGTTGCAAGGGAAAGGAAATAAATATCCGCCCAGTGATTTTCATGCTACCCTTCGGTGAATATTGAGCAGTTGAAGCAAAGGATTCTCAATATCGACATGTCGTTTAGTGGCAAATTCCAGGATCACACATTTCTGAACTGGATTCTACACATCCTCTTCACTTCCATAGTCACAGAGCTGAAAATGTTTTGTGTTTGGTTGTCCATTTTACGTTTTATTTTTCCCCATCAAATATTTGCCTGTCTAATTTTGGAACACATCAAGAAGATAATGTCTAGTAAATGTCTAGATTTAGAATATCCTTTAATGGGCAAGACATCATAAGTTTACTAAATACACTTTTGCTGGCAGAAAAATTTTAATCCAAAAATAAATTTCACTGAGGGCATATTTAAATGTTTAATTTGGATAAAGCACTATAATAGAGATTACAGTAACTTAATTTCCTTATATTTCCTCATTCAGCTGATGCTTTTCTCCAAAGTGACTTACAATGTTACACTACCTACTGCAATTTACCCCTTTATACAGCTGGGTAATTTAAGTGGTGCAATTTTAGGGTGAGCTCTTTTCTCAAAAGGGTACTACAGCTGGAGGTGGCATTTGGACCTGCAACCTTCAGATCCAAAGGCAGCAGCTCTAACCACTACAGTTACCGGACAAAAGAAAATGACCCAATGAAGCGAGATATTATGGCTCTATTTGTTTCATTTTTGACATGTTTGTGTGCTTTCTGGAGAAAAAATGATTTCAGAACCAAAATGCAGATGACGTTCGTCATGTCCCTGTACAGGTTTTCTGTGTTTTTTTATTCCTTTCTGCGTTTGTGTCTTTTTGCTTCCTGTACAGGTCTGTTTTTGTTATATTATTGCTTGTCATCCTTGTCCATCACTATCACTCCTGCTTTCAGTTCCTCCATTTGCACCAATCACCTCCAGCCTCCACCATCTTACAAATCCTACCATTTGCCAAGAAACCCAAACTCTTGTCTCATGTTACTTGTGTTTGGCTAGTGTTTGGATTATTGACTGTTGCTTTGTGTGTTTAGTCATTCTTGCTTTGGTTTATTGTTGTCGGTAGTTGTCTATTGACTTTGTTGTTGTCTTGGGGAAAAAACAGACAGGTAGACACGTCATGTCACATCATGTCACATCATGTCACCTACATCTCCAACACATAGATTTCAGCTGCCTGTCTAGACTATTAGGGAAGAGGCGGGTGACACCCCCTGTACTTTTGGGTTTTTGGTTTAAAGAGTAGGTTCGTTTTGGTTAGGTTAGGGTTGTAACAGCGTGTTTTGCATCGAAATTTCTAATATTTTACAGCTACCTTAATTTATTGTGCACCTGTCCATCGGATAGCTAGCAGAATGATTCCACTTGTTTGACCGTGAACTTAAGCAGCTGGACAACTATTAAAGTCGAGCCCTGGAGACTGTTTCATTCATTTAAGACATATAGCCTCTGCTGGGTACAGTAAGTAAGTGCTGCTGGATTGGGGGCCAGAAGTTACTGGTTCAAATCCACCTTCCTGCTGTAGGATCCTTCAACAAAATTCTTTCTCTAAATTGTTCCAGTGAGAATTACTCCAGTGTATAAATGGGTAAATAATTGTTTGTAGTTTAAAATTCTGAGTTGCTTTGGCGAAAAGTGACAAATGAAAACATGTAAATGGTCTGGGCTGGATGGTATAATCACAGGCTCATCAGGCCCTTGCAGGTTGCTAAAAGACACCAGATTTACCCTGCTTTTCCCAGTTCTGCCATTTCCTTTATATCTTTTGGTGCACTTTAAATCAATTCATTGAAAGCACCGCTTGCTTTATCTATGGCTCTGGATGGGTTAAGAGACATCCTGTCATGATAGCTTATGCCAGAAAGACCTTGTCAGATTATCGAGACTCCACATCTTCACACGAAGAGCCTTTTTCCATCTTGTCAGTCCATTACTCACTCGATTAGTTAATTAGGTGTTCGATCTGTCAGCCATCATGTAGCGGAGAGGTACGATTCCACGAACTGCAACAGTTTGCCTTTGGCTCATATGATGAAGGATGTAGATATGATATCAGTTGGACAGGCATTTATCGTCCATTGAGGCTCGGTTTGAACGTGTTCCTCGCAGTTGTAGCCTCAGTACATGACAACACTGCACATGCTAACAAGTGAGTGGCAGATCCCGTCGTGACACAGGGACTCAGACTGCAGTTCTTATTTAGAGGTGTCGAATTCAATGTACTTTAATTGCTCTGAATTAAATTAACTTGCTGTAATGGGAAGATGAGCTGCCGTCAGATTCAATTACAGACAACACTGCTTAGTGAAATACGAAATATATGCTGTATGTATGATGCATATGGGAAAATTCTGGAAAGTGGATACAGCTTTTATGAGACAAAGACTCTATATTGTCAACAGTTTAATACTTTATGGGTCTGGTGCTTTCCTGTTTATTAGTGTTGGTTATTTTTTTTCTCAAATACTTGTTCATCACAATGCTGCTTGGCACGCAAATCCGATTTCTGTAAATATACGCCTTATGGTTGAACATTATTTTGCTGTTTTTTGTTAAAGAATGTACTTTAAGACCTGTTGTACTGTGTTGTATGTGTCTGTACCGCCCAGCAGCCCTTTTTCCAATGGGCTGTTTGACCCCCTGCCTGACTGAGCATCTTATGTGCCAAAGGCAGACATGCAACTTGTCAAAATGAATTTCAGAAGTGAAGTGGAGGGTCAGTACAGCACGACGATGTAAATAAAAACACACACACACACACATTTTCAGAACCGCTTGTCCCTTACGGGGTCACGGGGAACCGGAGCCTACCCGGCAACACAGGGCGTAAGGCCGGAGGGGGAAGGGGACACACCCAGGACAGGACGCCAGTCCGCCGCAAGGCACCCCAAGCGGGACTCGAACCCCAGACCCACCGGAGAGCAGGACTGCGGTCCAACCCACTGCGCCACCGCACCCCCTAAATAAAAACAATTGCTAGAAAAAAATTAAGCGTTATTCTTGATTAATAATTTGTGTAATGTGTGTTGCTTTGAGACATTGGGTCCTCAGTGATATACACAACTGAAACCAGACGTCTTTTCATAACTTGGTTTGTTTTCATATCCAGCCGTTACAATCAGTAAAGACTTAATAAAATATCCATCATGCAGTTTTTTCATGTCTGGTTTTGTAAAAATCTCAGGTAAAGATATAATCAATTAAAATGTTGTTTTCATTTAATTTTCTTAATCCACTTGCCCAATACAGGGTTGCAGTGGCGCTAAAAACGCCGGGTGTGAAACACCATGGACAGGATGCTGCTCTGTTGCATGACTTTTGCAGTTTTTAGACTTTTGGGTTTTATAACTTGAAAGATGTACAACGCTGGACAGTATGCAGCCACTTTTAGTTTTTTCTAATCTACTGTATACAAACAATAAAAACATAATGATGTCGACATGGATTTATTTCTGCATAGGTTCTGAAAAAGTCAATAGTATACAGGTATAATAAAAATTCTGTAATTATTTTAACATTAGTACTCACTTTGCTTCATTAAACATTAAACTTACTGAAAATAATACATTGCCTTCGCGAACTTCAGTTTATTCTTGACTGTTGACTGATTTATCCTATAAAGATGTGCAACATTCCACCATTTGTTATTGACCACTGATGCACAACTGGAGAATTTCTGGCACACATCCCTACTCTAACTTGGAAATCCAGGTGATGTTTGCCCTGTAATTAACCAATTTTGAAAATTTACAAAAGGGAAAACTATACATTTGTAAATTTAAATAAATATTCAAGCAAATTGCAAGATGTTTGTAACTTTCACTTTTGTAACATGAGGGCGTGAGGCCTTTGTCGTCATGCATTTCACTGTTTTATGGCAGTATACAGACAGTGAATTTGCGCTTTAAAATTGAATATGCAGAAGCCACAAATGGGACGCACCATAACTTATAACAAATCTGTTTTTCTCTTTTCATGGCCCTGAACTCCTACCATGTCCTGTCCCTGACTGTTCATCTCAGGTAAGCTTGACTTTCATTCTTCTCTGGCATTACTGTCTCATATGATTATTGTTCACCGCCACATGTTTACATGGTGGATGAATCCGGAAGGTCTCTCACGGTGCTCATATCCAAAGGACGCTGTCCAGCTGCCAGGGACAGGTGATCCACAGCCAAGTCTGGGATTTTCACAGGAAATACCCAATACAGTAGAATATATTACATTATGTATAGCAGTGCAGCTATCAATAGAAAGTATATTCAGATATTGCCTTGAAACTGTAGGTTAAGTCCTGTAGTGTAAATTAAATGTAATTTGTGTATTTATAAGAACGTTGCCTACAGTCAGCTTTAAGATCAGGATACCCAGCCAGTTAGCATCACTCTTAATGAAAACAGTGTTTGCTATTTACTGTTGACTAGAAGACTGAAAAGCAAAACAGCTAGAAATTATGACACCGATTTTTTTTTTTTTTTTTTTTTTTTTTTTTTTTTTTTTTCCCCCCCCTGATGGCAGTTATTATGCAGCTTGAGTTTCCAACACCGATTTTTGTATGCTTCTGTTTCAGCTGCACCTGGCTTTTGGCTGTAGGCCTGGTTCAGCTGAGCAAGGAACGGCCACAGTAGCCACAAGAACAGGCTTCTTGCATTTACCATCTTTTGTTTGATTTGCATAAAACCATCGGACAGGGAACAGTTGTCTAAACTGTCGAATTGCGGCTGATTTTCATACTGGACTAAGAGCTGCATTTTGATTTGAATAAATTTTCAGATTCAATTCCATCCAGAAGAGCTGCCTGTTTTGCACCCCGGGCGGTTAATGGTTGCAGCTGCACATCTGCATTAGAAATTGACTGAGTTCCTGCCAATGGACCCTTGGGGACTTTGGAATTGTACTGTCAGCAAGCAGACACGTTCAAGGCTTACCGTGCTGTTACTACAGCCTAGATGGATTTTGAAAAGGGAGACATTAATTACAGACACATTCTTGCTGGGAGACAGAAATCCCGTATCTGTAAATGGCAAAATACGGGTGAACCCACTCCTGTACCATTTTGGTGTGTTCACTGCCGCCAGACGGATAGGCAAGAAAATGCAAGTCCCCTTTCGCTCTGCAACGGACGGAATGTGTAGCTGAAACGCTTGTAAGATGAGGAGCCGGTGCGCCTGAATCAGCCGTGGATGCAGTGTCTTTCTTCTGTCCGTTTTTACATTGACATCTGAGTCCTTGTCCTAGTCTACTCTTGGCAAAGGTGAATATGTGAACGTCTCGAACACAGTGTTGGAACGGTGATATTTCTCAGCCAGTATAAGCTCCTGGGAGGGATCACCTGTAATTACGAGAACACGGCCGCTGACAGTGAGTAATGGGCACACTTCAGGTGCAGTTGGAGTGCTGGTTTCCCAGCAAGCTGAGACACATGCCCATGGTAGTGGGGCTTGGTGAAGGAAAACCTTTTGCTCATGAGGACTGTTTAACACATTGTTCTTGAAGAAAAAGGCTGCTGCTTTGAGAAAGATTAGAAATGCCATCGTGATCTTTGAGGAGCTGAAAAAGCTTCTCATGGACTTCAGTGAAAAAGAGTGCAGGATGGATTTGCTTAACCAGTTCCTGCTTTTACAGAAATATAGAAACTCCTTTTCATGCTTGTACAGCTCCATGGGATGGGACAACATGCCAGTGGGGACACCAGAGGTGATTAGGTCACGAACGCTATCAGTCCAAGAAATTCCAATAGGTAGGAAAGCAAAGAGTGCCATTAAAGGTGTGGATGGAACTGTGACACAAACTATAAGGCATCAAAAACTGAATCCAGAAGGTGGTTACAGGATACATACGGGAACTCTTGAGTTACCTTACTGAAAGGGAAAGAATTCCTCAGTCCTGGTTTTGTGAAAAGGCAGAAAAAAGCTTAGACCCAGATGTTGGTATGCAGCACGTAGAGCAAATACCGTATTCGCGCTTTCCAAGAGGAAGAAGGTTGACGGGATGTTAAATGCTGGTATGTTGTTGCAAACGCCCTCTTTTTAATTCAGTCCTTGATACCATGTGCCATTATTGGGTGAGGCTGATGCCACTTTCAACCGTCTGAAAGTTCAGAGAGGCCATCGGACTAATGACAGTGTTACATGTTATGCAATCTAATTAATGGTGTCCTGGTTTAATACTATATGAGGAGAACGCGTTAAGAAATAAAAGTATTTCTGAATTCATAACCTGCAGTTTTTTAGTTTGATTGCCCAGAGAGACTATTCCATCCATTCTGAATTCTATTTGAAAATTTTTCTTGAGCTTGAACATTACGTAATCTGTCTATTTTCCATTGAGAATTTTGGAAACTCCACTTTGATTGCACTTAAAGATTAGTCCCAAATGGCACTGAGTTCACAGAGGGAGGGTTGTTTCTTTTTCATTTTGTTTGAGTCAATCAGGTCAAAACACTATTCAAGTACTGAAGTGACTTTGATTTAAATGAAGCTTTTTAATTTTCTGAACTACTAGTAACATTAATAGGTACAGTGTACGGTACAGTTTTAACTCAGCTTTTCAGTAATTTAAATCTACAATGCAAATACACCGTTGAGTCTGTCGTATAAGAGATTATTGGTATAAGGGGAGAAAGTTAACATATTGAAAGTTGGCCGGGGACTGCTGGTAGCATAGTGGTTAAAGCTGCTACCTTTGGTGTTAAAGATTGCAGAGGTTTTATCCCTGCCTCTGGCTATAGTACCCTTTAGTCAGGTACTTACCGTAAATTTCTCCAGTAAAATGAGCCAGCAGTATAAATGGGTAAATAATTTTAAGCTTGTGATAACTGTAACCTTAGCACTGTAAGTTGCTTTGGAGAAAAGCGTCAGCTCAATGAATAAATGTAAAAGCAACAAATTCAAACGTAAGGAAAAGATGATGATAGAAATGTAACTGAGTTAAAATTTCTAGAAATGTCCTTATGTAGAAGTAACAAAGTAAATGCAATGTGTTACTACCCACCAACCAAACACCAGGTTAATTACGCTGCATGTGTTTGATATTTATTTTACATTACAGCAATGATTTGAGTGCACTGCGCCTTTACGCTTTTCTGTACAGCTCATATCACTGTACATCTCATTCTCAGGAATACTTCTATGAAATTCTGTCTAAAATAAGATAACATTGTGGTCTTCTGCCAGTTGGGTTATTTATATGCAATAGGCTGGTTTCTGAGTTCTCAGTTGCTCATTAAAAGCATTAATTCGCTAATGGATCATGTCATAGGGAGGTCAGCACTGCTTGTGTGCTCATTTATAGAGGAAGGACTGAAATGTACCATGATCTGGAGTCCGGAGGGCTTTTTCCTCATGTTATCTCCGAGTATTGCAGATAAAGTTAGATGTTCTTGTGTAGTGGACGTGGTGGATGTGGTTTGCACTTTCATGCTTCTTTCTTGTGGCCGGTATTGCAATGTGTGGGTATACTGAATTCAGGCATGTTCGGGAAATGTTTGAGCAGTTATACAGCGTATAGACAATATAAGTGAAAACACAAATATCTGTAGCAATGTCAAAAAGAACAACTCATTTGAATTACATTTACACCTGCACCTTGGCTAAGGAACACAGTTTGGACCGGGAGTCTGTTTTTAACTTGGAATTGTTCATAAGTCTGCCAGCTAAATCACGATAAATATAATCTTAATTATACAGCTTAATCCCTTGGGGTAGGTCTGTTGAACACATCAGAAAAATCTGCAAGATGCTGCAAATCTCCCATCGTCTCATGCTACCCCCCAGTTTCTGCTCCCCTCCCCCTGCTGAGTACATTTTATTGCTGACTAGTGGTATAAAACAGAAACACGGGCCAATTTCTCTCTGCAACAGAGGGATTTTATTAAATACAATGGTGAAGAAAACAAAAATAATTTAAAATAAACTTTGAAATGACCGTATCTTCAAAAATTTGTAAATTGCATGTTCGTAACACAAGGCACCAGTATTTTTCTCTGACCCATCTTACAGTTTTAAGTTACTTACATTTACATTACATTCATTCGTTTAGCAGATGCTTTTCTCCAAAGTGACGTACATCTCAGCGAAAATACAAATTTGTGCATTACATTAAGAGAAGGAGACATGGCTGTAGACATTTGATTCTTAAGTAAACCTAGTTTGTTACTTTCCACTTGATGTACCGATGTTCATCGCTCGAGTAGGTGCATAAAGCGCAGGATAGATGAATCCCGATAACCTTCCTACAATTTTTTTTTTTTTTTTTATAAGTTATACAAACACACACACACACACATTTTCAGAACCGCTTGTCCCACACGGGGTCGCGGGGGAACTGGAGCCTACCCGGCAACACAGGGCGTAAGGCCGGAGGGGGAGAGGACACACCCAGGACGGGACGCCAGTCCGTCACAAGGCACCCCAAGCGGGACTTGAACCCCAGACCCACCGGAGAGCAGGACTGTGGTCCAACCCACTGCGCCACTGCGCCACCGCGCCACCCTGTTATACAAACATTTACATCCAATACAGGAGTAGCGGCTGTGTGAAGGCTTATCTGGGGATGATCATAACGTTACGGTTCATGAACATACTTAGAATGATTTACACAGGCAGTCCCCGGATTATGAATGAGTTCCGTTCCTCAGCCTTTCTTTAAGTTGGATTTTAAGTCTTTTAAGTCGTCAGTCGGGACAGTTATGAACGGTGGGTATCTAACATCAGTTTGTCAAATGTTTGTCTTACTATACAGGCACTCCTCACTTAACGACCAAGTTCCGTTCTTACGACTAGGTCGTTATGTGAATTGGTCGATAAATGAGGAGGCGCCCCTCACCGATATTTCAAGCATACTGTATGCATAGTACTTGACTGTATGCATAATGCTTGACTGAGGGTATAAAGCAGTTGATGAACCAATCCTCAAATAAAGCTTGCGTCATCCATGCTTTGTTAGTTGCACGATAGTAAATGGGAAGCGTGTGCTTACTAACCTGCATCAGTGCACATGGGTTCTCGGAGCAATAGATGAGGAAAGGCTTTGACTTGAACCCAGCGACATTTCCTCCCATCAACAACGTGACCCTGTCCTTAAAAGCCTTGAAACCGGCCATTGTTTTAGCTTCTTTGTGTATGTAGGACCTTTCGGCATTTTCTTCCAAAAAAATCAGGTCTCATCCACATTGAAGATCTGTTTCAGACGGTAGCTGCCTTTCTCGATCTCAGTATGTGGTCTTGGAGATTGCGAACGCTAGTGTGGTGAATACTGACCGACTGTGTGAACGAGACTGAGACTGAAAAAAGGTGATACGAGATGAGATGCTTGACGCTGAGATGCTGCGCTGCCGTTTCCACGACCAAAGTTCTCGTACACCGTACAATACCGACTGGTCGGAGAGCTGGTCGTAAGTTCGCGCGGTCGTTAAACAGGTAGGTCGTTAAATGAGGAGTGTCTGTATTGTATATCATGTACCTTTCTATGTATAAAAACATTAAAGAAACACTTCTGGATACACTAAAACATATTTAATGTAACAATAGAGTAATAATCATGCAATGTAATGATCTAATGATAATAATAAATGTATTATTACAGTATTTGTAATAGAGAGAGAGAGACATAGAAAGGGATAACAAATGTTACTACTGTCATGGTGATCAGAGGACATGAAGCAGACTGGACAAAAGTGCAGAATCGTTTATTCAGAATCAAAGGAGTGGACGTGGTCGGGGACGGGCGAAATGTCGATCAATTGGCAAACTGAACAGAGGCGAGGATCTGAAATCGTGGTTGAGGGGTAAGGCGGGCGGTCGTTATCAAAGAAACGTGGAGTGGAATTGGGGAATGATGAGGAACAGGAGTTGGAAGAACAAAGCAAGGTAGGTTTGAAAATGCAGAGGGGACGACTGTCTCGAGTGAGATTCCGCAACTGGGAAGAGGTTGAAAAGTGTCTTTTATAGCTGAATGCATCGATTGATTGGTTGAGGTGCGGGGCATGGTCATGACAACTACAGTATTTGTAATAGAGTGTGTGTGTGTACGTGCGTGCAAAATATTAAAGAAACTTTGTTCGCTTTTCCAGTGTTTGTTGGCATTTCACCTTTTTCCGATCGCTTTATTATTTCCACTTTAGTTTCATTTGTCATCGTTTTCCTTTTCTTTGATGCATCACCATCACTTGCATCACATTTACGCTTTGGTGTCATGGTTAGGAGGGTAAAAACAAAAAAATTAAAGCCAAATGCAGTAACACACGAGACACTTAACAGCAACGTAGTCCCACTGAAACGAAGGAAGTCTTTGTCCTACCTTGGGCTCACGCTTTTCGTCGATGAGCTAACAAACCAATGTAGACCTGCAATGTTTTGATATGTGTCGCAGTGTAGCGCCTGTTTGTCATTGCGAATCATCGTATATAACTCAAATCTTTAATATAATAGGCATAATTATGAAGTTTTTATTTGATTGTTTCTTTAAGGTGACAAAAAATTAATTTCCGCTCAGAAGGGGGTGGTTCGTAACTGCAGCATGGGTTGTACGTAAGTCGGACGTTCGTAACCCGGGAACTGCTTGTACCCATTTATACAGCTAGGTTATTTCTACTGTATCAATTCAGGGTAAGCAGATTAATCAAAGGCATCAATACATTATGTGGGATTTAAACCCAGGTCCTTTGGGTTCAAAGGAACAGCATCTCTTGCCACTACACCCCCTGCTGTTCCTACTGTGAATTAGTGCAATGTATGTTTTACATTCAGAGCGCAGGACACATGTTGCGGTTTTTATCCCGAGGTACAATGCTTGTTTAGGCCTTTGGTAATTTTGAACAAGTTTTGATTTTGTTTTGAATCTGCGAGCGGCTGCCCGAAGGGTTGCTCAGGTAAACTGCTTGCACCATATGGGCAGTGTCCTCCGTGTGCTGGCAGCTGTGAACGTACCCTGGGAACTTGCTGACGGCCCTGTCCGCAGTCTGCGGCACAATGTAATCCTTGTTAAATTACATCTCAGATTCAGCATGTTCCACTGGGTCCTGATAACTTGTTTTTTCCTTCTTTCTTTTGCTGCTCCCATAATCAGAGTTGCATAACCGGCTGTTCCTTGTTTGCGGAAACCCTGCTCCGAGCAGCAGGTTCTGGCTTGCTCCTTCAGCCAGCTTTCAATAATTTAGGCCTTCAAAAGTATTGGATATTTTAAGTCATACTGGCAGGATTGTTTCGCATTTACACAAATACAGCGTGTCTGTTGCGCAGCGCTGGAACTCCAGAAGATTCTCGTTTTATTTTCTTCTTTTTTCCCTGTTTTTTTTTTCCTGCACTTCATTTTTTTTCTCTAACCAGAAAAGCACCCTAGTGGTTTCATCCCAGGTTTTCCAGGCCAGCGTTGCTGGGCCAATTTTTCATTGCTTCAAAAACTCAGGACTGTATTATATGCTGTGCTCTCAATTTATGAACGCAATTGGGAGCACAAGTGTGTTCATAACTCGATTTGTTTGCAAATAAGTCACTTCTAGCACTAGTCACAGTCAATAAAAGTTTAATAATACGGAAGTGGGTGGCACAACGAATCGTCCTGCTGTCTCTCATTCAATTCAAATCTGGCTCTGGCTGTGTGGAGTTTGCATGTTCTCTCTGTGTTTGTGTGGGTTTCCTCCCACAGTCCAAAGACATGTTGCGGGCAAACCGGTGACAAAACATATTTAGGATCGTGGTGTCTGTATGGAAACATATCGCAGGTGGCAGGGTATACCCTGGACATTTTATTTTCTTGTATAATTTTTCGAAATATATTTATTACATTTTATCAACTTTACAACATTAAAATTACATGTTTTAAAATGACTAAAAGACGAAAAAAAAACCCTTATTTTTAAGTTCTGATTTTTGATTGATTCACCCAATAAACAAGCGTACTGTTTGTAAGTATCCGGCCACTTTCGGTTTGGATGTTATTATCAGCATTTGTTATCTTGTTAGTGACGACCAGCACTCAGAAAGAGCAGAGACAAACGATCGACACTGTGGAAGGGTGCTTGATGAATCCAGTCCCACAGTCCTCCTCTGGCTGCTCTTTACTGCCAACTGAAGGCTACACCTGGAAGCGCAGGTGACGTTTGCAATGGAACAAAGTTTTGCAAACAGAAGAAAATTAAAAATCGATGGAAAACTGGAACGTGTGCATCAATTTTGTGACTTGAACGTTTGTAACATGGGGACCAAGTGCATTAGAGGCCTTCCTGCAGCTTGTTTTAAATGCACGTGTCCAAATACCACAATAATTTGTTTGCATCACGATCTGTTTATGCTACTGAAAGTATTTTGGCTCTCCTGGCATCCATAGCCACATGGAGGTTTCCTCGGCCCGGGTGAACAACCCCCTGTGAAATTCTGCAGAGGGCAAGGGACAGACCGCTGAAGATTGCCACTATCTGCTTTACAGCCAACCAGCAGTCTAGCATGGAGTTGTACTCATCAGATCACCAAATCCCACAAGAATGGACTGGCAAGAGAGCCGCTAATGGATTTAATCCCCTCATAGAGAAAGATATTAATGCGACACATTGAGGAATCAATTAGCCGAACATGGACTAGAATGTGTACCGTGTTTCCGCTGGAGCAGGATCAGGCGTGCTGTTGATTTAGGTACGACAACGCAGCTGTACGAATACCAATTTCTTAAATTAAAGAAGAAAGGAAGACCACTTGTCGCCCATGATAATCCTCACTGCAAATCAGCCTTTATCAACGGAGACTTACTGTAAAGTTTGCACGGCACATTATGTAACCAGCTTTCAGGAGTGGACTGTGGCCAAGGAGCAACTGAGGTTATGGGTCCACCATCAACTGTTCATAATACCCCGACTGACCGTGAAGCTTCAGAAGGAAGATGCAGAACTCAATATTAATTTTTGAGTTTGGTTGTCCAGAGGACAGGTGTATTTCATATTTCACCAAATCCCATCAAACACCAATGTTCCAATTTTTGAACATACCCGAAAGACAAAAATAAATAATGTCTAGGTTTAAAAAGTCACTTAATGGGCAGGATTTCAACACAAACATTTGTTGTTCGCAGGATTACAATTACATTTTTTCTGGCAGCACAGTTTTAAACCAAAAATAATTTTCACTGAGAACAAATGTCACATAACTGAACAGAAATTTAAATTAAGCGCTAATATAGAGGTCACGTTGAACTACTAATGGCATGTCTTTAAAAATCTCAAAACAGCAAGGTACCGGGGTCATTTTGGCTTCTTTTTTTTCTTCTTAACTAATTTGTGTGCTTTCCAGCAAGAAAAATGATTTTGAAACGAAAATCATTGGCTTATTAGACAGGAGCCAAGCAGTGATTCTTTTTCTTCATAGAGTGGAGATGCTGCAGATGAGGGCTGAACAAGAAACCGTATCCTAGATAAAACAAAAGTTACGTGGACCAGATGAGAATGTATCTACTTTTTACACACATACACACACACTCTCTCTCACAGAGAGAGAGAGAGACACAGGCACAAAGACAAACGTTCCAGTGATGACTCAATGGACATGTGGCTCACAGGAAACTCATAAATGAAGCTTATTGATTGCTCAGGATGAAATATTGAGCCGGACCCAACCTTTTTGTAGCCTTCAGTGCTGTTGTGAGTAAAGCCACTGAAGCCATGAGCTAGCATCCTTGAAGTACACACAGTGTGACTGTGTATGACTGGATGTTGGAATGAATGAACAGTCCAGTGTATCACAATATGTTTTTATATTTACATTTACATTTACTTAGCAGGTGCTTGTCTCCAAATCAACTTCCAATGGACTCTATGTAGTGTTATGAGCCCACACACCTTATTCACCGCGGTGACTTACACTGCTAGATACACTACTTACACTGGGTCACTCATCCATACATCAGTGGAACACACTCCCTCTGTCAATTTTTCATATTAATATATTAATAAAATATATATTTAATGCATTTTTGCAGAGTTTAAAATATGTATGTATTTTCCAGAATTTTCAATACAAAATTGGTTAAGCAGCAAAATGAAATCCAAATTATTAAAAAGCATCAGTTATTTTAAAAATTTACATGGGTTTTCAAACATACACCCCTCTTACTGCTTTTAAATGTTTACAGAATGTCAACCAAACTGCTAATGTCAGCTACATCAGCTAAATGAATGAATATTAATGTAAGAGCTGAAAGCAAATCCAACTTTGAGTTGCACTGTATTTTATACGGCTCTGTGAAGAGCCCATGGGCCTCAGGCACTTCAAGAGCCCGTAATCCCTCGACCGTCGGTTTGAAATTGTGGTGCTGGTCCACATTGTTCCTCAGCTGGGCGTCATCTTTCCTCACTGCCTCGAGCTTGCCCCTCATGGACTTTCATTGCTTTGTCCACTTAATATTTTTATTGCAAAATGTATTTTAGTCCAGACAATCTAATCTCTTGTTTTATTGAAAGATGGGATTGGTGGCCAGTTGGGAACGTGGAGAAAGTAGTAAATGTCAGGTAAAGGGATTATTCCCTCACAAACACGACTCACTGCTGTCAGGGGAGTTTCTGCTTGTTACCATCAGGCAGTGTTTGCACTGTAATCATTTTCAGTTGTCATAACATCTTTTGTCCACATTCAAATACTGCCCCGCACCCACCGCTGAGGGACCTCTGTGGTCAAGGCACATGGAAAGTAAGTTTTGAACATTTCATCTTCAAGGCATCTTCATAAACTGAACAAGTCGAAAGTTTTACATTTTCTTTTGTTGGTTTTCCACAACAGAGAATGCTCTGACGTGTCGTACAGCCCTGTGGAATCAGCCGATTGCATCGACAGAAGACGTAGACCTTTAGATATGGTCACGTGATTGTTGAAGCTCAGTCAGTTTGTCCAATACCACCATTTTTGCAAGCACACAGTATCCCTAACCCTAACCCTAACCCATTACACCAGTACCTGCATATGGAATTGATAGGAAATACCAAGGTAATCATAACACATGGTGTGATGTAAATATATGGAGCTGTCGGGAAATCAAAGAGAAGGCTGAAAACAATGTGTTTTGAGGCTCTTCTTGAATGTGGGAAAGGATTCAAAAGCTCTGCGGGACAGGGGGCTCATTGTACAACATCGGAGCAAAAACCCGCAGAACTCAAATTTTGCACCACTTGTGAGAAGGAACAGATTTGGAGGAGCACAGCGCTCTTACCGGGGTGTAGGGAGTGATCAGGGCCTATCTCTCTGCATGTATGTAAATATGCGGTAATGCCTATATACATAATGTGTGAACATATTGAATGCTCAGACCATTATTGGACAGCACACACCCCTATTTACATGGAAACCATTAACCATGCAGCAGTTCTTTAGAAGCACACTGACTAATTTCCTGTAATATGGAACCCAGTCCCAGTCCACTCACTACAAGTCACAACATAGGTTGCCATCAGAAACCTGGTCAGCTCAGAACCAGCTGTGCTGGGTAAGTTAACTGCTCACAAGAGACGGATTAGGTTTTTTCAGGACCCTTCTTTGCATAAACAAGAGCTGTTGTTCTGTAGCAGAGATGCCACCCATAAAGCCAGTATATGCCACTGTACTGAATGCATCATCCTTCCTGTTATCGTGTGGGACTGAATGAACAAGAGTAAAGATGCTGCTGTTGGATCATTGCGTGACTGTTGGGGCACAAGGATTCTGTAGCACTGGGGTCTCTTTCTTGGTTGTGCTTCTGGGAATAGAGTGAAGAAGAAGCCTCAGAGCTGTGTGAAAGACATTTATTCTCACATTTGTTCTCAGCTGTATGTAGTTATTACTGATGCTTCTTGTTGCATGACTTTTTGTGCCTTTTCTCACTTGAGCTGAAGTCCAGCGCCCCTTTGCACTTGATCCGACTGCAGGCTTAATTTATGAAAGGGCACTATGTAGAACTCAGTGAACTGAATGCCTTAGAAACAAACAGTATGGTCAGTGAAAGCATTAATTGTCTTATGTTGGGTCTTTGGTACTTCTTTGCGCTGGGAGGATACATGTATATTCATTTTAGCCATCCAGCATTTTTACAAATGTCCTCTTATATAGCGTAACTGTTGATGTCTCAGTATCACAAGATGTGCTTTACTTCACGGTTAATTAACTGAATCCATTTCCTTGTTAAATGTACAAAATAGTCTGTTAATTTAGCACACTTTGCATACAATGAAGTGAAACAATGAAACTTGGTACTGGTAATATAAAGATAGTCTGCTTGAGTTCTTTAGAATGTTTCAGATAGATACTTGATTGGTCATGAATGAAACTGCCTGAATCTACTACAGCAGGAGGTGGGACTTGAACTTGTCTTTCAAGTGCAAGCTTGCACCTATAACCACTCAGCCTCCTGCTGCCCTTTAACAAGTACCATTAGCCTCCACCGATTGTGTCTGTAACCCCTTGTATGGATCCTGAGATATCAGACACAAACACGGAAGCAGAAAACCTCCTCCCTCGGCCCTGTCATTGCCTCCCGTGGATTCAAATACCACAGCTACGCTGATGATACCCAGCTCTTCCTCTTCTTTCCACCTGGAGCATCAGACGTTTCCACGCGCAAGTCTGCCTACCTGTCGGAGATATCTGCATGGATGTTTGATCACCACCTACAACTCAACCT